>NC_046185.1:15397703-15721592 GCF_011004875.1 Balearica regulorum gibbericeps
TTGTGTGCATGCTGGAAGCAGAGCTGTGGTCTTCAGCTCACGGGCCAAAGGGGAATTTCTCACCGTTGCACAAAGGTGCAAAGAGCACGCTAGGTTGGCGGTGAACAGAACGACTCCCATGAGGCATCCTGAAGGGACACAGAATGTGCATACTCCAAAAGCAGGTAGATATTCCCAAAAGGCCATGTGGAGTTTGCATAAATAAGGATATTCACAATCCCAGCGTTGCATAATCCATATACTTTAGCATAAGAAGCTAGAACAGAAAGAAAAACTTGCTTTCCAGGAGAGGAGGGCAGAACTATTGGATCACCTTTTTTGTATACCACATTCAGAAGTCTTAACTTTTTACTAGAGATATCACAGGTTATTTACCAGTTAAATTCTTGAGACTTCGAATCAGAAGCAAAAAGGAGCTTTTTTAAAGTTTGGTTTTTTTGCTTTCTACGTAAAGCCGGTATTATCTGCAAGATGAAAATCTGGAATGGGTGGATTTCCTTAACTTCCCCAATGGTCGGGGTGGATTTATTGCTGTGGATTTAGAAATGCTCACTGGAGTGGCCTGGCCTGTGTAATAGCTATGAACAATGTCCATGTGCAATGAAGAAACACCTTTCATCTATATCAGAAGACTTAATTAATTTCCTCAGACATTAAAATGAATTTCTGATCTGGAATCTGGGCCAAGAGGTTGAAGACAAAAGTTCTTGTTGGCAGGCTGTGCTCCAGTGATCACCGACACGTCTCCGGGATGTTCCATTAGGGACGCAGATACAATAATCTCATGGGAGCCTCTAACCAGGGAAAGTTGGAAAAAAAGGGGAGGCTGGGCTGTAGCAGCATGCTGTAGTTACACCCTAGTGAGGTGAGATCATTTCTCTTTGTAATCTCAGAATTGAAAGTAGAAGCTGAATGGCAGTGTCATTAAGAAGTTGATATTTAACATGTTTACAGCTCTCTCAGTTCCCACACCCTTTGGGACCGAACTCCAGAATCCTGAAACCTGGGACTCTTCCAGAGAAAAACCCTTTGTTAGTGGGGTGAACTAAGTGGCAGTTCTCGAACATCTCACTCTGCTTTTCTGACAAGGCTGCTGTTTAGTTTTGCAGTCTCTGCAATGTCGTAGCTTTGTTTTTTTCCATTTAGGCATTTTATCAGTACAATGTTTAAATACATTCTCTGCAGGAACCTAGGGCATGGATCCCCCTAGCTAACCTCCTAACTAACCAGTGCCAGCACCCACTTCTTCCTGATGCACCCAGCCTGGTGCTGCCTAAGTGGGCATAAGCACCGAATACAAAACCCTTGAAGGGTGGGTTGGAGGTGACAGTGAACAGGCTAAAAAATGGCTTAGCAAAAGATGTTCTGCCTGTGTTTATTCTTGGGCGGTCTGTGACAGTGGCTGGGCTTGTAAAACAGATCTGGCAGCATAGCTACCTGAGCAAGTTACGGTAGGCAACTGGAAGATTGAGTGTGAATGCTGAACACGTGTTGCATGCTCTTCTTCATTGACCGTGCACTGAGCCGCCTTGCGTTTACCACAGGGTGAGGTCATACACATGAACAGTTACAGTAGAGCATCTGTTCTGCAGTAAATCCAGACGCTGGTTACCTCGCAGTAATGTGTTCATGGAGGCATACCCTTAATTATCCTAAATAGACAAATGCATGATGCAGACTGAACATTTCAGACATATGGACATGCCAGAAGTTTGGAATCTCTTGTGGGTGAGGCTTTAGAAATGTCTTGAGGGGTTACCAGAACTTGTTGCAGCCCCAGACCTGCTTTTGAATGATGTGTCAGCACTTGTTTAGGATAAATATTAAAAGACTTGTAGGAATCATCAGAGAAAATTTTCACAGGTAACTCGGAAATCAAAGTCTTGTTGACGTCTAATGAGACTTTGGTGTGCAAATCACTTGGGGTTTTTTGAAAATCTTGTCCATCTTCTTCCTAGCCAAAATCTGTTTCATGCTCAAGTGGCAGAAATTCTTCCTTCCTTCCTTGAAGCAAAACTTTAATTGGGATCTGTACTTTCCTGGCACGGGAAGACAAATACAATGTCCCATTAAATATTCCCCAGATTTTTGAAGCAGAGCATAGCATTTTTGTCTGCGCATGAATTGTGATAAACTATTTGGCCTGAGATAAAGTGGTAGAACTTCTCCAGTTGCAAATTCTTACCAACCTAATTGCCTACCATAGCTAAAATATGAAAGGTGTTGAATAATAAACAAAACGTTATTTTTGTTTACTCTAATTTTACTTACCCATGTGAATTCCTTGACTGTGATGTCGATTGGTTCATATATTGCAAGTGGAGATGAAAAGCAAATCAGTGGCAAATCAAAACAATTTGGCAGCATGGACACAATAAATTATCCAGCTGCAAAATGATACCAATAGTGCTGAGCAAATAATTCCTCTAAAAAACTTTGGTACTTTGTGAATTGTTTGCAGGAAGCATCTCATTATCTCAGTTGTGTGTATGAATTTCTAAGAAGATTATTTACTGTGTAATTTCCTTGTCAAATTCCAATATCCAAAGCCTCAAAGGAATTTAGGGCTCTTATCCCTCACTGGAATCTATATCATTCTTGATTTCAGTAGAAGTGTAAACATTAAACATGCTAATCCTGAACACTGTGGTACCTACATTTCACATGCTAATTGGAATTTGTAACAATCAAATTAAGCATAAAGTTGCAATTCCTGTCACCTCTTGTTTGCCGTTTCATTGCTGGATACCTACTCTGAGCTCATCATTCAGCTCTCTTGATAATCAGTGAAGAGAGGAGCTGCCAAAGAATCATTTATCCAATATGACAAGTAAGTAGGTGGGTCACTCTTCCAAGGGCCCTGTCGCTCTCCACTGTTGAAGAAGCCTAGATAACTAGCTTGCCTGTCTAGGATGGGTGAAATGAGTTTGTCTGTGCAACCACCATGCAAACTTCAGAGCCAAGTGAGCTGGAGCTCTGCAGAGGGAGTTACTTCTCACAGCTCAGCACAGGCAGGGATGCATTCTCTATGTGCATTCTATTCTATTTCTGTGAAATCTTATCTGTGATTTCCGTTAGGTCTGGGTTGCACTCTGCAGTTATGTGTGGAAGGATCCAGCTAGCTTTAATCAAGCTGTCTGGAGAAGTTAACTGAATCATCTAAGAAGTCCATGCGAGCTTATTTATTTACATCTCTAACCTTAAAGACAACCTTCCAGGTGGGAAGGAGATAGGCTATATATATTTTTTTTGATGCTGTTCCATTTTGTACAGTACAATTATGTATTTATGTATTTATTTATTTATTTAACTAGACAGCAAAGGGAGGTCTAGTGGTCTATGATATGGCAGATAAGGCCTTTACCTTAACCACTGAGTTGCTGCTCTGCTGCGTATTTTGCTGTCTTGCATCCATCAGTCCATACTGGTATGTTCTGCAAGCAAAGAATCCGAATAATGAATGAAAGTCTTTTTCCCGATATGACATTTAGCCCAAAACCCCTCAATATAAAGTGTAGCGATGCCCTTCTGTCTGACTTTTAAAGGTCAATTTCTACCTGGTATTGAATTATTTTCTGCCACTAAGTACATTGGTTCTGTCCTTCATTTACACTGGGTATGCCTCCACTGCAGCACCTGAGAGCATGTCCCAGCCCCCAGCGCTGGATGCCCAGCCTGGCCGCCGATGACTGCGTGTGAGGGTGAGGATGGGGAATGTGCCGTCTTCCCAGGCATGGGCTTCCTGTGGAAGGAGAGCTGGGTTTGCAGGCAGCCAGGGTGATGTGGAGTACTCCACAGGTCCTTCAATGTGTTCCACAGGGCCCACCTGCCACACATTGCAGACGTGGTTCATATCACCATGGGTTGGTCTCTTCTCTCAAGTAACAAGTGATAGGACAAGAGGAAATGGCCTCAAGGTGTGCCAGGGGAGGTTTATACTGGATATGAGGAAAAATTCCTTCACTGAAAGGGTTGTCAAGCATTGGAACAGTCTGCCCAGGGAAGTGGTTGAGTCACCATCCCTGGAGGTATTTAAAAGACGTGTCGATGTGGTGCTTAGGGACATGGTTTAGTGGTGGACTTGGCAGTGTTAGGTTAATGGTTGGATTTGATGATCTTAAAGGCCTTTTCCAACCTAAATGATTGTATGATTCTATGATATCACTTAGTTTGGACAAAGGGGGACATTACACAACGTTTTGCTTGGGGTGGCAGCAACCAAATATAGCATCTCCACAGCATGCTGAACAGCCACTGTGGTCTGAAACCATTTATATACATTTCTGTCCAATCGTATTTTCAGGAACATGTGCGTGATGCAGAAGAAGACAGAAAAATATGCAGGTGCTTTGGATAGCCTCCAAACTAGAATAATAGGAAAGGGGCAAAGCAGAGCAAAGCAGATTTTGCAACTGATCAGAGATTTCCTGTGCGGAGCTAATTATTACTCCCTTAAAAACTTGAATGACTGAACATCTCATGCCTTCTGAACACTGGCTAGATATTCTTTGTTTCATACCTGTTGTGTTTTCATGAATGACTTCTTTGCTTAGCTCTGTGGTCAATACAGCCCATGTAATTTCAGGCCTTTGACTTCATGCCTGAGTTAAGAACCTCTTTGATACAATCAGCCCATCCTTCATTTATCAAGCCCTTTTGCAGAGGCAGCATTACTGGTTTCTAGGGTCTCTGGTGGGTGTAGATCAAGATATAGTCTTAATATTATCACCTAGGAAACTCTTCAAAGGTGGTAACTCATTTTGATCTCTGTAGTTCATTTTCCAGACTCCCAGATACATGAAGCTTGACTTGCAGAGCAGCGAGCACTCTCAGCTGCCTGACCCATCACAGCATCAGTCCTTGGGTTGAAGGGGACCTCTGCCTTGGGCAGGACCTTCCCTCTCCCTGAGCTTGGTCCTGCACCTGAGAGAATTACACCAGGGGCCTTTGATTTGATTTTTAAAATAGTAGTGGTGTATGCACCATGCTAATTTTTCTGTAGACCTTTCCGAGGATGCCTAGGAAGAGTTCCTCTGTCTGGTCACAACGAGATTGATGAGGACAAAATGGTGACTGCTTTTTTGCCTAGACAACCCAGTGGTTGTGGAGGACCACTGGGTTTGTAACATTGAAGGTGCAGCAATTTCCCCTTCAGGTGGCAATCAGTAAGGGTCAGTTTCCAGATAAAATCTTTGGGCCAGATTAAGAGAACGCGTCATCTAAAAGCATATTGAGAAGTCTGCATAGACAGTCAAACCCAGACTTTGCCATCTTTGGGATCCTGCTTGTACCCCTCCTTGAAGCTGCAGCTTCCAGATCGAGCCTGCGTATGCCAGGAGCCTCCCGAAATCCCCTCTCCTCCGCAGGGTTTTCGCCTAATTCAGGAGCCCCACAGAGCTCTGACGGCCTGGAGCTCTTGGTGCTTGGAGCCAGGAGATGGACAGACGGCACCAGTGCAGCCTTGTAACTCTCTTTGTGCCTTACTAGGAACTGTAAAATGAGGTCATGTCTTCTCACTGACGTATTTTGAAATTGAGGCATTTTATTTGTGAAATGGTTGTGCACTGTGTCCATGTCTTTTTCAGTTTGGGGTTGGATGTTGGCCATTAAATGAGGTGGTGGGCCACGTGCGAGGATAAAGCAAAGTACCAAATGGTACTGAAATGCACTTTCTCTGCATTGTTTGGTACTTGCAGGGGTCCTGGAAAAAACACAGTGATAACGTGATGTGTTAACACAGGTAAAGGGTATATCACAATTCATTCCTCCACAGGGCTAAATAAGGTTGCTTGTTCAACTAATTAAGGGGCTGATTTTGTAGGCTTCACAATCTGGTTTTGGTTTGTTTTGTGGTAAATGCGTGTGTGCATATGTGCAGTCTTTTAGGTGGGTTTAGTAGGTATAATTTTCCTTTTTGCTTGGTTAATCACTTCACAGAATGGAAACTTTCATTTCAGGGAACCTCACAGTGAATATCTCCCTAAAGGTGGATAGTTTGTTCCACCTATTAATCCTGCATAAGCTCTGCATAAGCAGCAAGGGAGTTGTAGCTCCAGAGAGTTTCCAAACGCTTTTGCTATAATACTTTGATTTTTCTAGTGAAGTCTTTGGTTTCATCTGATTATGTTTCTTAACTTAATGCATATTTCACTGAAGATCCTAAAGCAAGTAATAGGATGATATAATGGACAGGACTAATTCCCAAATGCTGCTGTGTGCTTCTGAGCAGGATAGGCTTGAAAGTGTCCTGCAGAAGCTGCAGAAGAAACGCAAGGACAAGTTCCAGGTGATGATCAGAGCAGCCACCAAACCACTGCAGGCCACCAGGGACTGTGTGGTTAAGCACCTTATATGCCCGCTGAAGATACCACCGAAAGCTGGTTTTTTTTTTAAGTTCACTCAGTTTGCACAGTTCCTGGTGCTTCATATTAAGCCCCAGTCTCTCGAGACAAAGCAATAGCTATGCAAAGGCTCACAGTGTAGTGCAAATGGCTATTTAGAGCCACAGAGTGTGGAAGACTATTCATCTGTGACAACATTTTCACTTCCTGCGGAGCACCCCACAAGGACTTGTGAGATCGAGAACCGATTACAGGCAGGCAGTGAGAGATTTGCATGATAAGGCATAAAGTCAGCATTCTCATACGCATTTTCAGTTTCAGATGGCACCAGCTGAGACTATCAGACTCCTTAGCATCACATGCCTTTAAATCTTTCTGTTTGCTGTAATTTGAGTCTCCAGAGAAGGATGCTGGTGGACAGTCAGTTCACTGTTCACAGTGATGGGTAAATGTGCAGCAGATCAAGAGAATTCTTTGAAAGAAGCTATAAACACTAAGGAAGTGGTTGGATGCACTTTTTCTGAATATTTTAACTGCTTGTTAGTTCAAGGAAATCATCGTGATGTGTTGAATGCAAAAGCACGTTTCTTTTTTCTTTGTATGTTTGCAGCAGCATGTAGGTGGTGGGATGTATGAAGCATCTTGAGTAGGGATGAATGAATCACTTACTTTGAAAGAAGAAAGAGTACCTCCCAGGATTTTGCCTGGTGTTTGACCAAACATTTAAGCTCAGGAAATTTTCACATGCTGGTTAGGCTTAGGCATAAAAAGGACATAATTTCTTGGGACAGATTTTTGTTCTGAGGTTCCCAGATTTAACACTGTAAAATCAAGCTCAGAAGATACTAAAAGGCTTTTAAGATATTTTTCAGAACAAGGCTGGAGCATGAGCTCAAGCTCTTTTGAGAGCTGTCCACCGTGAACTCTAATTGTTGAAGGAAGGGGCAAGGAACTGAAATTCCTGCATAAATCATCTGTACATAGAATCAACATGTGTCCTCATTTTGTTTAACCTAGTAAAGTTGCTGAGAGATTTTCTTTGGTAGGGAAGCTGGAGTTGTGCATGACTCATGAAGAGACTCTTGGCTAATCAGACTATTTGTGGGCATTGAATAGCTTAGTGAAACACTTTCTGGACAACTACATTTTCAACCCATTCTGTGTGAACCAACTGTATTCCACAGAGCAGCTGCGATAACCTCTGACTAATTGGCTTTTCAGGAGGTTACCTGCTGAGAGCATCTGCCATGACATCCATTCTCCCAGAAATGTTTCATCTCAGAATTGCCTGATGCAGGCTATAGAGCCCAGCATCACAGGCAAGAAGTGAGTTTTCTCCTGAGTCAGAATATAGCGAAAAGGATTTGCCCGACCTCATTGGATGTTCATCATCTGCCTTGACGCATCCTGTCTAAACTGCCTTTTGAAGGCCACCCTGAAGCCTTCCTTGAAATAAGATTTGCCGTTGATCCAGACAGCGAATCTGCGAGCAAGCCAGGATCCCGCATACCCATGTACTCGCAATGGCTTATTAGGGCTTTCACACTGCGTCAGGCAGCATCATGCACAGCACCGTGCCCAAGCAGGCTGTGCACAAGCTGTACGCCAGCTGCTGCCTCAAAGCCCTTGTGTGGACCTGGGACCACTTGGAGTGAGCAGTGTAGCAACACATAAATAATGCCAAGGAGTTTATTGCATGTAAAGTCATTCTCTTGCACAGATCTCATATGGGAATATTTATTCAGTAGTGTATTTATGGTGATGGTATCAACAGATATTAAAACTATATCCAGGAGGATTAAGAGTACCTGGTTATGGGAGCAAGTTGTCCAGAAGAAGTGCCTTCAAAAAAGAGAAACCCTGAATTCATCCTTGCAGAAATACCAATTCATGTGTCAGCTGCTGTTTGTTTTAAAGACTCTGCTCCTGGAGTCTTGTGTTGCTGCATCAATGTCCCCAATCATTTGAACAAAAAAAGGTCTTCTTTCGTGGTTGGGTTTCATAGTTCATGACAAATATGTCCTAACTGGATCCTAAAAAAAGTAGGGGTGAAGGGAAAGCAACATTTATTTTTAATTCCATGTATTTTCAGCTTTTATAATTATTTTTCATGGCCTCATTAATGAGTATTGAATGCTTGGGATTAGGATTATTGTGTTTGACGCTCTAGACGTTGTGCTCATAGATCCACCTTTTCTGTCAAGCTACTCCAAAACTAAAATTTTGGTTTCCTGCTTGGCAAGCAAATTAAAATTCAAAAGCAAGAAGAGACTTCCTTCCTTTCCCCCTTGGTATTTTTCTACTGTACCGACACTGCGTTTGACAAGGAACATTAAATAACCTTCAAGACTGTATCAGCTACCAGGTCCTAGTAATGAGGGGAAAATCAGGCAAGCCAGACCAAGACATGACTGGTTGGGAATCAAAACAAAATTGGCAGTTTGATCAAAACCCATCCACATCTCTGTTTTCTCTCGGCTGCTGGGTGTTGCATTCAGTCCATTGATTAATGTGTCACTGCTTAACACAGGCTGCTGGGCTGTGACACTTGCAGCGAGGCAGCTTGCCGTTGTTGTGCAGCCCCGAGGCTTGACTTGCTGCCTGTACGAGCCAGGGCTGCTCCTAGGAGAGGAGGCAGCTGGAAGGTGGACGGAGCAGGCTGGAGAGCCTTGCTTTGCCACCTCCTCCATGCTGGCTCCAGCAAACTACAAGCGTGCAAACGTTTGAGGGAACCTTGGATCTCTGGCACTGTTGACTCTGCTTATCAGTGACCTGTTAGGTAATAAGGATGTGCAGCAATAGTTTCATTTACCTAGAGGTTAAAAGAATTGGTGCTGTTCTCCACCCAGAACAGTAATGAGATGGTTTTGTGATAGAGTGAAACCAAACTATGGTACAACTTCAGTCTCATCTGATGTGGGGCGAATGGTCCCTGTACCTGCCAAGGCAGCCTCGCAGCAGCATTTCCCAGCCCCTGCTAATCCTCCTTTCTCCTTCCACCGTGGTGACTGACCAGGACCAGCAGGTCCCCAAGTAGAGATTTTGTTTGTACATTAACTTCCATGAGCCTCACAGAGACACCTCATGCTCTCACACCTCAGTGATAATAATTCAATGCACAATAAAGAAAAGGGTCAATCTATGAATGAGCTGCCAGCCATTCCCTTTTGGCAGTGTACAAAATTCTTCAAAGGTAGTGATATCTCTAATTAGTAAGTAGCAAGATGCAACAAGTCTGCAGTAATGTACAGCATATTATAATGTCTCAAGTGACATGAGAAGCATGAAGTGAGATATCTGTGGCCTTTCTGACACAGGAAAAATACTAGTAAATGTAGCTGAATGCAGTTTTTCACCAGACTCCAAGGACTAGTTGGTAGATGGATGTTGGAAATAGGCATTTTTCGTAATAATCCCATGTTTGAAATGTCCTAACCTTAGAAATATAGAATAAAATTAATTCCAGGAGAAGAAACCTAGCAAAGGTAACAGATGCTTGTTTCCATTATCAGAATCCCTCAGTTATGAAAAAGTAACAAATAGTAATACCACTAGGTTGAGCTGAATTAACATGTGTTTAAAGCGAATGAAAAAGATGTCCCTTTCCCAGTTAGGAAAAAAACACATAGTACAGGTACTCAAAAAATGAAATACATCCCTGGCTTTGAAATTATTGTTGTCTTTCTACAGCAGCTTCTTGAAAATGTCAGGTGGGATTAGATCTGTACGCCGTTGTGTTGGTAAGCGTACGAACCCCCTGCAAAGGGCGGTCTGCATTCCAAGAGCTTACAGTCCTAGGCAAGGTTTTCAAAGACAACTGCTCATTTGTGATAGCTTTCAAAAAGATGTTACTTGCTTTCAGAAAGCGCTGGGTACATACTGTTAGAAAACCAGGGTGCTTAGAGGAGTCTCCAGCTGAGCACCAAAAATTATAGAGGTAACAAGGAAGAATAAGTGCTTCTAAGACCCTGGCCTCAAAAGACATAGTGAGAAGAGAGGAAACGGTCTAAATCACCACTAAATCCTCAGTTTGCTTGCACTAAATGCAGAGCTTAAGAGAATGACGACTTTTCCCTTGGTCAGTGTCATCAGTTGCGTCTAGACTGGCTCTGCTGGGTGTCCTGCATCGCTCAAAGCGGTTGTGCTCTGTGTGTGGATGAATGGATGGATGGATGGATGGATGGATGGATGTGTGTGCTCTGCGGTGTGGATGGAGCTCAGGTTGGGACCGGTCCCCATTTCTCCTTGTTCACGGGTTTCTGTCTGAAGAGCTAGCTGGCTCATTTCAAACTTAAGCACGAGTACAAGCCAACGGCTTCAACAGTGTGGTTGACTGGGGAATTTCAGCACAAGTACAATCCTGAGGCCTAACCCGCTATAAAGCCAGTTTACTCATTTTATTTTAGTCCTGCAGCTCTGTGGCTAGGCAAGATATTTTCCATTGCTTGGGAGAGCTTTTCTGATTTTCCCTTCTTTGTGGCAGACAAGCTATTTAACCTCAAAAAAGTCCTATTTCTCCTTTATGAGACAAACCTGTCTCTGTTGATGCTACACAGATGGGAGATATCCTCCAGTTCACCAGGAATCAAGCACTTTTGAGGTGAAGTACCAGTTTGCCTCTCTGCAAGTTTAAAACCTCCCCCAGATTTCCCCTTTATCTTCATACCTGCTTAATATCACCACTGCTTTCTTTTCTGTCCTGGGGAATGCAGTCAGTTACCTGTCTAGGCCAGCTGAAGGCTCAAAACCTTTCCATCTGTTCTTCCATGGGATAAAACAGTTGCTGGGTCCCAAATGTGCATCTTTTTCAGGTCACTACTGATGTGGGTATCTCATGTAGTAGATGACGGTAGGTGGTGGTGGGATCATGGCGCTAGAGAACCTTGAGAATAAAAGCAAGGCAGCTGTAAAAACAGAAATCAAAAGTAGCACCGTAATCAGACGAATATGTGCACATAAGGAAGGAAATAGCTAAGGAGACTGTTATTTGCTGTTCCTCTATTTCATAGGCCATATTTGGACTGAGGGATAAAAGTGTTCATGGCGGGTTTTTTTAAAATGTTATCCAGCATTCTTCCAGCACCTGCTGGTTTAACATCCCATCCTTTCCCTGCTTGATCAGATCTTCATGCCCATTTCTGCAAGGGTGTGGGGTTAGAAAAGACAAATATGAGCAAACTGACAGCTTGGCAGAGTCAGTCAGCCCACACCCCGCAGAGAAGAGCCCGTTGGGTGTGATTTTGAAGGGGTGAGAAGCAGAAATCCACTGCCAGCCTGAGTTTTAGCTGACATGAATGCTGCCTTTGCAGTATCAGTATCCCATTATCTTCACAATTTGGAATCTGGCCCAAAAAACCCAATGATCCAGCTCTTGCCATACATACAGACATGCACATTCATGCAAGAAGCAGGACATCAGCTGGAAAGGGTGCAAAGCCCACCCCGATGAGTCCCATCCCAGCAGTGCCCTGGCCAGAGATCTGGTTGGTAAAACTGGTGGTGGGTGAGGGCTCTGTGAGAAACAAAGCTGTGTCCAAACACATTGAAATAATGCAGTGAACTTGCCTCCACATGGCTCCTTGGCTCCAGAGGCGAGTGTAAGCCTGTGCTGGGTTTATATGCATTTTCGTGGCTACATATTGAATAAATGATTGATGCACTTCAGTGTGAGCAGGCCTGCAAGGGCACTCGTCTCCTGTTCAGAAAGGCAGAACAGGGGACACAAATCCCCATCAGAAAAAGTGTAGTTATAATGTAGGTTGGGAGGGATCTCTGGAGGTTATTCCACTAACCGTGCTCAAAGCAGGGCCAAGTTGGGCTGCTGAGTTGTGGATATCTCCATAGTTGGAGATCCCACAACCTGGTCAGGTAACTGGTTCTAAAATTTGACCACCCTCACTAGGAAGAATTTTTTTCCTTGTATCTAGCTTGAATCTCTTTTGTTACATCTTGTGTCCATTACCTCTTGTCCTTTTGCTGTGCATCTCAAAGAGTTAGGGTGGAGGGGAGGAGAAATTACAAGAAACCTCCACATATTCCTCCTTTATGGTGTGATCACCTTACAGCTTTGCAAGGACTTTCAGGTAAGGAACAGCAGGCAACAAAATTGAGTGTGCTTTACTGCTTTTAGCAGGGAAAGAGAAACTTTCTGCACCCCCCAAATTATCTGATGGGATCTGAAGCAGGGAAGAAGTGGGTGAGCTGTTTTCACATCTCCTATGCAGCAATGGCCAACTCTTGGCATCTTGGCCAGCAGAAATGGTGAGGGAACATCAGCCCCTACTTTGGCATTTGGCAGAGCCTTTCCAGCATTTGGCTATCAAGTGTTCAGTGGTTAACGTAAGCCCAATCAAACCACAGAGCCTGCTCTCTGGCACTCAGACTAGAGGAAGAGTAAGCAGTGCTTTCACACGAGGCAATAAAGTTCAAGTAGGATTTGTTAAATCATACACATGATTGCTGGTCTGCACTTTATATTTATCTAAGGAATTGATTAAGTACTGAGTTTTTGGTTGATGAGTAAAGCTGATTAAAGAAAGTACCAGGGTCACAATATATATTCTAGGAGTAGTTTGTCTTTACAGCAGAAGTACATTTATTCAGCCCAAACCTGACTTTTTAATTTTAGTTGAAAATAAAATGGTGAAAATTCCTTTGCTCTGTTTTATACTCACTGTCTGGTTTTGGTTTTCTGTTTTGTTTCTTACAGCCCCAGCAGAGAGCTCTCCATAAGCATTTCCAGCCTCTAAAGCTGCTGTCCTGCCACATGATATGAAAGTGAACTTTCCTTCATGAAAAAAACCATAATAAATGGCACTGCCAGAAGGTGACCATGGAGGATTGAAGACAAACTTGAAGTAAAATCAGCCCACTCAAGATGATGCATTCTGGGAAGACCTGGTTGGCTGTGGAGTAAAAATGTGGTGCATAATATCCAGTGCTAATTTGTTGAAAATGGTCATTGACAGACCTTTAGCTGGAAAATTTCTTCCAGTTTTCATCACTGTGCGTAACTTTTGAGTTCCCTTCAGGGGACTGTCTATGCCCTTCACTAGAAGTCCTGTTTTAGCATGGCAACTACTGGATTCTTTTATTATGTATGCAGATGGCATGATGTTTTAGGAAAAACTTACAGCAATTCTCCAATCTCAGTGGATATGTTCACAATATTACACCCCGATAGGAATGTAAACGTCTTGTATATGTTAGTTTTGCAATCTAATGGTATTCTGTTAAACAATATCAGCACTTCATGTGTGCTTTCTGCACAGAACTAGCACAGTCCATATATATATAAGGGTCCTTTTTTTAAGTATTGAGGATACGTTTCAGTATTTGTGCTGAGACTGCATCCAAACTGAAGTCCACTACTAGCATACCTTCACTGATTCACAGTAGATTGTGTAGATAGATTTGCACGTGGCAGAGGTGTGACTTCTTTTATCGAGACTTAGAGAACAGCTGTCACAGAGGTAGCCAAGAACAGGGTAGGTTGAATGAGCTGTAGGACACTGGGTCCGCTCTCCCTCTCATCCGCCAAATATCAAAGGTTCTTGTTTCTAGTGTGCCAATGTGTTTTCTTACCCAGCGAGGGAGAGGCAAGGGAGAGAGCCTTTCTCAGAGATGTGTGTGACCCTGGGTTTGGTCTACGATAAAACCAGAATAAGCTGGAAGAAATTAGGTTCTTTATGCTGGCCGCCATTTATGTTTTGGGCAGGACTGGGGAATCGTAGTCCAAACCAAACTCTCTGGATAAGGTGAAGTGTAAGACAACACTTCTAAGGAGCAAGACACTCCCTTTGGAGAGGGCAGACTTCTTCATTAACTTTTTCCACTTTCTATCCAAAACAGTATTTTGGTAGGAACTGGGAATAAGCAAATGGTTCCAATAAGCCTTTCAATATACTGTAGCAGGCTCAAGACTGTTGCATTCAATCTGAGCGTTGTTTTTTGTTCAGTCTGTGAATGGCTGGCCTCATCACTGGCTGTATCACAGCTGGCTGTGGTACTGTTTCTTCCATGGGGACTCAGTGGAATTAGTGTCTGACCATCACATCAGGACCTTCTTGACACACTCTTTATAATGAACTGATGCTATCAACATACTGAGAGGACTTACCTATTTGTTCCTTCTTTCTTTAATATCAAAGGTAGCTTTTTGTCTGTTTAAAGACCATCACTCTCTCCGGTCTGATGGGCAGGTACTATAGAGTTGCTGTTAGGATATATGCCAAACTGGGTGAGATGCCATACTGGGGTGAAGATAAAGCAATGGAGAGAAGGTACAGCTACATCAAGCCAAAGGGACCTTTTTAGAGGAAGCTCCTGTGCTATAATTCTTAAAAACTATTGTACAGTTCATTGCTAGAGAATGGAAGGTCAACCACTGAGGGTGCCCGTACAACCAACAGATAAATATCTTTAAGGCTTCATTTTTTTAAATGAGTATTGGCTTAGGTTTCAGCTCTCCACCCATCTCAGATTCAGCATGTTGGATACTTCTATAGCATTCAGTCCAAAACCAAATTATTTTTATTGATGACCAAGATTTTTAGAAGTCACTAGTGATTTCTAACGGTTTGGGTCTTTCCATGGGTTCTCAAATGGAGCTCCCAAGAATTACAAAGCAGTAAGCTTCTACATTCTCTTTCTGAAAATCTTGGTCCCTAATTTGAAATTAATTGGTGTAAAAATTCTCCTTCAGACATAAGAATCTTTGCCAATGGCAACATTTGCACTTTTTAGAGCTTTTCATAGGGTTGCAGGTTGGAATCTGATACCAAGAGACCCGGTTGTGCATGTGGCACAGGTCCACTGTAAGCTTCAGCAAATTTTACAGCTCTTTCTGCTACAGGTTTTAAAAATGCGCTGTGGCAACTGACATCAATTTCGTGTTGGTACAGCCATTAAAAAACCCCACTTTGACATAGGTTATTTTAAAAGGAAGGAGAATGCTGTACTTCTGCAGTAGGGGTTCTCTTGTTTTACTACCCAGTGAAAAAATCCAGAATAATTTGAATGATAAAAGAAGAGTTTATCTCAGAGTGTTATCTTAAAAGGGCGTACGAGAAGAAGTTGAGTTAGGCAGAGAGCCACTAGAAGCATTTTTTTTGTATCAATGTTAGTTTTGAACATCTTCCAGTATATGGGCATGAATTTAGATGTGTGCACTTCTCCTGTTAAAACAGTTTGTTTTAAAAGCTTCCCAGGATTTTAGCTACGGTGACCTAGAAAAGCAGTGTTATAGGCCCTGAGAAATGTGAAAATCAAGTCCAGATCCTTGTGTAGCCAGACTCGGTGAGAAGTCTGCTGTAGGTGCCTATCGGACAAATCTCCTTGGAAGCTGGTGTAGGTCTCCATCCTACAGCCAGCCTGTGCATGTGGATAACTCCAAGCATAGTTCCCCCGAGCCCCGTGACACTTCTCATGTTTGTAACTGTCTGACGGAGCCATAAGGAAATAACTGTACTTTTTGGCTTGTATTTAACTATTCATCGTGTTTGGATTTTTTAATCACTGTTATTCTCCCAAAGTAGGCCATGCTTCCTCAGGGATATTTATGAAATTGTTCTACATCTCCTGAACAACTATCTGGATCCCAGCATATTCTTCTGAAAACTTTTTAATATAAATAAACATGTGGGAGACATTTTTGTTATTATGAATGGGGGCAGGTACTGTGTTCTGGGAAAGGCTATTGAGTGCAGACAATCAAGTCTATTGCATTTTTTATGCCGAACACCTTATTAATAGCAGACACATCCGCTTTTGCCTGGGTCGCAGGAACAGTTCAGGGGAAAGAATGCTTTATCTCTAGTCAATAAATCATTTATGTCGAGAGTGCCAAAGACCAAGTCAACATGAAAGGGAACGAATAAGTTATTCCGGCAAAGGAAGTGAATTTAAATACACTCAGAGCCATTAGTTTGGTGCAAAAGAGTGGGAGACTAATGCTATTTTCATAAAACAGCAATTATCAGCCCTGTGGAGACAGATAATTCGCAAAGGCCAGTGCTGCTGTTACATTGATCACTAGTTATTATCTCTGAAACAAAACACTACTGCGATCAGGACACCATTCCCCGTGTGCAGACCTGCAGCCTTCCTCCCGTGCCTCTCCCTGCCGCCACGCTCGCCTGGTTTCTTTGTGTCGAGGAAGGTTGCAGCATCAAACCTCACTGAGAAACGCTGACAGAGACTCAGCCATCCCAAGCGCTTCAAACCATGAGAAGTCCTGCACTAGAGACCTGAAGGAATTGCTCACCCCAGAAAACACACTGCAGCTGAAAGCATCCTTTGCGCTGGTTTGTTCCCTGTTTTTTTCATCTGCGTGGCATTCTGTGCCCTAACACCCACCATTTATTCTGTAAAGGGAAATACAACCTTCTAGGAGAGGAGTTTGAAAAAGCTCCGTGAGCTCTTTGGTTTTGCCCGCCCAGCTGCATGGTGATGCTCCACCAGTGGGTTCATCCCTCCCTGCCTGTTCCTCAGGGTAAGTGGTGTCACTCGACAGCCGCTGCAGCGTCGCTGAGGAAATCAAACCATTAAAAATGAATCCTGGGTTTGTTTTGCCCTGAATTTTCAAAAGACCCCAGGCCAGACCGCTGACAGACTTACATTGGCGCTACTCCATCAAAGTCTCCGGAGTTGTGTTGATTAATGCCAGCCGTGGAGCCAGGCCTGGGGTGATTTTTGGTTATCCCTGAAACTAGCCTCCCCCCACCCACCACAAAGCCACAAGATCTCAATTATTCAAAATTGTCTCATGCAAGCAGAGTAAAATCCTGCATCTTTCCTATCAGTCCCCTTATAACAAATAACATCTCTGCCACCAGAGCACCTTGAAAGGCACGACTGCGGGACTGTGCTGCCATTGACCTTGGTATATATAGACTGTGGTCAATAAGATTTTAATTTTAAAAGAAAAGTTAATCTGGTATAATTAAAATTGATGGGCAAGGGGAAAGTACTACCAGCATTACCTGCAACCTCCTATAGTAAATTCAGAAGGGTTATCTGAAGTGCAAAAAAAACCACCAACATAATGTATGGGTGATTAGGCAGGCTCATGAGGATAAATCAGCAAGTAAGAAAAGTAGATGTTTGATGAGGGAAGCCAAAAAATGTATGGGTAGTCAGTGGCCAATAGGTTAGGGCTGCTTAGACCAAAGGCTTTACATATATCCTAATAAATATCATCGTAGCAAAGCTAAGTCTGATGTTAGACAGGCACAGCACAGTGATTACTCACAGTACCTGCAAAAACCATCGAATATCCCTGGTTTGTGTTTAAAAGCAGTAGAAGGAGGGAGTCAGATTGCACATTAAAATGTAATTCTTTCTACTCCATCAGCAATTACGGGTAATATTAAGCAGCAACTATCCAAACATATTTTTAAATTTGCAGAACCATTAACTGAATCCAAAAGTGAAGGAAAACTTGCCTAGGACTCCTCAAAACCAGAAAGCAGAAAAGAAGCTTCAAATGACACCAAAACCTCGATAACTCAAAAAAATGAGTGATTTGACCTAGAAAACTATAGGCTCATTAGCTTCCTATCAGTCTTAGGCAAAATCATGGAAAGGTTGATAAGGCACAATCCTTAAAGCAATTAAAAATTGATAAAACCCTCCAAATAATTTTTATAAAAAATGTATCATGCCAAATAAACTTGCTATAGTTTTGGGGGATATCAAAGGCATGTTGATAAAGAAACTGCTGGCATAGTATACTTAGCCTCCTATAGATCATTTGATTCTGATAAAGAACAAAATAGGACAATGCAAAATCAATATCACCAATATTAAGTGGATTAAAACTGATTACAGGCTGGATCACAAAGAATAGCTGTAAATATGAAATTATCATCAGTGAGATTATTTCTAATGAGCTCCTCCCAAGGTATGCTCTATTTTCAGTTTTCTTCCCAGGGAAAGATAAAGTGACTGTGGCAAAAGCCAGAGATGACAAAAACAGGGGTGTGGTAAGTAATGATATGGAGCAGGTCGGTGGTAGAGAGGAACCCGGAGGACAGCACAGTCAGATAGCCAGGGGAGATGGCAGCAGGTCCCACTTAGGGCATGGGGAGTACGTCTGGAATAACGTAGTGGCTGTGAAGGCGATAAATAATCCATTCAACGTTAGCCCCAGAGAAGCTCTTGCCAGCTGGGATGTAGGACCTGGCAATAGCGATGCTGTTCCGGTTTGGTATCAGCCCGTCTTTCAAAAAGGGTGTCGACAATTTGGAAAGATTATTTTCAATAGCTCCCAGTGTCATTCAAGGGCAGGAAAACAGGTCTTATTATAGTGTCAGGCTAATGAAGCTGAAGCTATTAATTTATCAGAGGCAATTTGAAGAGGTGACTTGATCTCCATCTGCAATCACAATCTTCTACCTGGGCAGGGAAGTGCTGTCTGAAGGCAGGTACCTCTTTTATTTAGAAGAAAAGGGAATGATGTGCTCTACTGGTTGGAAACTGATTTCAGGCTAGAAATTAAGTGCAAATGCTCGACAGGGAGGATAATTACCTGTGGAGACAACTTACTTAGTTACCTGGCATGTTCTCCATCACATAAAGTCTTTAAATGTATGCAGAGTATTTTTCTAAGTCAATAAGCTCTACCTCAATCTGAAATCCAGGATCTGTGTGGCAATTACTGGATGAGGTTATTAGGCGTGTGTTATGCAAGGATTAGACTAGATCATCAGATGTAAACTTCTAAATGAAAAATATCTTAAAGTTTCCAATATTACAGGAAGGCAGGGTAGCCTATATCAATTAGTTCACAGAAAATGGTCTTCATGTAAACAGTTTATATGACCAGAGCTGTGCTTGCCAGCATTTGGTCTGAGCATCAGTAGGTCTGCTTGCAGTTGTGAGGTCCTTCTGTGTGTAATTAAAGGAAGAAAAACAGACAAGAGAAGACAACGCAAACCGTTGGACATGTAGAGAAAGTCTGTTGTCTTTCATTGATAACAGCCTGAGAAAAATGATGCACTCAAATGATGAGGCCGAGTGGAAGTGTAGTCTGAGCAAGGAATAACAACTGTGGGTTTGCCTCTTAATTAAGGAGGTAGCATCTTGCTGGCAAGAAACAGATTTTCCTGCCTTCAACAACCGGCAGAGAAGCTGCGGTGCTGATTGAGAATTATATTGTATCGCTGTGCTGCTGAACACGGTACACAAGTTCCGTGCTTCAAAGACAGCAAACTGTTCCTGCTATCATGACGAGCCCCATCGGAGCCGGTTAATAAAGCCCTAGAAGTGAAATGACTTCAGTGGGACTACCCAGAGTAATGAGAGCTGCTCCCAGCAGTGCGTTTTTGCAAGACTGGGCTCTATTACCGTTGGCCAGTTGGAATGTTGTACCTTTAGAAATAAGCAAAGAAGCGCTCAGCGTCTGATTGAGGTTTCGCAAAACCACTGTTGATAGGTGCAAGGCAAGCGCGAACCGTCAGAGCCATCTCCTACCGGGCTTCATTGGGCGGTGGGGAACGGCTTGAACTCGGATGTACATTTTAAAGAGTAAACAGTTCACGCAGGCAAGAGAACCCATAAAAGCAATACTTACTGCAAATTGGTATTGAATCGACATCAAAAAGCTGAAATAAGAAGGGAGCTAGCTACGGCCATAGCTAAGAAGATAAGATCTTTGGGGATTCTTGCTCTAATCCAGTGTGAAATCCTAAGAAAATGAGTTTGGTCTAGATTTATTGTTTAAAGAACATATTGGTACAAGCCGGCCGCCTGTCAAATAAATTCTCCGGAGTCACTGGCTTCGGTGCGTGATGGCTTACGAGTGTCCTTGCGCTGCCAAGACACCTTGCAGCTTTGGAGGAGAGCGGTCCTTAACAGGCACGTCTGGGCTGGACGGAGAAGAAGCTGAACTTGCAGATGGCTGTATAATGTCTGCTTCTGCCATAAAAGTAGGATTGCCAGCGTTATAACACAGCCAGGCTTAGTCTGAGAATGAGTTGAAAAGCTTCTTTTTGATTTTAATTCCAAATTTATCTAAATACTTTTTCAGGAAAAAAAAAAAAAGCTTCTGTAGCTGTTGTTACATCTCTAATCACATTACTTCTATTAAGCACTTACCTTGAATTCATCTATTTAATATCATAAGTCACCAAATTAAATAGTGATACACAGGGCTCTTTTTAAAGCAAGGAGATCGATAGTGCAGCAAAACTGCATGTGAGCAATAAGAAGCTGTGCAGAGGAGAAAAAAGAACCACAATCTGCCCCATCAGATGCTTAGGGGACTTGGTTGGTTGGGTTTGCTTATTGAGAGCACAGTTTTACATCCAGACAGAGGTTTTCCCTACTGAGCCAGGCTCTGGTCCCAAGACCAGTCCAGATAAAGAAATGTTTGGAGTCCTCTTATCACTTCGTCTGCATCCCTTGTATGCTAGAGTCTCCTTCTCTGCTTTTCTTCTGAGAAAGGTAGAAAAGATGAAGTGGCAATAGAGAAAACACAGAGGGACATGAGCTTCCAGCCTACGCAAAGCATCTCAGCATGGGACCCAGATCCCAGCCTTGTCCCCGTTACGGAGGGGAGGAATGGGGCCGTGCTGGGCTAACCCCAAGCGAAGCCCAGTGTCCTGCGCCGTGCTGAGCGCTCTCGTGAAGCTGTTGCAGGAGACGCATCACCTTGCAGAATTGGACCCTGTGTTTCAGGGCACAAGCTGGGGATGCTGCTATCTGCTGGGCTTACCCTAAAATACAGATCAACTGTATGAGGCAATGGTCTGGCGACGGGAATGACCAGCATTTCCCCAAGGAGGCTACGTGCTCTGAGGAGAAGACTCCTTTGCTTTGCACTAAGCTGCTGGGATACTTGACAAGTCTAAAGGAGGCACATTTTTAAATTTCTCACAGGCACTGCAGAATCTGACCATGGCAGGACGTACTTTGGGACATGCTGGGCTTGGCTTTCAGTTTCCTGTAGGGGTTGTAGTTATGTGGACCTGCCTCGCAATTACTCCTTCTTTTTCACAAGTGGGGGTAAGATGGGAGTAATGCCTGCCTGGCTCTGCACAGCATAAACCAGCAAAGGGGGCTCTAAATTTGGGCTCCTCTATTTTGTGAAGTTGAATTTAAGGTTGATTGAACCTGACTTTGAGGAGAGCAGGTAACTGACAGCTGGAATTATAGCCGCAACTGAGTTGTCTCCAAAGGTTGCCCCCAAATCAGTAACCCACGGACAGAATCAGATGCCAGGCTGTGTTTGCGCATCGGCACTGGCAGCCGATGATGGACGCGAGCTGCAGGGAGCGAGGATCAGGCTGGGATCAAGGTCCTGGGAATTCTGGTGGCCTGGTGCAGGAGAGCTGGATGCAGAAAGGCCGAGTGCCAGCCCACAGCCATGCTGTACGGTCAAAACGGTCTCCTGAACCCAGTGAGTTGTGTCTGATCCAGCTGCCTTTGGAGTGAGCTCTGCTGTACATTCACTAAGGAAATAGTCTAAGCCAGTGATCTCCTTTTAATGTTAACTTGGTTGAAAATCTCGGAAGATGCCAGCACTCTAACAGTTAAAAAGTGACGCACTGTTATTCCCAGTCTGTCTATGGCTGAACTTTTTAGATGGAGCCAAATGAGGTGGCATAAGACAAAAGCGTGCCTTTTTGTTTGATGTACACTGCATTTCCCCAGGCATCCAAGGTGTTCATCTGTACAGCAGTGCTTTTTTTCCCAAAACAGAAATTATCATGCAATCTAATTTTTAGTATATGAAGTGGCCATCACTGTTAATTCCACCCTACAGTTTTTATATTTACTCTTTAATTCCTTCTGTTTTCAAAAATCAACAAAAAATAAAACCCGGGGGGGAGGCAGGAATTCTTTTAAACGATGAAATTAAAATCAAGTTTTTGGTATCTTTGGGCATGATCTCTGGAAGCTTTGGATATCTGCTTTATCATTTTGTATATTTGACAATTTTGTACTCCGCATTGTTTGACTTCATTTGTGCATGGCGATGTATTAAAACATGGAATTTTTATTATACAGTAAAAGTATTTTGTTTGATTTAAACAAGGTTAGGGCTTGATCCATTGCATGAACAGGAGGGGGGAAAAAAAATAGAGGTTTTTGCAAGCAACCACTCTCACCTGACACTCTGACCGGTCTCATTTGGGAGGTTTCCAGCAAAGCTTTTTGCCCGCCCGCCCGTCTCCTTCCCCAGCTCCAGTACTTTGGGTCTGTGCAGCCGTTTGCTGTACGGGGTACAGGTGCTACGTAAATCCAGCGTATTCGTAGATGTAACAGAAGGTGTTAACTGAGCAAAGGGCTCTGTTCTGCACGGCAGGGTTTGGGTGTAAATCCAGACCGACTCCGCTGACTTTGCTTGATTTACCCCAGATTTAGTGCAGTGCGACTGCAAGCAGACGCTGCACACTACGAGGAAGAATTCTGCTTTCATTGCCTTTATTTCTCAAGACTTGGGGGATGCCCTTGTAAGCAGCGAAGCATCCTCTAAGGGGACCATACCACAAAAGGCACAGGTACTAGAGTGTTTATGGTGCATGGCTTTTCACTCCCATCCTACCCCCTCATTTATTCTCAGCATTTATGGCATAAGAGTAATTTAAAAGTCAGTGGATAAGGTAGTTTTCAAAAAAAAAACCTAACACTGAAATTGCAGCATGATATTATGCTCTCCCATATATGTGGTTTTTTTTTCTTTTCAGCCGTAATTCTGAATGTTCTCGCATTTGAAAGGTAGAGACTGATGACATGTTTTGGTCAAACACAAAATACTGGGCTTAATACAAAATAATAGGAGGAAATTATATAGTGTGCAGTATAACTGACAAAGTCAAGATAAATTGTCATCTGAAAAAAATCATAAATCATTTTTTTATTGTAACATCTCGTGATGGGGCTGCAATTTACTAGATTCTGTTTATATCTTTAAAAAGCTTTCTACTCCATAAACTTTGTCAGTGAGAAGAATATGTTAGCAGGAAAAGGCTCCGTTTTTGTACAGATCTCTGCATGTTACGTATCGAGCTGAAGGAAATTAGGACAATCATACAAGTAAAGAAAAGGGTTTCTATGTCACATACCCTTTTCACCATCGGATCTCCAGAAGGGTTACAGTGGTACCATATTATTACTACTCTGGGTGCTGCACACTGAGATTATTTCCGTTATAAATGGCCACCTAAATCAGATCTGCTTTATAATGAAACAGCAGCTACCATGATAATGAAATACTCCTCCCTGGAGACAGAGGAAATAGCTACTGATGCTGTGGAACAAGGTGGTTCCATGTGTGCTCGTATCGGGTTTGCGTTATAAATCTCACCAATGGGGTTGCAGTTTCTTCATTTGCAGTTTGTTACTCAGAAGTCATCGGTGGAACAACTAGCTGTGCAATTTGTTTTTTCGGTTGTTTTCCTTCCAGTGAGAATCAGTTCTTGATGCAACTTGCATGAACTTAGGTTATATCCATGTATGTCCCGCGGGTCCATCAGAGTTTACCTTACCCTGAGCAGCTATTGCGGGTTACAGGCCCAGGTCGTGCTGCTTGGATCCTTGGGCTCCAGTGCCACATCCAAAAATTGGATTCCTGAACTAAGAACTTATTAGCTGAGCAGATCTGTGCTCATTTGAGCAAAGTCTTGTCATATAAGCCAATGTCCTTAGTCCATAGTGAAGTCCAGTGAATGATACACAACCCTAAGAAACACAAGGGATGTTCCCAATCCCACCGTTGACCTGCTGTATGTGAATGAACAAGTTCCCTCATGTCGTCTCTTCATGTCCCACCTCCTTATCTGTTTAAACGGGAACTACATTTACCTGTCAATGTTAAACCCTGAACCTGTAAGTCTTCCAAGAAGATAGTGTTGCAAGTGGGATTGATTTGAACAGACCAGGCATCTTGGTACAAAAGAAACACTTTATTTGGGAGACAAGAAGTTGCCATCCACAGCCAGTGCTTATCTGACGGTCGGCTCTCGCTGCACCCAGGCACCGATCTGTCAGAGTCTCAGTGCATGGCGTGACACTTTCATGGGTGAGGTGTCGTATCAGCCCAGACTCAGTTTGTCTGAGGTTTATTCCTCTTTTGTGTATTCCTTTGTCTCGTTCATGTCACTGCCTTGTCATTGCCTTTTCCTTGCGTTTCTGCACCTGATGTGATTTCTTGCCTTCTACTGTTATTAACATCACGTGGGAAATAATACACTGAATTACTGCACGTAAGAAACACACTTCCAAGTGAAGCAGTTTTGCTTTACCTAAATGGCACCAAGGCACTGGCCTTAGGAGGAGATAAAGCAGAGGACCGGTTGCTACAGGTTTGTTCCAGGGCAACACGGGGATTAACCTCTTCTTCATGTCTGTGTTGGAGCTACGGGCTGAAATGGCAGCGAGAAGGATGCACTCTGGACACCAGAAAAAGCTTTCTAGGAACAGGGATGCTGAAGCAGTAGTGACTGCTTAGAGATGGAGAACAGCTTCAACAAGCATCCATCAGCAATCCTGACCCTGTGGTAGGGTAGGAGGATGGACCAAGGTTGTCTACTGAAATCTCTTTCAGTCAATTTTTCTGCAGGTAAGACTTGAAAAAGAAGCAAAGAGTTAACTTTTTAAATTACAGTACTTTACATTTCAAGTGGAACTGAATTAGGCTCTTCTTTTTCTACCTCTTTGAGGTAAAAACCTACTACGATGTAGCTATGAGTAATTCCAGACTCATTTAAGCCAATATTTCAGACTGTCATCTGAGAAACTGGGACACGTCCACTGCTGCGGCCGGTCCAGGGGTGACAGCAGGGACCGGGTCCATCTTCTCACCCAAAATCACCACGCTTATTGAGAGTCCAATTCCTGTGCAGTACAGGGACAAGTAGCAGCAAATAGTGAGACTAAGAACACAAAAAGGGTGGCACCCTTTAGGGTCACGGTGAGAATCGTGCTTCAGACCACCTCCAACATCCAGGCTTTCATCTGGTCTTCACTGGGCATGATAAGGGATTAAGTGAGGGATGAGGGGGTTAAAAAAAAATAAAATATATATTTCGAGCCCACTTATAAGTTGAAGAGTGGCAACATTTTATAGCCAGATGATCAAAGCCTTGAGAGCTTCAGCCGTCCATTGCAGAGGGCACGCTGAGAGCTGTGCATGGTCATCTCCAGCCTCCGCCAAAAGCTGAAGGCTGATTAGGAAGAATGCTTTCCCTTCACTGGGGAGTTTTACTGCAGAGAAATTAAGCGCTCCAGGGCACATCAAAGTCTCAGCTTGAAGACTCTGCTCTGGCACTTTCTAGGGCGAGATGGGAGAGTGTGGTTGGTGCTGAGTGTCAGATGCTCAGCCCGAGGGGCACTTCAGCTCTCCTCCATGCTGCGAAATGGGACGGAGTCACAGACTACGTGGGAGGCAAATTGTTTTATGGAAAATATTGAGAACCATTGTACTAAGCTGATTAACTCATTTTAACAATTTTATTTAGCTGCAAAATTTGCCCCGCATGAAAAGTGCAGCTGCAAGCGTTTGCACAAAAACGCTCCCACATGCAGGAAAGCCAGATAAGCCCCGGCCTGTCGTCATTACAGCAAGAAATTTTAGTACTTTGGGGAAAATGCATGGTTATTTCTGCCTTTGGTTAAGCTTTAACTCGGAGCATGAAGGATACTGCTATGCTAACGGGTTTTGTACATGTCCCTCGCGTCCCGGACTCAGCCTGGTTTTGGCAGTTCTTGGCAGGTAAAACTTTGTCCGAAACGTGAGGAATTGCAGGAGCCTGGGCTCCCACTGCCTAATTCCACCTGGTGACAACTGCTCCTCGTTTTACCCTGGGGAAGGAGCTCTTCTGCCCCCCTCCACTTCCCTGAGTTGTATAATATTAGATAGGGAAATTAGGCTTTCTCCATATTTTCCCTCTTTCTCTGTGTTGTTTGTGCCACAACAGGCTGCCTCTTAATCCCAAAATATGGACCTTTTGGACAGTGTTCCGCTAATCCCACGAGGGACATGGCAATCAACAGGAAAACCAGGATTGTCTGGAATATTATCCAAATGCGTTGGACTGAGGACCACCCTCAGCCTTCAGCATTTCTCCTGGGCCACCAGTCACCCTCCCCTCCCTGTTAAACTTAAATTAAAACCACTCTAAAAGCAGTGTGGTTACAAGCACTACCAGCAGGGCATTTATATGGGATTTTCAGACTGATACTTCTCCACAGGCCAGTTTGGGACCCCCTGAGTGCAGAATATTGTCTCAAAATATTCTCTGAAAGCCATCAAGAGGCATTGGTATCCAAGCACAAAAATAAGGGCTCTACCATTTCTGAAAGTGCTAGCTTTAAATCAGTTTTCCCTTCTCTGGTTGTTTCAGAGCTCATGGCTGATACTTTTACTTCAATTTCCTTTGCTTCTCGTTATAGACTTGGAGAAGCAGGGGACCTTCAACAGAAACAGCAGTTGGGGTGGCTGCACGTTCACGTGCTCCCAGCCAAGGCACAGAGCTGCCTGGGTGACAACTTGGTGAACCACAAAATGCGGGCATGCATCTCCATGGAAATGCGTACTTGGGAAGCATCTGAGCGATTCTTGGGGTTACGTTCTGCCATTCGTTTCATTTTGAATGGTAGCACTGTAAAAAATCAATATGGCACATTTTAAATGGATTATGAGGCAGTTAAATGGCAGGTCTCTGAAGAGGAGTTGCAAATGAAGAGTGATCCCATGGGAGTTTTTATAGAGGGAATATTCCGGAAGCTGCTCTTGGCTGTTTACTTTAGAGGTCACGATGGATAAACAATTGAATACGAGTTCGCCATGTGATGCTCTTGCTAAAGGAGCTAATATGACCCCAGGATGTATAAATGAGAATATTGAGTGGCGGGGGAAATATATTAGCTCTATACCTGACATTAATGAGACAAAAATAGTCCAGTTCAGCTGTCAGCACTTAAAAATCATGTTGAAAAACTGAGAAAGGTTGGGAGAAGTGCTATAAGACTGATTGAAAGAGTATCTTTCAATGATCCAAAGGAGCACAATCCATTTATATTATCAAAGAGGAGTATAAGAGATGAATTGATCAAGATCTCTAAGTATCTATACATGGAGGAGGACTGCAGTATCAGAGGATTACTTAACCTACCAGACAAAGGCATATAAGCCAGGAAGGCTGGAGCTAAAATAAAAAATCAAGTTGAAAACGAGGCACATTTTTCTCCTTAATGGCCTTGTAATTAACCACTGGAGGAGCTGACATGGGATATGGTAGGTTCTCCATCACCCAAAAAGATCTTTAAATTAAGCGTGGATGTCTTTCTACATGATGTAGCTCATGTATCGCTGTGGGAATTGCTGGGCGAAGCTCCACGGTCTGCATTATGCAGGAGGGCAGAGGAAACCACCATGGTGGTGCCTTCTGGCTGTGAAATTTCTGAAACTATCAAAACGATGACGTCTGTATATCACAGCCCAGCAGCGTCTAGCCTGTTTATGCAACACATGTTACGAAAAGACTCTTTTAGGGATATTTAGAGGGCTTTAAATATTTTATTACAGTTTTTTTTATAGACTGCCTGTAAAACCAGGTAGATGAAATAAACCTTAAAAAACCCCAAAAAACCTCCTGAAATAGATTTCCTATACCCCCAAATCCCAGTATTAAAGGCCAATATCTCAGGATACTCAGGGCTTTTAATGTGATGCTCCAAGGACTCAGCCCTTCATCATGGTTTAAAGCTCCTATTTCATAGATTTATAGATGCTAAACTCAGAAGGGACCACTGTGATTATCTAATCTGACCTTGTGCATAACAGAGGCCACAGGGCATCCCTCAATTACTTCCAGGCTATGCTGAAGCCTTCCAGACTCTTCCTTCATACCATAGCCAAGACGCAGCCTTGCCCCTCCATCCAGACAGCGAAACTTCACATCATCTCACGTCTCACCGCAACATCCTTCCTTCTGCCCCTGACAAATGAAATCTTTCCTGGCACATGTCCATTCAAATTGCTGCTGCAAAGATCATTTGCCATTCCTATGTCTCCTTGCCTGCCTCACTGGGTCTTCCTTCTGCCTTTCCAACACATCTCCTGCCCCTCACAGCCTGGTCTCTACTTCTGCCTCTTCATCACATTTGGTACCAGCTCACTCCTGCCTCTCATGGCCCACTTCGCTCACTTTCTTTTTACTATCATCTCCTTCTTTTTCTCTGAACAAGACTCATGTGGTGCAGCACCAGTCCATGGGGAGGGTGTCTAAGACACATACATACTGGTAAATGAAAAGATGCTGGGAGCATCTGCACCCATCAGGTTCAGCCACATGTGCTTCTAAGCTGCAACCATTTCGTACCGCCGGCTCTATGGCTTAAGGTTTATGGCAGGAAACGTGGCCAGAAAATCCACCTTTTGGGAGCAGAGAGAGGCATTGGGAGGGGAGATCATGGCATATCATATCTTCCTGGCAGCTTGGTTTGGTCTTGTTGTGGTTTAACCCAGCAGGTGGGTAAAACAACCACACAGCCGTTTGCTCACTTCCCCCTTCAGTGGGATGGGGGAGAGAATTGGAAAAAAAAGGTAGAACTTGTGGATTGAATTAAAGACAGTTTAATAGGACAGAAAAGGAATAATACTAATACTACTAATAAAATATACAAAACAAGTGAAGCACAGCACATTTGTTCACCCCTGCTGACCAATGCCCACATAGTTCTCAAGCCACGGTCATGCCCCCAGCCAGTTCCCCCCAGCTTCATATACTGAGCATGACATCATATGGTATGGAATATCCCTTTGGCCAGTTGAGGTCATCTGTCCTGGCTGTGTCCCCTCCCAACTCCTTGTGCACCCCCAGCCTACTCGCTGCCAGGGCAGGGTGAGAAGCTGAAAAGTCCTTGACTCAGTGTAAACATTGCCTAGCAACAACCAAAACATCAGTGTGTTATCAACATTAGTCTCGTCCTAAATCCAAACCACAGCACTATACCAGCTGCTAGGAAGAAAACTAACTCTACCGCAGCCGAAACCAGGACAGGTCTTCAAGACTGTTGCAGCATTTATGAGTACAAAGGTAAGTCCTAGGGAGATGGAGCATTAAAAAGTGGTAGAGCCAGAGACCTGTGGGACATTTAGTCAAGCTTCTCCAATTTACTGCAGGGACATCACCTCCAGCCTTCAGCTGTTTGAGACCAAATTCTTCGCTAGAGCATCAAGATCAAGGGAATGCTGCCAAAGTGTGTGTGGTGGGTTGACCCAGGCTGGAGGCCAGGTGCCCACCAAAGCCACTCTATCACTGTCCATCCTCAGCTGGACAGGGGAGAGAACATATAACGTGGGTCGGGATAAGGACAGGGAGAGATCACTCACCGATTGCTGTCACGGGCAAAACAGACTCAACTTGGAGAAATTAGTCTATTACCAATCAAATCAGAGTCAAGTAATGAGAAATAAAATCTTAAAACACCTCCTCCCACCCCTCCCTTCTTCCCAGGCTCAACTTCACTCCCCATTTCTCTCCCTCCTCCCCCCAGCAGCACAGGGGGATGGGGAATGGGCATTGGGGTCAGTTCATCACACGGTATCCCGGCCGCTCCTTCCTCCTCAGGGGGAGGACTCCTCACACTCTGCCCCTGCTCCAGCGTGGGGTCCGTCCCACAGGAGACAGTCCTTCATGAACCTCTCCAACCTGAGTCCTTCCCACAGGCTGCAGTTCTTCATGAACTGCTCCAGTGTGGGTCCCTCCCATGGGGTGCAGACCTTCAGGAACAGACTGCTCCAGCGTGGGTCCCCCATGGGGTCACAAGTCCTGCCAGCAAACCTGCTCTGGCGTGGGCTCCTCTCTCCATGGGGCCACAGGTCCTGCCAGGAGCTTGCTCCAGCATGGGCTTCCCATGGGGTCACAGCTTCCTTTGGGCATCCACCTGCTCCGGCGTGGGGTTCTCCACAGGCTGCAGGTGGAATCTCTGCTCCACCATCGTCCTCCATGGGCTGCAGGGGGACAGCCTGCCTCACCATGGTCTGCTGCAGGGGCTGCAGGGGAATCTCTGCTCTGGTGCCTGGAGCACCTCCTCCTTCTGCACTGACCTTGGTGTCTGCAGGGCTGTTCCTCTCACATCTTCTCACTCCTCTCTCTGGCTGCAAAATGCTGCTGGTTTTATGCAGTTAGGGGTTTTTTTCCTTCTTAACTACGTAACCCCAGAGGCACTACCACTGTTGCTGATGGGCTCAGCCTTGGCCAGCGGTGGGTCCATCTTGGAGCCAGCTGGCATTGGCTCTATCGGATATGGGGGAAAGCTTCTAGCGGCTTCTCACAGAAGCCACCCCTGTAGCCCCATCACTACCAAAACTTTGCCATGCAAACCCAATACAGTGTATCAGTGAGAGACCTGGATTCTGGTGCACGCAGAAATCATTCATGCAAATTATTAAATGCCTGTATATCATTCCAAGACATACAACAGCATGGTACAGTTTGCATCTAGACAAAGCTGTATTTTAAGGCTCTTCATCTTCCTAAAAGAACCCAGCTTGATAAGCTTGAGTGCAGGAGACTGATACCACAGGATTCTCTTCGTAAACAAGGGTAAACTGAGACAAGGAACAGGAGGTGCCCCAACGGGGGAGTGGACAGCGCAGGAGGAAAAGTCAGATCATGGAAAAGCCCATCCCAGACTTGGCTTTCTAGAGAAGAGCTCCTTGCCTTCTATGTGGGAGCAGTGCTCTGTCTGGGGTAACAGGGAAGTGAGGAGAAAAGGATGCACAGAAGCAATCTACAGTCTCCACTGCTTCTGCTCTACAAAAAATGACAAATAATCTCTTTTACAAAGCCTCAGTGCTCAGAATTTTTTAACCTAATATTGCTGTATACAACTGCACAACAGGTCTCCATGTGAATTCACAACAGTTACCTTACTTTGTGTTACAAGCAGAGTTTAATCCTTCTGGAGCCAAACTGCATAAAATTGCCAAAAGGTGACACACATCTTTGCTCAGCATTGCCTACTGACAGTCAGGCACCTCTGGCCAAACCAAGAGGAAAACATCTGTCAGGAGGTGTTAATGAGACCATAGCATGTAGCCGGCAAGACCCAACCAGTTCAGCAAGATTCACGTCCTCATCGGGTGATCACAGCCCTCTACGGTTGCACTCAGCTGTCAGGGGATCACTTGCACGCATCCTTCCTTACACAGATATTTTATGAATTTTAGTGTTAGCAGGATGCAAATCTGCCCTTTCAAGCTCATCTGTCAAAGCTGAGCTTTGGCCAGTACGTTGCAGGGCTTGTGCAGGAAAACAAAGTGGTATTAAAGAACATCGCAAGTGTCCTTCTCTCTGAGACAGCACAGCTGAAGCATGGGACGGGAAGTACTTTTTTTAGTAGACATGTAAAATTAAATGCCCTGTTGCTTGTAACGAGTCCTGGTACTATGTTGTGTTTTGAGGGAAGTCACGGACAGCTGCAACCTTCATACCTGCCAACGGTCCTGAATGAAATGCTGCTGCTCGAATAGGTATGTGGCATGAATTTAGGTTGTCAGGCGACAGGATCATACTTTGAACAGAGGTGAGTTAAAGCAGAAGGAAGGGAGGGGAAAAGAGAGAGAGGGGAGGCAGTAATTCACAGAGAAAATTTTCATCTAATTAACTGATTATTTACATTTTACTGTACAAATCAGAGCTAAGTATATCCATCCAAGCCAATGTACATGATTCACAGTTTGTCAAATAGATATTCTGGAAGTGAGAAGTTACAGAAATAAAAGTCATGAATCATCAGTTGTTCTTTTATGCTCGTGGACAGCATCTTTTATTACACATAAATTCAATTTATAACCATCACAAACAGAAAAAATAGCTAAAGTCAAGTTTGCACGAATAGAAAAGTGACATGGCTTTGAGAAGAAGAAATTGCAAGTCTAAAAGATGGATTCTGCCCCATTGTTTCAGTGGGATCCACCTGACCAGCAGTAAACATCTGCAATGGCCGTTTATGGAGTCTACTTGGAATTCTCCATCCCAGTCTAAAAAAGGTAGCTACAGTGACGAAGCGCACCCTAAGAGCTGCCGTTTTCCTTTGTTTACCATCAGAGGAAGCTCAAAGACTGAGGTTTACAAAAGGTAGGTGAGATGAACCTTACTTACTAATGCACCTTGAAGCCAAATTCATAGTCCCAAATAATTTTGAGAATTTCAGATGAGATACCTGGTTTGATGCATGAACCCTTCTTTGCAGTATGCTGAGCTCGTGTGGTGCTACCTATGAAGATAGAAGCTGCAAATACCTCTCCACACACACGTTTAAAAGTCATGTTGCAGAATCTGAGCTGAACAGCCAAAAATAAATGGCTCTTTTTTAATGTGAGGTCTTTCCTGCACCCATTTCACAGGATAGGCACCTGCTGCTGTGTAAGGTTCCCTGTGGGCATAACTCAGCCCTGTCCTCCTCTTGAGATTCATCACATGCTTTTGCCATGGCTTGCTGGGAGGACAACACGTGGCTTAGTCTGCAGAGGTAGTAAGCACATTTCTTGATGTTTCTTTGACGTGTCAAGAAATGTCAAGGGTTTGCACAGTGGGAAGAAGAGCTCCGTCCCAAAACATCTCAGGTGGGGTGGCTCCATCCCATGTCTCTCTCTTCTAAAGTTCCCCCAAACAGGAGGACTACACTGTATTTTGTTTTTTCTGGAGCACACCTATAGAGGGAACAAACAGGTGGATATAAAGTTAGCTGTTTAACTGACTGTTAGCTGTTTAGAAACTTAACACACAAATGTAAATACCACTAGGTATCTGGAAACTAGTGTTTTCTCTTCTGTCTGAGACAGCAAAATGAACGGAGAGCAATATCCAAGCACTGAAAGTTAGCAGACTAGGGACAAAAATATACCAGTTGCTAGGAGATGGCATTTAATCTAGAATTTTAGGCAATAAATAAAAATGAAGTTATAAGAAGAAATATTGTTTAGGGCAGAAATCGACCTGAAGCAAGTGGTTGTTCATGAGAGGGAGCAAAGCTGTTGTGGTCGCAGAAGAGCAAGGATGCTGCCGGATGTCATGCCGCAGGGACGGAGGTGAGTGGGAAGGTTATTGATTTGACCATGGGAACAAAACCCCTGCAAGTGAATGACATCGTGGACAAAACTCTTTCCTAGTTGAAGTTACTGGGAGATGTGCCACTAAGGTAAATAAGGGCTGTACTTCAACCTGCAAATATCACCTTTGTCTGTGACGGAAGTCCAACCAGAACTTAGTGTTGTGAAACTCAGCTTGCTCCCTCCAGTTGTGAAAATTACAGAAAAGCACAGCAAAAGTGAATTGCTTGTGAAATCAAATCCCAAAGCAACCAGAATCTGCTGGTTTCTTTCCCCACTGGAAGTCCTACTTTATTAATAGAATTAAAATTGATAAATGCTGGTTTTTAAGACTAGAATGTCTTGTGAAACCAAATGGGCTTCAACACCAAGGCCAGCAGGGTGAGGGCTTGGCTGCTCCTTATGGCAGCCCAGCCCTTGGTGGGATTTGCCCAAGTGGGGTTTTAGTCCTGCTGAAATCAAGGGCAAAATTGCAATATGTCTCAAAAGGTCATCTTCTCCCACACATACACAGGTAAAGGTTTATGTGTAATCTAGTCCAGCACATGGTAATCACCTACATCTTTTGAGGACACAACCTTCTTCTGGTTCATATATAAAGTAACTGTATGCAGGTCTTAAAAGCAGTGTTTGCTTTAACATCCCCCCCGGGTAATTTCCATCTCAGACATCCCCTTGACCAAGGCTGGTAAAAACTTGTACAATATTTGGTCATGGTGATTACATTAATTAGTAGGACTGAACCGTAGGGGTCCCAAGGACAAGATGGAAATTCAGAATGCTGGAGCACTACTTGTTTAGAGTTACTTAGGATAGTGCTTGTCGGAGTGATTAATAATTTTCTCTGGGCAGCAGCCAAAGATCAGAGTCCACGCTGATGCCTGCAATCTGCCAGAAGGCTTTGATATTGTCAACAGGGGTATGGTGAAGCCTAAATAACCACTGGTTGAGGGGATACCTACTCCTCGGTCAGAAGATCCAGAGGACTGTCCTTTCTGCTGACCCAGCTTGTCTTCTGAAGGGTAACTGCTGATTGCAGGCATTGCTGGCTGCTGCAATGGCCTCTGCAGACCTATAGGTGCTGGCAGCAAGGCAGTAACATACGTGCTGTTACATTAATGCTGCTGATGGCACTGGCATCTCCTCTCCATGCAATCCGAACAGCACAGATGGTACCATCACATCTGAATCTGCACGCTTGCCAGGGTCCTCCACAGTGAGGAAGGGCTAGAAAAGGACCAGTTGGTTGTTGTTCGATCCCTCTGATTGATCCCACCAGCTGGATAGGAGAGTATCAGCCACAGAGGGTTGGCTGAGTTTTTGTCACTATGTATGGTTAAGGGCACAATCACTACAGACACTGACTGCATCTCTCTTATTTTACCATCTCTGGGTGACTCTGCTTGAGCAGGAGGGTTGGACCAGATGCCCTCCAGAGATCCCTTCCAACTTCAACCATTCTGTGATTTTCTGATTTCTATGCCAGCAATGATTCCTGAATTTATGGACCTGAATGTAAAGCCCAGTCAATGAGAGACCTCACCGTTGGGAACATGCTCCTTCCACCCCTGTGAGAGGTCCAGCCCATGCTGTAAGGCTTTCTAGTTGCACAGGCATCCTCCAGGAAGGACCTGGAGGATGCTCTGAGGGAGGATGATAACGGTGATGTGCACCTAGTACAGGAAAGCATGGGCCCTTGCAGCAGCGTGGTGGTGCACTTGGGTCACAACAACCCAGCTTGGGGAAGAGTGGCTGGAAAGCTGCCTGGCAAGAAAGGACCTGGAGGTGTGGGTTGACAGCCAGCTGAATATGAGCCAGCACTGTGCCCAGGTGGCCAAGAAGGCCAACAGCATCCTGGCTTGTGTCAGACATAGTGTGGCCAGCAGGCCAGGGAAGTGATCATTCCCCTGTACTCGTCACTGGTGAGGCTGCACCTTGAGTACTGGGTTCAGTTTTGGGCCCCTCACTACAAGACATGGAGGTGCTGGAGCGTGTCCAGAGAAGGCCAACGGAGCTGGTGAAAGGTCTAGAGAACCAGACCCTTATGAGGAGCATCTGAGGGAACTGGGGCTGTTGAGCCTGGAGAAAAGGAGGCTGAGGGGAGACCTGATCGCTCTCTACAACTACCTGAAAGGAGGTTGTAGCCAGGTGGGGGTCAGTGTCTTCTCCCAAGTAATAAGCAATAGGACAAGAGGAAATGGCCTCAAGGTGTGCCAGGGGAGGTTTATACTGGATATGAGGAAAAATTTCTTCACCGAGAGGGTCATCAATGATTGGAACAGGCTGCCCAGGGAATTAGTTGAATCACCATCCCTGGAGGTATTTAAAAGATGTGTAGATGTGGTGCTTAGGGACACGGTTTAGTGGTGGACTTGGCAGTGTTAGGTTAACGGTTGGACTTGATGATCTTAAAGGTCTTTTCCAACCCAAATGATTCTGTGATTCTATGATTCTATGATGGCATGGCCACTCTGGGCTGCAGTGGGCTTTTCTCCCAGAATGACTGGAACTGCCTTTGCTTCTGCCGGCAGTGAGCACAGGTTTATCAGCAGGCAATGCAGGCAGTAACCTCCATCCCTGCTGTGTCAGGTGGGAAGAGCTGGCTGCCCACACTGTCCATCTGTCCACACTGTGGCTGAGCCTGGAGCTCCTTTCAGCCCAATGTGGAGTTTGAATGAAGATGAGAAAGAAAGAGACATGTAAAAGAGGCTTGTGGGAACCATATGATTTTTTCAGTTTATTTTTAAAAGATTGTGTTCCTGGGCTTCCAAGGGCCAGTGAGAGGATTTTGTCCATATGAATATGACCATAAATCAGGAGAGAGGAGCCTGGAGTTTCCTTACCTTTCAGTTTGTAATAATTTGCAATAATTTTACAAGGCCAAGTGCAAGGTCCTGCATGTGGGTTGGCGCAATCCCAAGCACGACTATAGGCTGGGCGAGGAAGATTGATGAGAAGCTCAACATGAGCCGGCAGTGTGCGCTTGCAGCCCAGAAAGCCAACCGTGTCCTGGGCTGCATCAAAAGAGGCATGACCAGCAGGTCGAGGGAGGTGATCCTGCCCCTCTACTCCACTCTTGTGAGACCTCACCTGGAGTACTGCGTCCAGCTCTGGGGCCCCAGTACAGGAGAGACATGGAGCTGTTGGAGCGAGTCCAGAGGAGGTCCACGAAGCTGATCAGAGGGCTGGAGCACCTCTCCTATGAGGACAGGCTGAGAGACTTGGGGTTGTTCAGCCTGGAGAAAAGAAGGCTCCGGGGAGATCTAATTGCGGCTTTCCAGTACCTGAAGGGGACCTACAGGAAAGCTGGTGAGGGACTGTTTATCAGGGAGTGTAGTGACAGGACAAGGGGGGATGGGTTCAAGCTGAAGGAGGGTCGATTTAGATTAGATGTTAGAAAGAAATTCTTTACTGTGAGGGTGGTGAAGCACTGGAACAGGTTGCCCAGAGAGGTTGTTGATGCCCCATCCCTGGAAGTGTTTAAGACCAGGTTAGATGAGGTTTTGGTCAACGTGGTCTAGCGGAGGGTGTCCCCGCCCGCAGCAGCGGGGGTTAGAACTAGATGATCTTTAAGGTCCCTTCCAACCCAAACCATTCTATGATTCTATGATTCTATGACTACAAGCTGGCAAAGTGCACCAAAGTCAATCATATCCTGGGCTGCATCAAAAGAAGCGTGACCAGTAGGTGATTCTCCTTCTCTAGCCTGCTCTCATGAGACCCCACCTGAAGTACTGCATCCAGCTCTGGTGCCTCCAGTAAAGGAAAGATATGGAGCTGTTGGAGCGAGTCCAGAGGACGCCATGAAGATGATCAGAGGGCTGGAGCACCTCTCCTATGAGGACAGGCTGAGAGAGTTGGGGTTGTTCAGTCTGGAGAAGAGAAGGCTCCAGGAAGACCTTCTAGCAGCCTTCCAGTACCTGAAGGGGCCTACAGGAAATCTGGAGAGGGACTGTTTACAAGGGCATGGAGTGATAGGACAAGGCGTGATGGCCTTAAGCTGAAGGAAGGTAGATTTAGATTAGATATTAGGAAGAAGTTATTCACTATGAGGGTGGTGAGGCACTGGAAGAGGTTGCCCACAGAAGCTGTGGATGCCCCCTCCCTGCAAGTGTTGAAGGCCAGGTTGGATGGGGCTTTGGGCAACCTGGTCTAGCGGAGGGTGTCCCTGCCTGCAGCAGGGGGGGTTGGAACTAGATGATCTTTGAGGTCCCTTCCAACCAAACCATTTTATGATTCTATGATTAGACTTTTAAGCCCTATGTTCTGATTTGGGGGCACTTTGTGAACCTTTAAGTCAGCAACAAGACTCCTAAGAGGTCTGGGAAGAAACTTCTTCTTTTCTGGTATCTAGGGCTGAAAATAAAGAATTGCTTGGTGAGATAAGTACCCTCCAAATCCAGGGACCGGTACACAGACCAGTCAGTGAAACCAGCAGCCACAGGGCTTCTCTGCTGGAGCTCACCGTTGAGCAGCAGCTTTCAAACATTAACAGCGATGTTTATCTGCCTTCAGAGAAGCTCGCTTCCCACATGCATGGACTGTGTTCGTGTGAGGCCTGCTTATCTCTGATACAATCGATATGCAAGGCCTGCTACAGTTTGGTGCCTTATGCAAGCTTAATAAAGGCGGAGTAAGTGCTGCTATTTCAGTATCAGCTGAAGAAGGAAGTAAAACCACAGGGCACTGCCAGGGGTCTGATGCCAGCACTGTGTGAGTTGTAAGAAATATGAAAGGGGGATAGAGTCTGTTAACATTTTCCCTCAAGTTTCCCATTTCTCTTCTCTTAAGATTCAAGGTAGATGAGTCCTGCTGTAACCTCAAGTGTAACTCAACATGCAGGTCTGGGGGAGCAAGGGGAGAAGGGGAGAGCGGGAGAGGCTGGTCTGCTTTTCAGGTGTGGAAAAGGAGGCAGGGAAGCCAGGGCGAAATATTTCTGAAATCTACTCATAGCTCAGTGGGGATCCCAAACACCACCTTCCTTACTGGTTTAAAGCCAGAGAAGCTAGATGTGCACAACCTGAAGGGACTGAGGTCATGCCAAGGAATAGAAGTGACTGCTAAAGGCTCCCTCTCTGCAGTAGTATGGCTCACAAAATCTGGGGAGTCGGGAAAGCCAAGCCCAGCCCAGGGATTCTCCACTTCCCCGACTGAGCTTAAGGATTCTTCTTATTTCCTCAGCAGTTGTTTTGGGTTTATGCTCACCGCCTACCTATGGAAATGGGAATGGGGACTCACACCCACTTACTCCATGCAGCAGAGCAGGCTGTGCAGAGAAGATGGATTACTTTCATCTTTGTGATTGTGTTTTACCTTTTGATGCCCTGGATGTTTATTCCTTATCATGTATTAATTATTGGCATTCTCTAGGCTTCCTTCTGGCTTAATCTCATTTAAAACAGACATTTGCATTTGAAAAGTAGCTAGCATGTATAGCAAAGCCATCCAGTACCTGAAGGGGGCCTACAAGAAAGCTGGAGAGGGACTTTTTACAAGGGCGAGTAGTGACAGGACAAGGGGTAAATGGCCTTAAACTGAAGGAGGGCAGATTTAGATTAGATATTAGGAAGAAATCCTTCCTGGTAAGGGTGGTGAGGCACTGGAACAGGTGGTCCAGAGAAGCTGTGGATGCCCCCTCCCTGGAAGTTTTCAAGGCCAGGTTGGATGGGGCTTTGGGCAACCTGGTCTAGTGGAGGGTGTCCCTGCCCATGGCAGGGGAGTTGGAACTAGATGATCTTTAAGGTCCCTTCCTACCCAAACCATTTTATGATTCTATGAAACCCTTTCCCTTAGTTTGCTATTAACAAAGCCAGGTTTGATGCATTATATTAATGCTATTTGCCAGGTGTGAAATTAGCACACCACCTATGGAGAGTCACTTTCTTGGTGAACCTACTGCTTTTACCCACAGGCAAAGCATCTGCTTCCCTTGGTGCAAAACCTGGATCCTGACTGCAGCAGCACGGCCACACAACTGTTCCTCTCCCCGCTGCCTTTGCGCTGGTTTTGGGAGGTCCAGAGGGTCTGAATCCTGCCCATGGCGAGAGGTGCTGCATGCAAAGCCCAACCTGTCAACCTGCCACTGGGGGAGGGTGAATTTGCAGGAGAAGGATTAGACATCTGTTGCAATGGAGGAAGCGAGAGCTAAAAACACCACAATGCCCCAAGCCATCAGCTGAGGGTTGTGCAGGGCACAAGCCATGTGAATGCAGAGGAACGCGTGGTCAGAAGAGGACTGGGCGAGATGAGGATTTGCCTAATGGCCCTCATGAGCATGTAAGCCCACAGGCTGAAACACGTGTGCTTCAAAATTATCTAACCTTTCTGTTGCAATATTTTTGCCAGTTGAGGAATAGAATAAATCAATCCTCTGGTGAGTTCAGTACCAGTATTTCCTTTTTTTCCTTTTTTCTTTTTTGATTGCACCGTAATCCTTACATAATTTAAGTCTTTTGGGAAGTTGCCCTGAGCCTGATTGATCTAGTCAAATTGGTGCAAAGGCCATATCGAGCCACTGGTGTAACTCACTCATGCTGGTTTCACTGCAGTGATGAGTGGTGGGCACCGGGTGACCAAAGGTGCAGTCAGACTCGCTGACGTGATGGCAGCTGAGCTAGTTCAAGTCACCAGCCTCAACCCACTGCGGCTGCTCGTGCTGGCTTTCCCTCTGCTCTGCTGAGGTCTGGCGGTCAAACTGCATGGACCAGCCTCTCCTCGCCCCGCTCCGGCACAATATCCCAGGTCAGCCGTGACTCCTTGAATGGGAGGGTTCGCTCACCTGGATCCTGCTGTCAGGACTGGGTGAGGAGCAGTATTTCTGTGTGGCAGAGCTGGGGAGGGGATGGCCTTTGACAAGAAGTAACACTGAGCAGAACAGCAGATCTGATCGCAGTGTTAGATGATTAGGAACAGCTTGAAGTGAACTTCTTTCCTCTTAAATGCCTGCATAGAGTTTTGCAGCAGGTTGAGTTGGTCTGAAAAGCATTTAAGTTAAATTATTACTACTTCTGCCCATGGATGAGAGTTAAAGCAGCTTCCAGAGCTCATTTACAAAAGGGGTTGGAAAAGTTATTTCAAGTTAACAGCCTACATTACAGTAGTAGTTATTTGAACAGGTGGGGACTGGGGGAAGTCGGAACATTAGCCAAATCATGAATCATAAGCTAATCAGATTGCCACCCATGTTTGCACCAAAACTAAAAAAAAGCGGTGCACGAAAATACCACACATTGCCAGCTACAGAACTGACTCAGCAACGACCCAAACTTTTGTTGGGGTTTGCAAGGGTGAGCAGCTACTCTTCCATTTGGTATGGGCATGGTCTCTCTCTGGAGGCCACCAGAGAGGCTGGCTCTCCTCTGACTCCACCACCTCTGAAGGTGTTTGTACTCTTTGCTGCCCACCACATTCTGCTCTCTCCAAGCAGGGATGAGTCTGGGGCCTTGTGCTCTTTACATTTACCCTTAACTGGGTCGTCTTTGCCAAAGCGATCAGCCCTCGTATTTGAGGCTCTTCCCACAGGTAAGCTGGCAAAGCAAAGAGCCCAACTTTGGATGTCCCAGGAGGGCACCCCAGGACACCCACAGCATCCATCTCCTCCAGGGATGCTGCAAGCTCTTCTCTCTGGTGCAAGAGGATGCATTTGGCTGTCCAGGAAGACCTGGGTCACAGAGCTGTTCCTTGTCACTTCCAAAAGCCAGGCAAAGGGCTATGCAGAGCCATGCTGTGGCCCAGTGATGCTGGGCAGCAAAGGTTGCAGCAAGTCTGCACTGCCCATGCATTGCAGTGGGGGTTCGCCTCCTCCTGGAGCGCGCTCACTGAAGAGTCCCTGGGGTAAAAAAAATAAGGAGATTTAACCAGATTAAAAATAAAATAAAATAAAATAAAATAAAATAAAATAAAATAAAATAAAATAAAATAAAATAAAATAAAATAAAATAAAATAAAATAAAATAAAAACTATACTCTTGAAACTCTGTTGATGTTAGTGGAATTCCTTGTGCCTTACACCAGCGAGCAGAAAATCAGATCTAAAGTGCTGAGGCTGCTGGCAGATGCTTGCCTGTTTGTGTGTGCAGTGGAGAAAAGTGCTTGTTTGGTGCTGATTGCAGACTACGGAATAAGAGCAATTTCTCATCCCACCTCCACAGAAGCTATTTAAATAGTTCTACACCCACTTTGAAAGATGCTCAGTTAGAAAGGGAGTAAATCTGGAAGTTATTACTCCTCGAAGGAAGAAGTACCAATAAATAGGCTCTGCTAAGACTGCTAGCGCTCTCGGGGATAGCACGCACCTAAGAGCTACGGCTCCCTGCACCGGCCCGCCTTTGCCATGAAACGGTTTTTATTAGGCAGCCCACAGAGAAAGCACACGCTGCGGGAAAGAGCCCTGCGGCTTGTGTCCGAGGAGCCCTTCAAGCCAACTCTTTGTCCCAGTGAAGCTACGGGCCAAAGCCCAGCTGGCTACGTGCAGACGCCTGCAGACTGCACAAGCCACCACGCGCTCCCCATCCAGCACAGGAGGGGAAGGAACAGCCAGCAAAACCCAAGGACATGCAAGGCAAAGCAATAGGCAGAGTGCTAATTAAAAAAGCCCTTATGAAATACCAGGGATAGGGTTGCGCCGTGTGCAGTCGTTAAATGCCTCCCTTTCCCCTCCTTGGGGATTCCCGGCCACGAACTCACTCGCAAAGTGAGCAGCATTTGCCAGCTCTTTCCCAAATCTGGCTGTGGACATTTAACCCATGGCACGGCACCTCTGCAGGGCTTCTGGCGGGATGCTGCCCGCTGCCTGGCCGCTCTCTTGGGTGTCTGTGTCCCGTGTCCCACTCTCTCTTTGCGAACCCTCGTGCCCAGCGGGCTGGTGCAAACCAGCGGAAGCCCTTCCCCAGAGCAGCCACTGGCCAAGTCTCTTCCCTGGGGGTATCAAGGGAAAAGTTAAACCCCAGTGCGGAACCGGGCCACCAGCTCTGTGCATGGGGAGCCAGGCGTGAGCCAGGGACCTTGCTGCTGGTTGCTCCCGAGTGGTTTGCAATGCTGGTCGGACCTGAGAGCCAATGTTCAGGTAGCCAGGGAGCTTTCCCAATCCCACCGCATTAGATGCCTGTGGATTTAAGGTGTTTCGAAATCAGGCTGCACCCAAAGAGAGACTTTTATGAATTTATGCACTAAAAATAACCGCAGAGTGCCTAAGTCCTCTAATGAATCTCATACAATGCTGCTGTCAGAGCCAGCCGCTTGTATTTATACCCTCTCAGCACAGCCATCCTGCTCCGTAATGCAGCACGCCGGGGCCCCGACCCTACAGCGAGTTTCAGGCAAAGCCTTATTTGTCTCTGGCTTTCCCCCAGCAGAGCTCTACTGTGAGATTAAGATCTTAATATTTATAAGCCTCTGGTTTTACTATCTGTTTAATGTCACAGTAAATCAGGTGACTACACTGCTATCCCTCCATCCCACCTGAAACCCTCACCTTCTTAGCAAAGGGCAGTTATGTTTTTCCTTAAAAATAAACTAATTATAAAACTGCAGTGATTTTCTCACATTTAAATAGCTTCTGTAACAACCAATTATTTCCGAGGACATGAGAAACAGCTGTTGCAATGCCCAAGCTCAAACAGTTACATCTCAGCTATTTGAATGGATAAGAGTTGATACTTTTACTCCCATGTGATATTACTAAGATGTGATAAACAACCGTAGTGTTAGTATTAATTTGTAGAGCAAAGATTACTTTAATTTGCTCCAAGCTGAGGAATAATTTCAACAGAATATTACCATTCCACAAACAACTATTTGAAAGTCTGTTCTGTCTTTCCATCCTTTTTTCCTACTCCTTTCATTTTTGATAAAGCAGCACAACCCTGGGCAAGGGCTATTTGAAGGCAGAGACAGTTTGTAAGCCAGCCTTAAATCTTTCCAGATTGGGGAATGGACTTCAAAAAATGCTTTCCAAAGTTTAACCTGATGCTGTCAACTACTGAACAGGAGAGCACTGACTTTGCCTCCTGGGGACCTTCTCAGCTCCCACCAGAAGCTGGGCAAACACCACACAGGAGTTCCTCTCCTGTGGCCTTCAGGTGAGGACTTCTGCTAAAAGTTTGACTCTTTAAACTGCGTATAATCATCCAAGTCAAAGTGGGATTTGCGGGTACTTGGCATCTGCAGAAACGGGGCTGCCTTCTTTTAGGCTTGTAAATATAGAGCCAAGCCTGGAGCTCCAGGCCGCCAGCTCTGCAAGGCTTGGCTTAATTCTTTGGAAATCCTTGCTGTACTTAGCCACAGAAAAGCGCGTCTGCAACACAAAGAATGGTCGTTTGAGCTAATTAAGCAACAGGCTAACATTTTTTAACCGCACACGTGGCTGTCGCCAAGCCCTTCCAAACATCTTCGCTGCACTGCGTTTTTATGCTACTTTTCTCCCTAGGATCATGACACACTTGACAATGGTGATAAATCAACTCTTGGGCTGTCCTATTAGCCAGGAAAGCATTATCAACCCCATTTAGCTGGAAATCTGAGGCCCACAGGTAATCTAATAGAGTGATTACCCCGGGTAGTTACCTATAACAAGCCAGTCTCAGGAGGGGAGTCCCACTCCACTCACTCTGGGAGGATGCTCTCCTGGAAGGAGACCTACTTGGGCAAACATTTTAAGCACAGAATTACCAGATTAAAAAAAAGAGGGGGGATTAAGGACAGGTGAGCATGTGGCAGCATTTTCTCTTATGTTTCGTGTGGATTTCAATCCAAGAAGCACATTTTGAGGCTCAAGCTTGAACCCTGTAGGCAAAGTAGATGGAGGAACACCTAATGCCCAGTGGGTCAGTCAAGGACATTACTCAACAGCATCAAAACTAAGATGCATTCAAGTGTGCAAAGCAGTAGGAAATTTTTCACATAAAAAAAGGTGGAAGGCACCGTGGACTTCATGCTCCTCCAGAGTTAGGTGGCAGCTGAGCAGGGAAGTCTGAGGAATTAAATTCCGGAGGCATCTAAAGCTGCAGCTGGACACCAAGAGAAAGACCCAAAATGAGGAGTCCGCACTAATCCACCTCTTTAAGAATCTGGCCCCAAGTGACTTGCCACAGATTGGGCAGGTGTTAAGTTGCAAAGCCAGAAATAGAAAACCGATTCCTTCTCCCGGACTTTCATTTGAGGGCTTGGACAGATTCCCAGACAACTGCCAGCCATACAAAGATATAAATTATTTGGAAGAGTGCAAAGGGTAATGGACCAGGGTCAAAAGCCACCTGCAAGCTTGCAGGCCCTTAGCAGGCACCAGTGGCCAGAGCAAACCTGAGGGCTGTGACTTGTGTATTTGCCCGTGGATACGTTGAAATACCCTTTCACCACCAATTTTTCCTTTTCTCCAGGCAGGATTTCTATTATATGCTGGTTTGTGCTCCACCATCCACCTGCCTGGTAGCAGATGTGGGCAGATTTATTACCTCAGAGAAAGGTAGGCTTCCATTTCTGGAGCGCTCTGCCTCCAGCGCCTGCCCGGGCTGCAGATAACTCTCCAGCTGAAGAGCTGAAGGCAGGCTGCGTAATTCCTGTTCTGTTCTAGTCTCTGTGCACTAAGATGACACACTAACTGCCTTTGTCCAGCTCCAAATATTTTAAAGCTTAAGTATTATTGGTGCTGTGAAGCAGGCAACCGTGTGGGTACCTCAAGCGCAGCTGGAAACCCAACAGCTTTCGCTTCCCTCTTACACTTCTGTATTGCGGTGAGCAGCACTTTCGTGTCACGGGCTCACCAGGAGCCCATCCTCAAAATCTACTTACAACTGCTACCATCCTTGGCGCAGGCAGCAAAGCTCACAGGTTTCCTTTTCTGTTTGAAACCGGTCCCCAGAGGCTTAATTTGCAGATGGTAATGGGATTCCACCTTCCTGCGCCTGACAGAAGGTGCCTCTGCGAGCAGCCTTGGTTCACCTTTCAAGAAGCTGACCTCTTTTTTCTTGAACAGCATCCCAGTTTTGGTGTGTGGGCTGTGACAAATGTTTCAGGGAAGGATTACAGGGTTAATTAACACATTAATATTTAATACCGCTTCCCTGCTATCGGGTCATTGGCCAAAATTTCTATCCCCGGGACCCAAATCTACGTCGGCCATAAAAATTACTTTCTTCTCAGAACCTGACTTATTATTATTCCCAACTCCTTTCTTCTGCCTCAAGCCCTGCTCTCCTTCCTTCAACACTCCTCCCTACAATCAAATTATTTTGAAAGGGAATTGTCTTCTCTTGGCTCCAGCTACAAGATCAAACCTCATTTACAGTCAGTAACACACCCTTCCATGGTAGGCTCTCGCCTCTTTCAGAGGAGGCACGCTGTCATCACGCACGTTATCCTTACATTTCTCCTTCTCAACTCTGCAGAAGTGGAGGGAGAAGAGGAAAGGACACAACAGGAGCCCCAGTTCATTCGTGGGATGGGTATGGAAGAGCATGGGGATGGGGAAGCTTTTGGCCAAGATGGGGTTTCTATCCCTCAGCTGGTGTGAGACACCTCCTGATCTGGCAGCAGGAAGGTAGCAGGTAGGATGACAGCCTGGGGAAGGTGAATCCGTTACAGCTTTAATGCTGGATACGAGCAGCAGGGAAAGCACCTTGACACAGGCTTTAGCACTGGATAGTTTCTTGACAGCCAGGGTCTCGTGCAAACAGCTTGAAGCCCATTCAATTTCCCCACTGTTATTTGCTGAGTTAGCAGGATTGAGACACATACACTCATCGGCGGTGCCATCACCCCTTCCAGCACCACATGTGCCGGAACAGGCCGGGGCTCCCAGCTGCGCTCCCACCACCGCTGCAGCCAGGCCCTGCCCTGGGTTTGCCGTACGGACCAGCCTGCCTGCGAGACGAGGGCTCTCCACGGTAACCCAGGCTGCTGGTGACGGAGCCGAATGTTGAGGAGCAGATGAGATTAAGCACAAACGTGTAGCTGCAGGGACGGTTAGGTGCTTCGGCAGCTCCCCACAGCCTAGTCATTTGATCAGCATTTTTTCGGTGCCTGCCAGCCCCAAGTATCCACCTCCACAGCGCACAAGGCCCGCTCCCGAGGGATGCCAACCACATGGCACCCGGGCCAGAGCCGGCGATGGTGGGGAGTGCTGGGCGCCCCTGGATTGAACAGCAAGCCCAGAGCTGGCAGCCGGCCGAGCGCAGGCAGCAGAGCCACGTCCTCTCCTCTCTTCTGCCTTCCCCACCGGTGGAACAGGAGGGCAGCGCAGGCAGCCACGGCCACTGCCCCTGCCCACGCCACGGAGGACACTTGTTCCCACGCCTCGTGATTGTTTTTTGGGGTTTCTCCCTATTTTTGGGTAGTTGGGTCTGTTCCCCAGGCACACTCCCAGCCCGACCGTGCCCCGGGACGGTTCCAGCACGGCGGCGCCGCGCTCAGCAGGGGGCAGTAGCAGCGGCGGCACCGGTACCGCTGGCAGAAAGCTGGGCCGGGCCCGACCGGGCTGCCCCCAACCGGGGGCTGCGGGCTGCACCGGGCGGGGGGTGGCGGAGGATGGCGGACCGGGTGGGAGGCGAAGGAGACCCCTCAGGCACTGGACCGGGCCTCGCTGGATCCCAGCGCGGGGGTCGGGGGCACACGGCGGGCTGAGGCTGGTGCCGCCGGGCAGGACCCACGGGTACCACCCGCCTCCCCACCCGTCTCGGCGGCGGCAGCAGCGGCGGAGTCCCCCGCCCGTCGGGTTATGAATGGGTGCAGCGGAAGCCCCGCCCCCCCGGACGTGACGCCCCGCCAATGGGGGCGCGGGGCTGCGTGGCTGGATGAGGTCAGCGCGGCGGTGCCGGGGCGGGGGCGGTGCGCGGGGGGCCGGGTGAGGTGGGGGTCGCAGCCCGCGGGCGGGCAGGGCAGGGCAGGGCGGGCAGCACGCGGGGCTCTGCGGCTCGCTGCCTGCTGCTGCCGCGGCCCGGGGGAGGCGGGGAAGGGGGGAGGGGCGAGGAGGACGAGGAGGAGGAGGAGAGGGAGGAGAGGGAGGAGGGTCCTCGCCGCCGTCGCTCCGTCCCGGGGGCCATTCAGCGGGAGCGCGGCGAGGAGCGAGCGGCGCCGGGGCCGGGCGGGGGGCGCCGGGCGATGCAGGGCTTCGTCAGGCTGCGGCGCGGCGGCCGCGGGCTGTGAGCCGGCGGGGCCGGGCTGGGCTGGGCTGGGCCGGGCCGGGCCGGGCTGGGCTGGGCTGGCGGCGCGGGGAGGGGAGGGGCGGGCGGGAGCGTGGCGGAGGAGAGGGCAGGCAGCGGCGGGAAGGCGGGAGCGGGGCTGCCCCGGTGCCCGCCCCGCGCGGGGGGCCGGCCCCTGAGTGCATGCGGGGCGCCCCGCCGGGCCGCCGCCGGCCCGCCGCCGCCCGCCGCCCCTGAGAGACCGGCGGGGAGAAAGTTGCGGCGGTCGCCCACATGCGCGGCCCCGGCCGGCGGCTTGGGGAACGGCGCCGAGCGGAGGTGGGCGAAGAGAGTTTGAAGCGCTCGCCGGCGGGAAGATGGCGGAGCGGAGCTGAGAGCGGCGCCCGGCGAGCTCGGGCCGCCCCCGCCTTCCTCCGCAGCCCCCCGGACCCCCGCCGGACACATGCAGGCCAAAAAACGCTACCTGACGCTGCTCTCCGCCGGCACCTGTCTCGCCCTGCTGCTCTACCTGGGAGGCGTGCGGCTGCGGGCGGCCCGGCACCCGCCGCCCGGTAGCCGGCATGGCCCGCCCCCGCGCCCCGGCGCCGAGCGGCCCTGGCCCCGCTTCCCCGACGCCCTGCGGCCCTTCGCGCCCGCCGAGCGGCCGGGCCCCGAGGGCGGCGGCGGGCGCGTCTCCCCCCGGCAGCGGCGGGACGCCAGCGCCGGCCTCTACCGCGGACGCCGCTGCCGCATGGAGTCCTGCTTCGACTTCGCCCAGTGCCGGAAAAACGGCTTCAAGGTCTACGTCTACCCGCAGCAGAAGGGGGAGAAGATCGCCGAGAGCTACCAGAACGTCCTGGCCGCCATCGAGGGCTCCCGCTTCTACACCTCCGACCCTGGGCAGGCCTGCCTCTTCGTCCTCAGCCTGGACACGCTGGACCGGGACCAGCTCTCCCCCCAGTACGTGCACAACCTCCGGTCCAAGGTGCAGAGCCTCCACCTGTGGAACAACGGCAGAAACCACCTGATTTTTAATTTATACTCCGGCACCTGGCCCGACTACACGGAGGATGTGGGGTTTGACATCGGCCAGGCCATGCTGGCCAAAGCCAGCATCAGTACTGAAAACTTCAGACCCAACTTTGACGTTTCTATCCCGCTCTTTTCTAAGGATCATCCTAGGACAGGAGGGGAGAAGGGATTTTTGAGGTTTAACACCATCCCTCCTCTCAGGAAGTACATGTTGGTATTCAAGGGGAAAAGGTACCTGACGGGGATAGGGTCAGACACCAGGAATGCCTTATATCACGTCCATAACGGAGAGGATGTTGTCCTCCTGACCACCTGCAAGCATGGCAAAGACTGGCAAAAGCACAAGGATTCGCGCTGCGATCGAGACAACGCTGAATACGAAAAGTAAGTGAATGGCGCCTCTTCCCCGTGCGTGTGTCCCCATGGGCATGCCGGCATGCCCCGCTCTGCAGGCGGCCCCAGCCACCGGGCAGATGTGAGCAGATGTGTGCCGAGGTGCAGGCAGCGGCAAAGTCGCGATCTCTCCTTCGAGCGGGTCGGTGGCTCCTCCTGTCCCTGGCGAGGCTGCCCGGCACTGCTTGGCCCAGGGAGCCGGCAGGGAGGTGTTGAAGGGCGGTGCAGCGTCCCTCTGCCGTAGCGTTGCTTGCCCCGGGACCGATGACCTGCATCCGCAGCCCTTTGGCTTCACAAACGTGGCCAGCGGCGAGCGTGCTGCTGGAGGATGCTGTGGCATTTGGCACTGCCCTTCATCCCCCCGGTGCCTCTGAGGGTCGATGCCCTGTGCCTTCCCTGGCCTGGGATAGAGTTTGTGCGATCCCCCAGCCCTCTCCAGCACGCGCGGGAGCCAGGCTGCTGCGGTGGGTTAGTTGCTGAGGGCGATTGCTGGGATGCTGTCTCCCAAAAGCACTGCCCGACAGCTGGCCGGTGTCTGTGTATCTCCACAGACCAGGCAGTAATGTGTCTCACTGTCTTTTTCCTCTCTACGCAAACCGGCACAGAATCAGTAAAGAAAGGAGGAAAAAGAAGCGCTGACTGTGTTCATGTCCTGTGTCTGAGTTTCTCATTTTTACGTGTGAGAGGATACGCTGGCGGCGCGAGCGCAGCGTGTGTTTTCTGTGAACGCTTGGTTTCTTGACTTTCCCAGATTTTTACTTGTATTTGTTGGTAATGTCACTATGTAGCCAAATTTTGTGTTGCTGTAGTGCTACCCTTGTCTTGTAGTCTGCTTTTCAGGTTTGTATATATATAGCTGCCGGGAAAATTGCTTCTTGGGGATTACCTCCAGGACTGCGATGCTAAGTCATTTGCAACTGATTAGTTCATTTAAATGCTGACCACCGCTATATTTGCTGCAGAGTAGGGGTCTATATGTGAAGTTTTTTGCACGAGAATGTTTCTCGTGTGTCGGGAGTTAGATGCTGAATTAAAACAGACCAGCCATATAACACTGGGTTAGTAGCGTGTGGTGGAGCTCCACTGAGAGTTGCCAACGGCTGGAGGGGTTTGCGATGCATAGAAGAACGTGGGTGGAAAAATACTCCTGGGGACCAGTTGGGAAGAAACTACACTGGCATTAATGTTGATCAAAATTTCCAGCTGGCTGCCTGTTTCTCCACCGAAACTAGCCACAGGGGGTTGGGAGAGACCGGGAAGGTCAGCACTGCAACGCCGGGAAGCCTGCGTGTGCCTGGGCAAACTCTGCTCTCCCTCCGGTTACTGTAAATCCGCCGCAGAGGGGGAGAAGACCGAAGTGCAAATACTTGGTGGACTTTTAACCCCATTCACTTTGAGAAAACTGATGGGCAAGCAGTGAAATGATGCACATGTGGAGGCAATGCAGTGGCGGTACCAAGTGATCAGTAGAGATACTAAGCTAAGCTCGTGATATTCGTAACCTGGGAGTCCCTTTGGCTTGTGATCTCCTTTAGGGAATATTTTTTGGTGGGGAAAAAGGGAGGCCTGACAACTGCAGCCTTGCAGGCTCTGCTGTTTTTTGGTATAGAGCTCAGCAATTGAAGCTAATTTACAGATAGGAAAAGTCCTGGTTATTTGCTGCATTCTACAGCGTGCGTGCTGTCAAGTTGTCATAAAAACAAACCTACCCGCCTGTGGTTTGATGTCAGTAGGGCCATATTCAATTTTTTTTACAGCTATACCACTTGGTCTAATAAAAGATAGACCTCTCCCCCTAAGTTCTGCCCCTCCTAAAGTGTATTTGATGCTTATATTGTAGCGAGGGGTGTACATAACAACCCTCGGGGGATATGGAAGCTTTAACCCAATTGGTATGCTGGGCTATTCATACCAAAAAAAAAAAAAAAATACTTGCTGCTAAAATGTGGCTGTATCTGGGGTGGTGTACAGGGACTTCAACATTTGTTGCAACACTGCTGTTAAAGACAGGAAATAAATAAAGGTGATTACAAGAAAATAAGATTACTCTAAGAATCGAGGCAGGCTGAATCTGTGCTCAGACCACTGAGATGAACACGCTCGCTCTGCTGACCGCCTGCAATTGCTGAAGCTCTTGAACCCGGCATCTTATCTGAGTGAGCGCACCTGCCAGAGCGTGCTGGTGCCCCTTCGTGCGCCTGCTTCGGTGCCGATTCACAGCAAAGTATGCCATCTGCTGATCTCCCAGCACTGCGTCCTGCGGTGCCCGGCATCCTCTGTCTCTCCTGTGCAAATACGGACCGTGCCTGGAGCTCGGCTCCCTTTATAATATCCAACAAGGTCACATCCCCAGGGTAGCGTGACAGCAGTCAGCCAGTTGAAATGCTTCCGTGTGGATGTGTAACCCAGGTGTGAAAACTGTAGGAGGGACTCTGCTGTTCACCCCACCTAAAGCAGCATCTGATCATGAACGAGGCTCTATTGCTTGGCAAAGAAATGTCTCCAAATACAGTTGGGCCTCAAAAACTGCATGCAGAGCTGCTCTCATGGGGCTTTTTGGGCTTGGATTTAGCAATGCATCCTCAAGGTTTTAATCAAAAAGAAGAAAAATGCATTCTCCAAGATATGTATATTGAGTTGGGAAAGCCGCATATCGCACTCTCCTGTGCTGGTTTTCCCACCCTCTGCTATGACACTTACACTGTTTCATTTCACATAAAGGTGGGTGTGCCAGTTTGCCAGAGTGAACTGTGGATGATGGGCTCTAGGGAGAGCCCTTCCCAAACCTGGTAAATTAGGTGACCGGATTTTAAACCATGGGAGTCTCATGTTACCAGGGTGGTAGGGTTATGTTGTGTTACGCTTGGTGCCAGTGCACTTTGCAAGTTAGTTGTGAAGGGGTTTCATTGATGGTGCAATGTTCGGTGTTGGGTTCAAAAAAGGTCCACCTGTCCACAGGATGCATTGTTTCCTCTCTAGGAGATTGAAGAAGCCGGGAAAGGAGACTTCTTGACCTGTGGAAAGTGCGTAGAGTGTCTTATTTCATTTGGGGGAAGGAGGGATGGGCATGTGTATGTTTGACTCCGTCTCCCTGAATTGTATTGAAAGATCCATCTGTATGTTACAGCTAATTAATTTGCATCCCAGTTATGCATCTTAGCAGATAAAGCTGATGTAGACTAAACTGAATTGCATTATCATGATTAGACTACCAGCAAACAGGGATATAAAGAAAAACAAAGAAAAACTCTGGTTTCTTTACAGCGCCCTTGACTCTGTCAAAGTTGGCCTTTGTCACCCGGTGCTGGGGCAGCTGGGCTTTCTGAATTCACCCATGGTATGACTTTGGTGTCAAGCTTTGTGTTTCACAAAGAGTTAAGTGAATAAACAGTGCTGCTGCTGAAGTTTGAAGACAGCCTCTTAAATATTTAATGACAGTCTAAATATATACATATGTACAATGTGTTTTAAACAAAGGCAGAATTCATGTACAGGCTTAACTGGTTCTAAATAATTACTTTTTGGAAGGTAATATAAATGACTATGGATACTGAAAGAAATGGAGGAATGCAGTGTTCTAGTAAAGCCAGATGCAGAGAAGAGATTTGCACCAAAATGGGGATCTTTCTAGGAAAGTAAATAATAATGTCTGTGGTTGTGTTGGTTTTGCGTGGCAAGGTTTTGGTAGCGGGGGGGCTACAGATCCCCTGATCTGCAACAACCCTGCCCTTGGAAGATGGGGAGACTGATGGTATCCAAAAATGTAAGGTCTTGTCAGAAGCTCATTCAAGGCGGCTTTTTGCTCATGTCTGTGCAGGATAGCTGAAGCTAATGATGTTCATGAAACAGAGGGGTAAAACAAATAACGAACAGGGTTGTCAACAGTAGGATGGAGAAGGGGAAGTGAGCAAAAAACCGTATTTTCTGAGAAATGTGAACTTACGGTGGAGGACAGTGGACAACTAGTGTAGCAAGATGTTCTTTATAGACTTTTTTTCAACTAGTCAGTGCTCAGAAAGCTTGTGCGATCACGGCTGAACTGAGAAAGGTGGGCAGAACAGGCAGGATCTCACAAGGTGGGACTAGTTCTGCGAGAGGGGGTTGGAGGCGTGCAGTTGAGGAGGAGCCTGTGGAAGGAGCTGTGCACAGGTCTACCTGGGGCTGCTGGGCGCTGGCAGAAGAGGGAGAGAGCAACAGCACACCGCGTGCTCGTGCCTGTGAGAGATCTCTGCAGGGCGCACGATAGCACTAAGCAGGGTCGTGTATTTTCACAAGTGAAAATATCCAGCTGAACCTGTACCCGGTAGGTTTACCTGGTGTGCACTCTACTGGTGGAACGTGTGTCAATCATGACTGAACCTCCTACCCATGAAAATGCCATCCTGAACAAAGGTTGCAGTCGTGCAATAAGCACAGAATGAGAAGAAAAGCAACTTTTAGTTTCACTTCCTTCCCACCAGGAATAAGAGACACGTATAAAAAAAGAAGTGGTAGAATTAGATACTAGGGGTGACTTTGCCGCTCACAAGACCAGCATGAAAATGTGAAGTAAGGCTTAGGCATGCCTGCCCAACATGTGATGATAATCTAGGCGCTGCATATGCATGTATGTACATGTTTTGAACAAAGGCGAAATTCTTGTATTTTTAACATACTGAACTTCAGTGTATTGTATTAAAATATAAATGCCATGCTTAATCACTTTCTAAATAATTCTGAAAATAATTCAGGAGCCTTTGCAAGTCAGCTTCTTTGCAGCTATTTAGGACAGGGCTGAGAAATCACTCAGGTTGAGGGTGGCTGTTGTCCGGGACATCTGAACTGAGATGGGAGCCAGTCCGTGCATCTTGTGTATCACCAGGCTGCTTTGGGAGCTTGGATGAAACTCAAGAACTACTGAGAGAGCTTGGGCATTTTCCCAGAGTGTCTTGGCTCCTGCAGAGACCTATCCTCACCAGACTGCTTTTTTATTTCAATATCAATTTTAAAGAAACTGGAAATTTGCCTGTTTTACAATGCATTTATTCCAAAATGCAGTAAGCAGGTAAATAACAAAGCTTTAACGTATGTCTGAGAAATATGGGATTTGCTCTATCACGTTCCTCCTCCTGCTCTCTGTATGTATTGCCTTATGTGCTTTTTAAATGCTGATTTAATGCATGTAGTGCTCTGGGGGGGTAGGGGCTCCCACCTGGGAGGCTCCATCCAGGCTGATGCCATGGCAGGAGCTGGGAGCAGGAGCATCCCTGAGCTCCCGGCCAGCGGTGCAATCCTCAGCCTGGCCATTTGCACCAGGATCTTCCCTCTTCAAAAAGGGGTGGGAGAGGATGGATGTGTGTGCACGAGCGTGTTTCCCCGTGCGAGCGGTGCAGAGCGCCGCAGCGTGTGTGGCCGGGTGTGTAGGGTCAGGCACCGGCAGAGGAGCCCGCCCTGCCCACGGGCCTTAAACCAGGCGCCCTCCTAACCTCAAGTAATTAAGTTTTCTTGTGGGGCAAGTTATTATTATAATTGCTTGCTCCAGGCTTTTCTGCATCTGTCTGTGAAGCATCTCGTATGAGGCTCTGTGTTGACAAAGCATTACAGTAGATGGCTGATCCGGTCCGGAGCAGGCATTTGCCGTATGCAGAAATGTAGGTGAACACTGCTTTCATGGCCAGAGGGGCCCTGCTTTTATTTTTCCTGCTTAGGAAAATTGTTCTAGGATAATTTATTGATAAATTATTATCACTGAAGAGATGTTTGGTGATAGAACAGAACTCAAACAAAATTATCTGAGTCATTTTAATTTTAAGCTGAATTAATCCTGAAACAGATAGTTTGAAGGGTTTATTGAACCCGGATCGGAACTGAACTAAAAATAATGTTTCCAGCTCCCTGTTTGGGCAAGATGAAGCCGTGCTGTGCCCCTGAGTGAGGCGGCCTCAGCAAGAAGGTTCTGCAGAGCATCCCGCCTCCTTGGCCGGGTGTTTCACAGGGCAAACCCTGAGTTGTGCAGGACTTTTTGTACCAGCCTAAAGTGAGCTTCTCTGAAACTGCTCCTGAGGGAGAGGGATGGCTGAATTTGGGGTTCTCCTGGGAGCTTGCATGCTGCTGCCTGCTGCTCCCCGCTGCATTGAGAGTGTTCCCAACCATGGACATCTTTGCATCTGTGCAGTTCTGAAGTGGTGCATCTCCCCAGGAGGATGGGATTGAAAGAGGAGTTTCAGCTCAAGCCAAACCCGAGTGGAAAAGGCTAGTGGTTTGACTCTGCTGGAAATAATCCTTTTGCCCCACATACAACCCTGGAACAGCCCACTGGAAAGTAAACCCGCAGCCGCTTGTGGGAGAGGGAGGTAAATGAAACTGGTCGGCGCGAAGCACTTATTTACTCAACAGATGCGAGTCAAGAGAATGTGCTGTAATCTGATGATTTCTGGAGTATTATCTGTGATTGTTTTCCCTTTCTCTCTGCAGGGTTTCTTTCAGAAAATCCACAGAGTTTTGTGGTCTTGGGTAAACAAACTGTTTTGCTAACCAGAGAAAAATAGTCATTAGGTACGTAGATAGCTGTCTGGCCTGCGAAGGGAGTTAAATGCCATGCTCCGTACTGCTAGGGTGACTGACTTCTCAAGGACTTGGCTGTATCGAGATGATGATGCAAGATACATACTCCCGTCCCATGTCGTATGGAGATTAGTTCAGCATGCGGGAATTCATGAGTATAACTTCAGGTTGTATTTAAGGTTCTGCAGCTTTCCACATTCTGAGTATTTTGGGATGTATAGGTTTCAAAACTTTCTCATGGTTTACACTGAGCAGTAGATTTTCTTCCTCCTCTTCTGTTCATCCAGCTATGCTGTGCTTTCACATGAGGCTTTGTGTTGCTCTTTTGTAATCCAAATTTCAGGAGAAAACAGGACATACATTGTCAGCATCTTACCCTTAATTTAGGAGCCACCTCAGTCAACTGGAGGGAGCGTCAGTGCTACACAATGCTGATGATAACTCATCCCCGTGTCTCTGGAGCAGGCAGGGAAGGAGCTGGGGCAGGAGGGGGCCGCGGCGCCTGGCATGCATGGGGGAGAGTCAAGATGCAGGCCAGAGGGTGGTTGGAGTCCTTATTTCTTTCAGTTGTGGTGCAAATTATCCTTTATAACAGTTGACACTCATGCAGTGGAAGAAAGCGAAGAGCGTGCTTAAAGCAGTCCCTGTCCTGGTATTGCAGCGCGGGCACCACGGGGCCCAGGAGGAGGTTCAGAGGCAGAGATCAGCACGCTGCAGCAGCGCAGGGGGAAACCAGTTTAAGGAATTAATTCCAAATGAGAACAGAAGAGAGGAGATTCGTTTCACATGAGAAAAAGGAAATAATGCTTAAAGAAGTAAAGGCCATATCTCAGCAAAATGTTGTGCCTAACTGCTTTGCTGGGAAAGAACCAGTGTGAGTGCTGCCAGTCTGATGACCTTCCAAATGCGATCTGACTTCCTGAAATGTTACCATTTCTTGGAATAAGAAAACATAAGCCAGTCAGGGGGGTTAGGCCTCCTCAATAAGAAGAGGCCATTTTCTTTAAATATCGTGTGTTTTCCCTGCTTGTCTCTCCCACTGCCTTTTGCTGAGATTTAACCTCAGTATTTTGGGTGGTGTAGTGCTGCCACCTCGGCAAGGATGCAGATGGGGAGCTAAGCGGGTGTTCCCCGAAAGAGGTTGGCTAAATCAGGCTCCCATTTCATATTCCAGTAAGGCAGACTTCTCTGCACTCCTGCAGTCCCTGGTTGAAGTGTGGTGCTGGACAGGCTGTCGCAGGAGCTCCTGTCTGTAGCACATGTGGTCTTGGGGCTGCTACGTAAAACTGAAATACTACTCATTAGTGTTTTCTGTGTCTCCTTCTTTGGAAGTGTCGGTGAGTGCAGGTTGAAATTGTGACTTTCCAATAAAAGGCGGCAGTCGTCAGAAGCAGCATCAAGCAGCTCTTCTCTGTGTGTATAGGGGGGAAATCCCCACAAAAGCTTTTTTGGTGTTTGGCACTTCTTGTGGATTGGGATACAGGATCACATTTGGTGTATGAGCCTTTTAAGTCTCCTTGCTCCCCTCAGATGCTGCCAAAGACCACTGCTTTTCTGGGCGGTGAAGCACTGCTGTTCCTGATCATGCCTGCAAGGGCTCTCGCAGTGCAGTTAGCAAATTCAGTAAAACTCTTCTGCCTTAAGTTGACTTTTTTCCCCATGATGGTTTCTAGTCCAGAAATACATGAAAACGAAGTAATTCCCGGGTTCCTAAGTGAATTTTCCATTCGTTCACTTTTTTCCCTCTAATATACTCTTTGTGTTTGTGAATGAAATGGAATTAGGGCTAATTTAGTTGATTGGCTGCAAAACAAAAGTATTCAATGCTAAGAATGGGAAATGAGAAGGCCTTTCTGAAATGTTACTTCTTTGCATAATTGTAATAGATTATAATTATACAGTTGGGTGTTTAGCAGTGGATTTGCTGTAAACACGGTCATGGGAAATGTCTCGTCGCTCACTTGCATCGGTTCGAGTCCCAGTGCGGTCTCGTCGATGGCAGTACTGGCATCTCTAGTGACATTTTCTCTTTGAGCAGGATGGCGTGTTACAGAAAATGCTATCTCCAGTTCCCCTCCCAGCTCCTCCCACAAAATTACCACTGGTCGATGTGGCCATGTCAGACTGTTGACACAAATCAATAAGATCAATCATTCTTCAGCTCCTAAACAAAATTGAGAGCACGATGCTGACGGGCTGCGTGTAGCAATACTGGCAGCAATTCCTAAATGGAAAATGCATACCATAACGTTTGCAAAGTGTACGTGGGGGGGGACCCTGTCCCGTTAATAATTAGTTCTCAGAGGCTGTAAAAAGGAGCATGGTATAAGTCGTTTCCTACAGCTCCAGTATGCGTTATCACCCCTGCAGCCATCAGGCTCACAGAGGACATCACCTGCCCAACAGCGGTGCCGGAGAGGGGCGAGCATGGCAGTTTTGTTAGGCATCCCGATTTTCATCATTCACGTAGAAGATCTTGACTTCTGATACTGTTTTTTGCCTTGTGAATAATTGCAGTCATTTTATCACAATACTGGAATTCCTGGTGCAGCCAGGTAGTTCAGTGTGTAACTGCTAGAAAGCCCATCAAAATTGTAGTTGCTGTAGTCCGCGAGAATAAAATCAGAGGCTGCTTCTAAAAATCAGAACCTTTATCTGAAGGGAAGGACAAATCTTTGTTTTTAATATCTGAATTTATATCTCTGAAGGCTTGTTCCGGTGTGTTTGGTCATAGACTCAATCAGCTGCTTCAGGAAGATAAACACATAAATGTTTCATCTCCTCGATTTGCCACCAACCATTGTGCTGGGTGCTAGCAGATTTTTCTTTTAATTAAATATAATTTATCTAATCCTAATGGGAAACATAATTATAGGATTTATTTTTTAATACTGTGATTTCAGAATTACTTTATAAAGAAGAGTAACATTTTCCCCTTAAGGGCTGTTTAAAACCGAGCAAACAAAATAAAAAAACAAAGTACATTTTGCTAAAAGTAATAAATCTCAGCCAAGAACCAAAAAAAAAAAACCCCAACGCATCTGATATGTTGGAACTGCAATAAAGCTGAAAATTAATGATCAGTAAGTTGGTGCTGCAGGAGAGTGAATGCGTTATGGATTTGAGGAGATGCCTATAGCTTATTACATGTCAGCAAATTTTAGCATAAGCAGTAGAAAACCCTGATCAGAAAATGTAAAACGGTGCAACCTGCAGTTGGAAGATCCAGCGCTACAAAAGATGTGGGAACCATCTGTACGGTTGAAACGTAAGAAGGTGCTTTGCAAGATCACGGTCTGAAATTGCACGTTAAACTCTTTTAGTTTCTGATTGGAGGGATTTAAACGTTTCAGTAAGGCATGACTGTAGTCTCAGGGAGGGATTTATTGTACTGTAAAACCTTTGCACGCGAAGGTATGTATGGCTGTTTAAAATAATTTAAAACAAATAACATCTCTTCACCCTCCCACTCGCTCTCACGCTTTTTTTTCCAAAAACTGAAGGTAAGGCTACTACTTGAATTGTAATGGAATAATATATCAAGTGAGTGATCACATCAGGCATGGACACTTACCAAATCACAGCGAGATAACTGTGAATAACTCTCTAGTTTCAACAATTTGCATGGCCATTAACAATTGATGGGTTTCCCTTAGAACCACATTATCTATGGCAGCGGGATCTATTCCCGCGCACTGCTCCTGCATACTAAGTGCCGGAGAAATTCTCTAAAGTGAGGGTAATAAAAAAATCTGATAGCAGCAAGGTGAATGAAGCAGGTAGGAATTTCAAGGCGACATTTTTTGAAGGTGGGGAAATATTTCAGGCCATCATGCATTTTCATATCTGCTGCCTCCCCGCCCCCCTCCCTTCCCTGCTTATTTTTTTTAACTTCAATTCTGAAAGTTTTAATTCAGCTGGTGTTGGGTTTCCCTTCACTGCTTGGTGTCGTCTCAGGCTTGGTCAACTCTGGCATGTGGATTGGTTTAAACAAGATTTTAAAATATGTTTTGTTTTAGTTTTGAATTGGACAAATCCAAAGGATTTTGATGAGCTTTTATGCATATTCAACAAAAGATAAAGCCCGTGCTAAATTTAGCAGTCCTAGATTGTTGGGTGACTCTTTTACTGGAGTGATCTCGAGGAGGTGTCAAAGATGTGCTTTCCTTATGAGAATCATGCCACTGTTTTAATAAACGTGCGACACATGCCTTGTTTCTAGTGCTTTCATCTCTGGCTGATGGCACGTCAGATCTTTCCAGATTCCTCTATCAAGCTGACTTTTCCAGCCCCAAATCTCTTTTCTCTCTCTCTTTTTATTTCTCTTTCTTGCCCTCTTCCCTCTCCCCCTTTCTTTTCACGGTGCTGTTGTGGCAAGATTAAAGCGACAGAGTGAAGCAGTGGTGGGGAAAGCTCGGATCATCAAAGCCTGCAAGCGGCTGGAGCTGTGTGAAGGCGGGTGGGTGACACATCAAAGACAGTGGTACGGGCGCTCGCTGCTCTCACCTCTCCTCGCAAATGACCCTGGGGTTAATTTGTGAGCTCACACATACACAAATGCAATTGCTTTTCTACCCTTTCCCAAAATTTAACTGTGGAGAACAGTAATAAAGTCTTAGCTTTGTTCCTTGGAAGATGGCTGCTGTCGATGTGGTGCATTAGGAAATATGTACCTGAGTTGTTGATAGCAGGAGATGGTTGTTCACTTTCAGCTAAGAACAACCCAGCGCTTTATTGTCCCGTCCGCTAAGTGCCATGTCAGGGTTGCTGTAGGCAGAGTGAGGGGAACTGGAAGATCTGAGCAGCACCTGGTTGCTCCTGGCTGGACCTCGCATGGGCAGAGCCCCAGTGTGTCTTGTCCTGTCAGTGCTGCTCCCCGAGCTCTGTGTCCAGTGTAGGACTTCAGGTGCCCGCAGCTCGGGGGAAGCCCTGGACCCCCACTCATCTCTAAACTCCCTGTGCACATCTCTTGATGTGGAGCTAACCATGGGGCTGGCTATTTTCTCAGCTGCCGCCTCTGCCTGCATTGCCCTCTCCCCAAACCGTGCTTTGTCTTTCTTGTGGAGCTTGGAGGTTGAGCACCCCACGATCTGGATGGACTCTTGTGCTGTGTTCATGCAAGGGTATCCTGGTCCTTTTCTTAAACCTGTGCTCTGAAGGTGTCAAAAAATCATTGCACTTTGCACCTGCCATCTTTGCAGGACTCTTCTTCACTGCTCCCAGCCTGCTGGTGTCTGTTCTGGTTACTGTTGCTGAGAACCAAAATAGCCAAAATAACCCATGGAGCCATTAGGACATGCTTCTCTTGGCTTTCTGCAGCAAAACATGAGTGAACTGCAACGAAAACAGGTTTTCAGCTTTTGTTCTGTTAGCTGTTTCTGTCAGCCTGTAATAATAGTCCTTTCTAGCAAAAGGTTTTTTTATTCTTCTTTAATTTTTAATGAAAAGAATTTTTCTAACACAGGTCATAGTAAAATAATTAATGGTGAGATGGTCTGTGTTGTTTGGGTATAAAACTGGAGATCTAAGGATTTAGGGATATTGCTGTGATCCCAGGTTGCCCTGTTGGTGCGGTGACTGGTTATAGCAGTAGTTCTTATTTACTTTAACTTCAGTCTCAGGGTAACCGTGTTTTACAATAATCAATGCACTGATTGCTATAATCGCATTTTGTGGTACTGTGGTCTTATAATTAACTGACTGGACTAATAAAGCGTGGAATCTAATGAATATTTGTAAACAAACTTCATAGGGAAGTAGGTTGAGAATATGTATTGGTGGAGGATAATAGAGGAGACCCTTACTGGATTTCAATGATTACGATAGATGGAAACCTGGAAATGAACAGCAAAGCATGGAAACCATCCCACTGCTACTTACTTTGCATTTACTGTTTCACTGTGTCTTTAAAATCTCTTTTTAAAAAAACTTTCTAGAAAAAGGCTCCCCACTGCAACAAGATCCTGCGTACACAATTTCATTCTCTTTCGCGGAACATTTAAGCATTATCAAGCATGATGTTGAAAACCAGATTTACAACGTAGAGCTGGTATCGGCCTTAAGTAAGGAGTGTCTGTTCTCACCCCGTGATTGGATCTTAATGCAATTAAAATGAAAAAGGAAACCGCCATTGAAGATGGAAGTAGATTTCCCAGCGGTGCCTCTGGGGGGTGGATGGCTGACATCTGGCTGTTGCTGGAAAGTTGGCTGTGTTTTACGCTCCTTCAGGAACTGTCCCCCCTTTTTGCTGTTGGACTGGGCATGCTTTCCGTGCGCCCCTCCGGTTGTGTCCCCATGTTTCAGATGTGTGTTCCTTGTCTCAGGTGTGGAGTCTGGTCCTGCACATGCTGTTAGGCCATTTGGGAGCACATTCTATGTCTGGCAAGTTAACAGTTGAACTATCTGGCCCATTTTGGATGGTTGCTTTGTTTTGAGGTTGCCAGAAATCCCTTTACACCTTGCTTCTCTCCCCTCTTCCCCCATCTTTAAGCTACTTGACTCTTAATTACAAGTTTTCCTGCCTGAGTCTATGTGTGTCTCTTTTACAGAAGTCACATTAAATTCTGCTGCCTCCTCTCTCTTTTTTTAAGCTTTTGGTTACCTGCAAAGTTTGATATTAATTTTTCAGGGAAACATGTATGTTAAGGAGCCTTGCTCAGAGAGCACCAGCCCTGAGTAATAGGCTGGTGAGTGGCTGTTCTTGCAGCAGGAGCTTGGAGAGGAGAGGGTCTTCAGCAGCTACAGTTCATGCATTTGCTTCCTACCTGCTGGTTTCAAACAGTATTAATGTTTATGCATTTATTGTGTTTAATTAAAAGCAGGGCTGCTTACAGCAGCGCTCGCAGAGATTCCTCCTCCTCCCCCCCCGCCCAAATGCAACAAATAGGCATCTGGTATTTGTTTTGTATAACACAATCCTCATAAAATGAAGAGTAATAAAACATAATTATCTGTAAAGGCTTGTTTTATAAGCCTAAGAATGAGCTTGTTTCTTCCTTGTTTTGGTCTATTTGTAAGATAAAGGATGCCTTTGTATGGTTTGAGTCCATCTCCAAATTAGTAGAGAATCCGTTATTGCAGTGTTTTAAACCCTGGTGTGTAAGGGTGTAAGGTGGTATGAGTGCATGCACAGTACGGCACCAGTGGGTCTCTAGGGGTGGGGAAGAGCCTTTTTCTGTTCCTTTTGGAAAATTTTCTCTTCCAAACAATAGGTTTTATTGGAAAGCTTTGGTAAAGTAAGAGGGAGAAAAATCTGTTGCCTGCATGAACAAGACCAGCCTTTCTGAGCTATGGGCCTTAAAGTTGGGCTTGAGCCCTTTCTGCTTATCCTTGTCAGCATAAAGGACAATGACAGACATCCCTCCCTGTTTGTGCTTGGGTGTGTGTGAGGAGTATTTGATTTGGCTTTTGTTGCTTTTCTGACAGACCTTAACTGCTGCCACATCTTCATCTCTTTGGAGCATTGCTGGCTTGGTCCACCTCCAGTCCAGTCATTGGGACTCAGCTATTTACACCCGTTTCACTTTAGATTTGCTGTTTGCTATTTGTTTGTAGGGTGGTATGCCTTTTTTCTTCCCTTCAGCTTGCTCTAACCTTGCAAAAGCTCTTCTTGCCACCATGTGCAAGCATGTTTTTTTCTGGGAAAAAGTGGAACTAATCATTTAAACCAATTAGATATTAAAGTGAGACGTGCTAGTGGCTTATGGCTGTTCTAAAGGTAAAGTGTGAAAACCAAATCCTTTTAGAAAACTCACAGGCTAAGCCTATTTTTTTTTTATTTTTCTTTAACATAGTAATAAGCAAAAATCCACTTTTTTTGTAATGAAAAAAAAGAAGCTATGGGGCTGCAAGGCACCTTCAACTCTGCATGCTTTGGAATACGTTCGCTTTGACCCTATTCTTATTTGCACAATTAATTAAAGTGATAGAAGAGGAAATACAGCTTTTATGTGCATTGTAGCCTCAAATGCAGATATGACTTAGGTATTGCTTTCTCTCTGCAAGGCGAGCCTTGTAATTTTGAATCTTGATTAGCAGCTGCTTTTGTTCTTCTGTGAGTCTCGGAAACAATGGGGTTGGGAGCACGTAACAAATTGCTAAACGATACCCTCGCAGAGAGAGAGAAATCTCTCCCTCTTGAATCTTGCTCCCTGCATCTTTCCTTCTGCAAGGGGGCTGCGATGATGCAGCCCCGGGCACAGTGACCTGCTGCTGGGGCTAGGAGATGCTTCCTGGGCAGCAGCGGTGCCCTGTGTTGGAGTCATTTCCTTGAAATACATTTTCCCTGAAATACGTTTTTCTTGTCATCTTATCTGGGGATACTGGTATAATATGCAGGTCAGTGGCTTTAGCTGTTTAATGGCATTGTTGTGGCTGCTCTGCGTCTTCAGCCAGCGGACAGCCAGCAGCAGGTAGGGTGTTAGGAGGCACTCAGCTGCCTTCTGTGAGCTTATAGTATTTTCCACGGCCAGAAGTCTTTGATCTATTAAAATAGAAGCCTGCCCTCCTCCAGAGAAGCAGAAGAAGCAGAGGATGGGTGCCAGATTGCAGGCTGATGTGTAAATGTGTCCTTTTGCAGCAAAGTGTCATGTCACGCGTCAGCTAAATGTGCCATGTATGTCAGAGGCTGCAGAGTCCAGCTACAAGTCAAACAGTCAGATGTTTGACACCCCCTCACACTATATAATATTCCACTTAGTTTTTTGTGTAAGGTCTGGAATGCATCTTTCTTTGTGAATTTTTTTTTCATGGGGTATTGCTTCTCTCACGTGCAGAGTTGGGAGATACCTCCCTGGGAAGTCTACTGGTCCTTAATTGATTAATGTCTGTGAAATGTTCCAAGACCAGTGTTGCTTTGCATTCACAAAAATGGAATTGTATTTTAAAGTTTGGGTAGCTTCTGATTCATTGTCCTTGTGTCTCCGGAATAAATGGGTTTCAATTTATCAGTGTAAATGGGGGTGGGGAACAACACCCCTCCCCAAGCCATTAGCTTCAGTCATGCTATCAGTATGACGTGGACTCATTATTTGTTCTCTTTCCTATTGTGTGCAGAGTGGTAGCATTGGGTGCATTTTCTTTTAAATGTGACATAAAGTGAAATCCTGTTATTTGCACACATTCTGTGGCACTCGTCTTCAAAGTATCTAGGCAACCTTTATGTAGATGACACTTTTTAACTCAAACTCTTCCATCATTATGAGTGTGGTCCTGTGAAGAGAAGTAGAGTGAAAAAGGGAGGAAAGACAGACCTGGCTTGAACTCACGTTGGGCAGCTTGAGTCACTTGTGAGACTCTTTGTAGGAGGTACAATACACTGAAGATCTCTGCTCCCATGCACTTAAACCCTCAACTTCAAACTATTCCGTGTTTTTCCTTTGAGGTTGAGCAGGTAGGGGATCTCCTCGCTCTGCTGGAGCCGATGGTAGAGCTGCCAGGAAAGGGGGATTTCAAAGCTTCTACAGTCCGGGGCCAAGCAGTGGACTTCTTTGCATGATTGTCCGCTCCAAGCTCAGGATGACGAGTCCTCAAAAATGTCTGCAGCTGCAGCCCTGGGAAGTAAAGTTCAGAAAGCTTTTGAGTTCAGCTATGCTGCCCGGAAAACAAGAGCTGAATAGGAGGCTCGAAAGACTCGAAGAGAAAGCCACCATTGCTCTGTTACTTTGCTTTGAACCTCCCAAGGAAGAAGTAAAGATTACTCAGAGGCGATTCTTTGAATAAAGACATGTCCATGGGGTTGGGTGTGACCATGACCCATCAACAGTTCAGATGAAGCAGGCCTCACTACTGCAGTGGTGTGATCTTCAGCTGGGAATTGGTCTCTGACGCCAAAGCCACTCAGATATGCTGCACTGGTAGCAATGTGACCCCAGACTTTGTGGCAAGCTAGGTGTTGTTTCTTAGAGCAGTTCTGGCTTTGTTAGGTCAAGCAAGCGTCCTCCAGCAGGAGGCAATGCCAGTGTAGATGCCACACCATGTGCTGTGACTGGTTTGGCAGAAATGTGATTTGTGTCCTCATGCTTAATGCTAAACAAATTTGGGCTGCCAGATGATCGGTAGTGTGAACGTCGGTATTAAGAGCATGTTGGTGGTGTAGGTCAGTGTAGTTGGCCTGTGGGTTGATCAGAAATCTCACACTTCTTTTGTGTAACTCTCTTCAGCTGTGGTTTGACAGTAATGGGATTTGGTTATCCCGTTATCATCCCTCGAGGATGGGGCAAGCCTTGTGTCCTTGGCCCATGGTGCAGGGTGGATGTGTGTGGACAATTGCTGCCCCCTTGCAATGGCACTGATGCTACTGTGATCCCATAGTGCCAGCTCCATGAGCTCAGCTGGCTCCCTGGCCTGGGCTGACGCGTCTGGATAAACACCGAGGGTAAGGAGGAAGGTGGGAACGCCTGGATGGGGCAGCTGTGGCATTACCTGGGTATCCCCAACACACACCAGTTAAGGCTGTTGTAGGTCTGTCATCCAGCTGTAGCGGAGCTGAACCTTGGTCTCCAGCAGTAGAGGGTAAGTTTTAGGAAAAATCCTTAATGTTGATGAGCAGGTACAGCCAGGATCAATTGCCTGCATACCTTATGATCAATTTGTTGGAATGAATTTAGCTTCACTTACAGCTTTTTACAGTAAATCTTTGGGCCAAACCCCTTGCAAGGGAAAGAAAATGTTTTTCAAGCTTTTTATTTTTTTTCTTTTCCTTTTTTTTATTTGCTATTGCTTTTAAATGGAGAAGCCTCTGTTTAGTTCTGGAGTCCTCTTTTAATGGCAGAGTTCAACATACGACCAGACATTCCCTGCTGCCTCAAAACACCCCAGCTTGGTTCTGTGATCTGTATGGACTATGACTTACATTTGTGTAACACAGAACATCAAGTCCTGTATTTTCTTTAATTAGCCTGTGGCTTTGTTATGAAAACACAACAAAACAACCCCCCCACACGATGTGTTTCCCATCCAACTCTAAAAGGATGGAATGTTTGGAGGATCGATGCCAGGAGATTGGCACAGTGGTTTGGGGAGATAAAATGTTGGGTGTCAGTGATTTGTGTTTGCTGGGAAGTGATTCCCTTTGGCCCTTGTTGCATTCAAAACGTCAGCCCAAATATCTGTGATGGCGATGGCATCTCCCCCCATGCAGCTGGGCTGGCCCAATCGAGAGGCCGAGCTGGCGGCGGGAGGGACGGGAGGCACCATATGCCAGTGTCACCCCAAGTGATGGGTTTTGGGAGACGTCGGCCCCCGGCGGCTCACCGAGCTTGCCTGGGAAGCTGGTGCAGAACAGAAAACGAAGCCCAGGTTTCTTGGACTGTCGTTGCCAGATCCTTCCCCATCCTCGTGCTGCCTCTCTGGTCTTTATTAATAGCTGAACCTGAGTGTGCAGCATTAGCAGGACAGTGAGCATGCCTCTTTCTTAGGAATGCTGAAAGGGAAGTGTTGGGAATAGCCTAGACAAATATTTAAAGTGTGGGGAGGAAGAAACCAGATTTCTGTGTGTGAATGCTTTGGGGGGTAAATGAAAGCTTCCTGGCGCAAGACAAGACACGACAACTACGTTTGTAGCCAGAGGTTGGTTTGGTTTTGTTTTTTTTTCTGCTGTGATTCCTTGTGAGGCTCATGGGGGCAGTGGGGAGGAATCACATGCACTAAATCGAAAATCATACTGTAATTGGATACAGTGCATGGTGTTGCTAGTAATATATACATAAATAGAGACTCCAGTGCTCAGCTCTTCTGTGGAAGACAGGTCTTCTATATTTATCAGGTTTTGCTATTTTTGTAACATGCCATGTTACGCTGTTGTTAAAAAAAAAAAATCCATTTTGGTTCCTAAGTATTATTGTTGCCTCATTCTGGGATCAATTGTACCAGACCTTTCTCATTGACTCTGACCTCACCGTGTTCAAATAGCTGGAAATTACAAGTATTTCTTGTCTACAGGAGCACAGAAACAGTGACAGCCCAGTTTCTGTTGATGGTCTCCTTTTCTATAGGATTGATTTCCTTTGCTTGGAGGAGGTTCTCCATTTCCTACTGAAGCCACCAGGAGCAGCTGCCACAATGGATTCCCTTTAGGACCAGGAGGAGAGCTTGGAAGGAGGACTTGCTAGCAGAGGCAGCGGACTGCTCGCCATGCAGCTTGACTGATTGGCAGGGTCAATTAGCAGAATAATACGTCTTTGAAGCCTAAAGAAATAGAATATATACTTTCAAATATACACTCTTTTAAAGTAGAACCTATCTCATAAAAGGAGTGAAAATAGTTTTTACTGTCTTTTAGATACAGCACCAAAGTAAAAAAAAAAAAGAAAACCCAGTCTGCTATGCAGTGCAGTGTAGTAAGCACAGCTGAGGGTTTTGTTTTCACCAGCTCTGTTTCAGTTGGGCGATTTTGCTGTACATTAGCTTCTTTGTCTGCAAGATGGGATTAGTGAATTTTTAGAAGTGCTTCATGATCCTCAGATTAAAGGTATCACATAAAGCTACTTCTGTTCCTAAATGGGGGGTTCGGGTTAGCTTTTGGTAATATTTTACATGTATACAAAGCTATGCTGCTGCGTGTGGAAAAAATAGCATGAAATATTTCCGATTTCTTTTTTTGGATAGGTTTTGTCTTTTTAAGGCCATGTCCAGAGCCATTCACAGGTAGCCTTCATGGTTACTTGGGAGATGGTGAAAGTCTTGATTTTTTTTTTTTATGGGCTTCACACTTCCAGGTTATTTCAAGTCAAGGGACTTTGTTAACAGTAAGTCAGGATTAGTGAAACAGGAAGGGAGTGCTTGATAAGTCTTATTATCAATAGGCCAGCTGTATATATAATCTTGACTTTATTTCTCTACTACAAAAAGCTAAAACCACCATCTTGGACCTCATAATTAATGACAGATTTGCCTACAATGAGGGTGCTGCTGGTAAGTAGCACCATGCAGTGGTAGTTCTTTATTTGCCCTTATGTCTGTGGGTTGGTCGTGAAAGCCGAGATGGATATTGACTACTCTAGTCTTTACTGTATGCCTAATTACAGGGCAGTAAGAGTCAAGCAGATAGCATTTTGGGTAGTTGGTGTGGAGAATAAAGCGACATGGTAAACCGAGCCCTGGTAGTTCACTTGGGACAGCGCGGTGGGTTGTTATTACATTATGGTGGGAGAAGCTGCCAAGTGAATACTACTGTACAATTAAGTGGGGCTGTTAACGGCATGACTGAGCCAATTCATTAATGACAATGGTGTATTCTTGTATCTGCTTTCCCTTACAACTGCTGGGTGAAGATACTCAGGGGAAACAAGACCGGTGGGAAGAAGGGAGGAGGAGAGGAGACTCTGAAGATCTGGTGCAGATGCAGTGACTTTCTTTAAGCCTTTGTTCCCCGAGTCATCTGAAACACAGCTGTTTCCCAGACGGGTTTTATGAAAACCTGGCAGTTCGCTATCGGGGCAGCTTACTCCTGATGAAAAGTCTTCATGTAGATACTGTTTCTGTGCATCTCCTTGTTTGGTGGGTTGGAAAGAAGTGGAGGAAAGGACAGAGTTTACTTCTGTCAGGTGGAGGCTTCTGTGCGAAGGGACCGTATCAAGGCAACGAGTGTTCTTTGGCAGAGGATATTCTCAGTTACTGGTGTTCTCAAAGGCAAATAGCAATAAACTGCAGGGGCATTTGAGATAGAAGAATGTGTAGACAAAGAAGCCATCTTTGGAGTTTCAAAGGAAAGCCAAAGTGAAGACCTGGAGGCTGCAGGCACTGCAATATTTCCTTAAGTATAGACAAAGCCATTGTCTGACCCATTTCTGTTTATGATTATCAGCATCTTTGTTAGGAATTAGTCTGTTGCTAAATCTGTTAATTTTTGGGGTTAGGGGAGGATAATGCTAAAGACCCTAAAGCAACCAGCTGTTAGAAAGTAGTAGCAGGAGTGGCTTAGAAAAAACACAATACACCTTTTGTTTTAAACAGTAGAATCCACCCCTGCAACAGGGCGTATATTCACGACCAAGGGTGTGAAGGTCCATGCTTCCTACTGTAAACAAAAGGTCTGTGGGTCTGTGGTTGAGCTGTGCTGGGGTGTGTGAGGTGGCCTGTGTGCTGCTGGGGTGGCTCAGCTCCAGGGCTGGATGGGTACCAGGTGGGACATCTGCTGGGCATCAAGAGGAGCAGAGTGAGCTTCAAGGAGATATCAAGGAGATACATGTTGTGTGTGAAAGCCCAAGGATGGAAGGATGGGGAGAAATAAGTTGCAAAGCAGCACTATATCTTTCAACAGCTTTTTCTTCCCTCCCCAGCTCTGTTTCTTGTATGTATTTGCTAGTAGTAAGGTTACACTGTTTTGGTTTGGGTAGTGAGGACATGAGAAGGTTACTCTCAATTTTTAATGTGAGATATAAACTGTAAACCACATGGGCAACCACATCGTTGAAACAAACATACCTGCAGCAGAGATGCTCACCATGGCCTGAAACATATCCACATTGACCTGGAGGGCTTCTGGTGCGAGGGCATTTGTGTCTGGCACCTCGATTCGAAAACAAACCAAATCTGAGAGCTGCCAGTGCCGGATGGTGCACCACAAGCACGTGATTTCAAAGCACAAACCTGGTGTGAACTCACTCTACTGATCCAAATTTCCTTAGAAACCAAAACAAAACACTGAAGTGTGATTTGAGGTTGATCTGGCAGGGTTTGTGCTGAGCCAGCAATCCACTGGGGTATCCTAACTCACATCAGGTGCCATCTCACCTTCTGAAACTGGTGTGAAGGAAGGATGGAGGCAGAGGGGATGCAGCTGCCAGGGAGATGCCTTCCCCACCACGGGCTCCCTGGGAGCTGCAGCCAGGCCTTGGGGACAGCACAGGGCTGAACTTTAGCAAATGACCATGGTTTAAAGAGTGTGATTTTCTTTTCAACGTGGTAAAAGTGATGTGCGAGATGAGTGTATTTGTCTCGTGTCCCTTCAGCAGAGACTTTATGTCTATGTAATCACTTAAGTTAAATTATCTCATGTTCTGTCTCCCGTTATGCAAATTTTATATTGCACGCTTATGTGTTTTAGAGAGTTTTTGTACAAGGAATCAGGTGGGTTGCGTTGGGAAGCAGTTGTGGTGGTATTTGGGACACTGCTGCTACGTGGGAAGGGAGATGCAGGCAGCGGGCAGAGGAGTGGAGGCGGCACCGGTGCAGGCAGGGCAGAGGTGCCCAGGATGGAGCCTGTCTGGAGGAGGTCCCCTCAGTGTCCCACTCAACGCTACTGCACCAAGAGTTTAACGGTGGTTGAAGCTTTGCCTTTGATGTCTTGGAGGGAAGGTGTAAAAGATGAGGCATTGCCTGCTTTCAGTCCCTCTGCACGGGATCAGGTCAGGCAGCAGCCCGAGCCTCAGCTTCCAGAGACTGGAACCTCCAGAGGAGGTCATCTTCTGTGGTATTAAAATGCAGTGCTTCAGAGTGCCTCACAACACCAGGATGTATTAAACCCTGCGGCTGGAGGACACTGGGAAGTGCTATGGGGACTCATGATGTATTTGGGTAATGGAGCACAAATAGGATGCTTTGCAAATGATTATTTTTTATTTTTTTCTCGTCCTTTCCTTTATGGGGCCAGTGTGTGTATCTAAGTACTTGTTATTGAAATACTAACAACGTGTTTGGATGCCGTGTCTGACAAACAGTGACTTTTTTGTTCCTAATCGCAAATGCTGTCTGCATTTTTACTCCACTTTTTTTTGGTAATATCACAAAGGCTGATCCGACATGCAGTGCACGTTTTCACCGTTAAATTATGCCCTGGAAGTTTTGACCTCTAGCATTTCATAGTAGCTTGTAAATTATGTATGGAAATGTTCTGTATTGTTACTGTATGAACTCCACAGAGATGGGGTGTCTGAGCTGCTCGATTTGGTACCAAGCTTGGGAATGTTTCCCTGTTCCTCCCAAAACCCGCAGCATCACGCTATTTTACACTCACTTATTGTAATGAAGATAACTTTTGTCTGTGCATGCAGAAAACCTGGAGTTGCTCTTAGCCAGATTAAAATAATGGATCACTTGAAAGAATATTGCCTAGTATTTATTGCTGCTCACCAGAGGATAATTTCAATAAGAATTTATCATATTTATTCAGCAGCAGACTAATAAATTCAGATTTGTTTAAACAAAGACTTGAGGAAGAACCTGCTAAATGCTTACGGTTATATTCATTGCAGGCATAAGCTACTCCATTTCACTCAATGTACTTGTACCTGCTTATGTCACCAATTAATTTGGCTCTTAATATCTTATTTTCAGTACTTTACTTGCTTTCCTCTGGGTACTGCAAGTCATGTTCACCCTTGATGTAAGTTTATTGAGGATAATGGCATCTCTGATGCTTTCTGGCTTTGGATGGGTTTGATTTGTTGTTGTGGCAAAGTCTAGAGAAAGAAAAACGCTATTGCAGGAAAGAGTGATCTAATATGCTGGACTCGAATCCGGGAAGGTCTTGAATATGAATTCTCCTGTGTTGTGTTTGTGGCTTTGAATAGTTCACCCAGTCTGTCTTTTTTCCCTTACTTAAAACCAGATTCAATACTTACCATGTGAAAGGTTCTGCTATTTAGTATCTATACAACATTTGTGTAAGGAAAGCATGTGCAAGTCCATTAGTAGTTTTGAGATTTTTTTGTTGGGAGATGTTCTAAAAATGAAGAAACCAGAAGGGAAATCGGTGGTCAAACAATGATCGGGAGCACACGTGGAATGGGCGAGGAGTATGTATTGACATAATATGAGCATAAAGCTACATGGTCTTCTGGTATGCCTTGCTCTACTTGTGTCAGGCATCACTTCAGGAAGCCAAATGGATACTCTTAAAAATAAAAACCTTCACCCAAACTGAAATTTTTTGCACCAAAGTTAAATTTGCAAAGCCGTGACTTCTGTGGTAATGGGAATAGTCTGAGTTGGTGGAGTGTGTTATGTCTGCTGGCATCTGAATTTTTCGCTGTTACGGGGGTGATTTGTGTGTGTCTGTGCATGTTCAAAACTGACATATAGACGATGTTTTTCATTTACATGCATACACACACTCACATTTTTGATGGAATTCAACACACTGTCACTTTCTCTGTTATGCTGGATGCCACCCCACCAACTCACCCTCCTTCTTTTGCATTTAATCATTTTTGCAATTAGGCCACTGCAAACTCACTGAAATAACATACGCCTCATATGTTAGCTGTGAAAACCAACCAAACATACACAGATGGAAGAGTTGGTCTTATGGAGCACAGGTGCCACAGAGTTCAGCATGTGCAACACGGTGGGTTCTGCAGGTTTTATTCATGACCATTTCATAAATCCGTTTGTCAGACCTAGCCACAGCAGTGAGAAGAGCAGCACAACCCAACCCAAGGGTCCTTCTTCCCTTTCTGTGCTGGGCAGGGTTTAACCAGTGCTGGTGCTCACAGGAGAGCTCAGGGTTCACAAAAGACCATGACAACTCGGAAGGTTCTGCCACGGTGAAAGTCTGCAGAATATGGGGGTTAATAATGTTCAGGAGGAAAATGCAATGGTGATGACGACCTTTTCTATGTAAAATAAAGTCAAGGAATGCCATGGGTATTTAGCCTAAAAAGGCCCACTAACAGTTGTTGGCTTTCTAGGAAATGTTTGCATGTGTTGGTGGTTTCTTTTCCATCACAAATGGATTTTTCTGTGTCCTGAGAGTGAATCACGTGGGGTTTTTTTCCCCCCTCTGTTTTTAATTAAAAAGTGAAAGAGGAGAAACCTTTTTATATAAGTGGTTGGAAAGCTGAGCAAGCCATAGGAGATAAATAAACCAGTACAGATTAATTGAACCAAGCAGTGGAAGTGACAGATTCCTGTTCCTTCAAATCCTTGACAAAAGTTTATTAATATGATTAATACATTGGTTTCTTAATGTGATCTACTCTTGCATTGCAAACAATTTTATGTGGGCACTATGCTTTCTGAAATCCAGAATAAAACAAAGCAACTGGTGTCTTGATCTCTGCCATTAGAAGTAGTATCAGAAATGCAGTGCTGATGCAGCAGGAGCTGCATATGGATTAAAATTATCGGCCAACAGGGAGAAAGAATGATCCGGGCAATTTTTTATACCCTAAAGTCTTCCTATATACCTTTAAAACAGCTGGGCACGCTTGTCTGTGATCGTTGGGCTGCGAGCGATTACGTGCCTGGTGACCTTCTGCTGGCAGCACATATCTGGCAGCCTCAAAGTTGCCAGTGCGGTTAGTATTTGTCACGTAGATGTTACAGGTTTTTAATTGCTTTTGTGTCTGGATTGGTGGCAGGGCTCTGTGATGTATCATCCTTATTATTTGCATGGCATTAATGCTGGAAGACTGGCATCAGAACTGAAATGCTGTTGTGCTGGGGCTCGTGGATGTAGAGATGAGATGGTGCAAGATGGGGCTCCTAGCATCTTGTTGGCTGCATCCTCAGGTCTGCTTTTAAAAAAAAGAGGCAAGAGTCAGTCAACATGCGGTGTTGAGAACTGGTGTTTTTTATCCTGGCTGATATGATCCTGCAGGACTGTAGGCAGTGTTCTCTGTTGAAATAGCCGAGGTGGCTTTAAATCGTGCTTTCCTGTGTTGTCAACAGGGAGCGAACCACCACACAAAGATCAGTCGTCTGGAAATACCCACTCCCTCCATTTGCACTGCTGGTGGAGAGACTGGTGTGTGATGGGAGAAGCTGGAGCTTGGCTGGGCACTGCTGCAGCTCCTACTCTGCCACAGAAACCCAGGTGTTCCTCTGCATGGCCTGGGGTGGGATGGGAAGTTGAACTTCTTTGCTCTTCAGAATAAAATAGTGACGGAAACTGCAAAAATCAGACTATCGATTTGTGGTAACTGATTTGTTTTGAGGATGAGGACAGGGAACAGAGGTGGGTGCTTTAGCAAATTGCAATTGTTCTGATCTGGCCCTGGAGTATCCGATGTGTTGCTCTCTCTCCTAAAAGCACAGGGGTATCAAGGTCTGTGTGTGGTTTTGTTACGAAATTGAGATAGCGAAGACAAGTGGCCTGCAAGGTGTTTCTGTAGACATGTTTTGTTCACTAACCACATCTGAGCCTCACTGCAGGGTGGAGATTACTGGAGCATGTGGATTTTTGTCCTTACCTCTTCACGTGGGACAGGGGCAGGTGGCACTGAGTGTGAACCACTGTCCTTGGGTCTGGCAGCCTCCTTTCTGCCAACAACCAAAACCTGGTTTTGGGATCATTAGGGGAGGTTTTACTGGCTGTGCAGCTGAGCGGCCAGCTACCAGGAGTGTTAATGAGTTTTTATGACCCTTCCTGGTGCCTTCCGTGATTTTGGTGCAATAATTAGACACCTTCTTAGTGCTGGTTTGAAAAGGGGCAAACTATTTTTGTTCAATTGCTCCTGATTTGCTCCAAGTGTACCATGACCTCTGCTGGTCTCCGTGCATTAACAAACTTCTTAAAGGTTTTACGGACACTTTGCATTAGCCACGCTGTAGCTGTTGCCATGAATATTTAATATCAAGAGCAGTACTTTTTATTATTATTATTCTTTTTTCAGTCACTCTGCTTTGACAACAGTGGTTATTCACCCTCAGACCAGGCAGCGGCTGGCACACCCTGTACACCTCACTTGCACCTTCTTCTTCACCCCTTCCCTATTTTGGTTGTAGCTGTGAGAAAGTTTACCCTAATGTCATTGTGGCCTTGATATTTTTTTTTAATTATTATTTTTAATTTTTAATTTCCCTCCCTCCTTTTTATCTGCAGTTTGGCAAGGGCCTCCTCCTCTGCAGCCCCTGGGGAGCAATGCCGCTTCTGACGGGATTTGGGGTTGAACTTCACTTGAGCACAATAGCTGTCCCGTGCCTTGCCTGAGCACGGGGGGATGAATTCCCCCTACTTCATGGGTCGCTGACCCCTCTATATCTGCTGCAGAAGTGGAGAAATGCCGTGAGGCACAGCCGCTTTCGAAGGGCACATACGGATCTGCCATGTCCGGGGCACCCCGTGAGCGTTTTGTTTCTTTGCAGAAGAAAATGCGTTTTTCCGATTTGTAGCCCGAGTCCTCTTCGTTGTTGATTTATTTGATGAATGTTTTTTCCCTTGTCATCTTTCAGTGTCTATGTTGTCTCCTGTCCCCCATTTCTTGTGCACATCCACAGTCTGTGCCTCCACCTTTTGCTTTCGGAGAAAGCTCTTCTTCAGAGAGGAAGAGGAAGGCATGTCCAGGATACCCAGCTGCACCGGCCAAAGGTGATGGTGTTTTGGCATTAGAATAAGTTTTGCTAAATGGCATGTGATGTCTGCTTGGGTGCATTTGAACGCTTCCTAACCAGTGATGCAGAACAGCCCTGATGTTGCTGTAGGGTAAGGATTTTCGTTCCCTGCTGACCAGGTGGGGTTGCAGGATGGATGATGGAATTTGTCCAAACTGCGCAGCACCTCCATGTCGGAGCCGAGGGCAGGACGCAGGGCTCCCTGGCGGCCACCTGACGCAAATGCTTTTCCCAGGCGTAGGCTTGCGGCCACTGGCAGGATGAGCTACAGACCAGGGATTTCTGCTGGTGGTGCCCAGTCATGTCAAAAAGTCATCAGTGGATTTTGGGAGTTTTCCACAGGTCTGTGCTGAGTGCTTCAAAGAGCCACTGCTATATCTTGTCTGGAGGGAGGAGCAGTAGCAATCTGCACACCTCAGAGGAGACCTACTTGTTTTCATTTGATGTCATTCCTACCTGAAAAACAAAACCATACCAAAAGGTATGTAAACCCAATTAAAGTCATTGCCTGTTGTACCTGAAGTTATGAATGTTTTCTTTGCAGGGGTGGGATCACTGATTGTCTGTTCCCCTTTTAGTTTTCCCTGAAGGGATCCACTGTGAGATTATTAGTTGCTCCCAACACCACCCGTGGAATTTTTCCTGGTTTTAAGTTGCCATCAGCCAACAGGAAGAGTGTGCCCTTGAGTTAAAATTGTTTTAGCAGGGCTTTTTAGGTGGAACCTCTAAAAATCATAAAGTGGAAAGTTATCAATACATTATCTGTGGTGAATACACCTCTCAGTTGTATCCCATGGTGAGCTTGTTTTAATTGATCTGTAGACCCAGGTACACCTCCCTATATGACATGGCCTCATTGTTCAGCATCTGTGCTGTCTCGATGCAGGAAGTCTGTAACAGAGTGCCCTGGAAACACACCGAAGCTGTGAATCGCTATGTACGAAGGGCAAAACTGTCACCGTTGCTCTTGGCATTTATCTTCTTTAATGCAAGTTTGGAGGTGAATTCATGGTATGTGAGCCACGGTCACTGATTAATTGATTTCCATGTGTGTATATGCTGGTGCTGATTAATGTGTAGGTGGCCAAATATGTTTGAAAGCTCCAGAGAGCCCTTTTTGTAGAAACAGGTTGCTGCTGCTCCTGTGCTCTAATGGTGTGCTTTAGGAGCCTGTGCCACCTTTGGGTGCCTGAGGTTTGAGAGGAACCCAGCTGCGCCCTGTAGTATTTATCTCAACCATGGTCTGTGCTGGTGAGAACACAGGTAGGATGCTGCACACGTCTGTTTGGAGAAGCCTCATGCTGGATGACGGCATCTTCTTTCTGGGGATTGTATCAGTAGGTCTTTTTTTCTGTTAATCTAGGTATAATTTAGCCTCTGGTCAGACTAACCATGCATCCTGGATTTGCTTGTGTCAGCTCTTAGCGTTAGGATGGGATTGGATGACTGAAGCAGATTTTTCTGATGGTAGGAGGAAGTCTTAGAAGCAAGAGGCTTTTCCTTCACTGTCATCCCTGCGACTGGAGCAGCCACAATGCTTTGTTCTCCAAACAAGGTTCTGCAAACCTTTTTCCTTTGGACCCTGTACTTCTGAAGCTGAGCTCATGCTCATGGAGAGTTTGAAAACTCTTGCTTTGCAAATTAGTTCCTGAAGCCTGCGATCAGAGTTATGACATTAGGGGTGTTGTAATTGCAGGGATCCCATCTGCCCAGCGTCTCTCCCAGGCTGCTTTTCTGGGATGAGAAAATTGAAATGTTCAGTTCTGGATGCAGATGCCAACTGGTGGGTTGGGGTTGGGGCTGGAGGGCTGGGGCTTGAGAGGCCAAAGCTCTTCTCATCACAGTCTCCCTGGAGTGACACTGGATCATGATGGGGGTGAGACTGGGCTCTGCAAAACCTACTTAAAATTTCACAGTTTGTTCTGCAGGTAAGTAATAGCTACGAGGCAGCAAATGCATTTGTTCTAACTCCCTCGGATCCAAATTAGCTTCTGCCTGTGCAGACCTACCAGGCCAGCAGCTGCTCATCACAGCAGCTGCCGGCATGTGCGGGGCTGCTGGTGTGCCGCTCTGCCTGGCCTCCTGCACCCTTTGCTGGGGAGGGAGGGAGGGAGAGACGGTGTCTGCAAGATGGTTTTAGGAGCGAAGGGAAACACTGCTGATGTCCTGCAGGCATGGAGAAGTGCACACAAGGCAGGAGGAGTGTGAGCTGTATTGTCGGTGAATGTTTAACCTTGGTTTCAGGTTTTTCTTTCTAAGAATAAAGAAGAAAATGTTTCTTGGGCAGAGATTTGTGAAGAACTATAGAGCATTAGTGGAAAGCAAGTGGTGGTTGTATCATAGAGCTAAAGCTTGCTTGCTTTCCCATGCAGAAAGCCTTTGTCTCCTTGCAGGTATTCCCCATCACCCATGGTATGCTTCTGTGCCAGATTAAACTGATGTAAGTCATCTTATTTCCCTTGGATTTAGGGAGTGAGAACCTGTGATTGGTCTCTTTGCCTCCCTTTCTGTGCTGAGGAAGGGATTGGAGCTGGGGTATGGGTTTCCCGCAGGTGAAGGGCTGCCTCCTTGCCAGCACAGGGCTTTTAACATTGGGCATGCATAACAAAAGCACACTAACAAGCTCCTCTCTTTTTAATTACCTTGATATGACATGCATTGGAAACAGCGAGGCTTCCCCCCTCTTCCCTGTCCTGTCCCTGGGGGGAAAACATCTCTGATTGCTTAAACTTGGTTTTCCCTAAATGAGAGTTTACAAGCAATTGGGACACTTCCATCATTGCTCTAGCCTTTTATTCAAGATAATATTAAGAGACATCATAACATCACAGTGTCAGAGCAAACAAAGCGCTATGTAATTTTACCCCATATTAATGCAGAGTGTCGCAGATGGTGCTATCATTAGACAGCAATCTATAAAAATGGCCCATGAGACAAAGCCCTGGCACAATTATTTATTCTTCAATTATTTATTCAGCCCTTTAGAATGTGTAATACTGACAGACAGCACAGAATGTACTGCCTACCAATTTGCAGATCTTGACTGACTGAGTCCTCCATCATCGATGCAATAAAACATGCATGCGGGGAAGGTGATGTACCATGGCTTCGGATTTTATTTTTTGCTTGTTTCCCTGTTTACTACGTGGCTTAAAGGCTACCTCTTTTAAGCAACCTCTTCCACCCTGATGTTCATCTTTTTATTTCAGTTAATTGCAAGGAAGACTTTGTGATCTCGGCCCGAGGTTTTTAATCTCTCGGGTATTTGGAGCCAGGGGTTGGTTTCCCTGCAGGGCTAACATCAGCTGGCCGGCCTTGCGAGGCAGGCTAATTGGGTGGGCGCCTGCTCTCCCGCCAGCCCCGTCAATCCAGGGAGCTCTGCTGTCCTCGCCGACTGACGGTGCTGTGGATTCTGCCTGGACCCCGTGGGAAGCAGGATGGCACCCGCTGGCTTCCAGTCGGATTAATGGGCGAAGGTGCAGGCTTGTTTGGGTAAGGCTTTCCAGCCCAAGACATTGCCTGCTCCTGACAGCTATTAGTGTTGCAGCAGCATTTTTGGAGAGGGATTTATCACCTGCCAAATTTTTACTGTCGCTTTGCTGTCAAAATGATGTCACTGCCATCAAAAGGAGCACATCTGCCTCTGACTGTACCTTTGCCTCCCCTGTGATAAGACAAATGTTTCTGTGGTTGCCCAGTGAACCAGATTTGGGAACTGATGTGGTTTAAAGCTAACGACTGGTTTAGATTTAGACTTCAGGTGACTATGAAACTGCTTAAGTATCATTGTTCAAAATGGCTCATATTCATCTGGAAAAATCCTTCTAAGTAGCTATATTATATTAATGGTAACTTTAATTCTATAGAGTTTTAGAGTCCCAATAAAATGCAGATTTATCTGTCACCAGTGTCTCCTTTCTCTTTCCCATGTGTGTTGGTTAGGTTCATCCCTTTGGCATTCGTGTTGCCAAAGCTCCTGCCCATGTACTGAAACACACCTGAAACTACTGCCCCAAAGGTATCCTTCTGTATTGTTTGGGTTTTGTTTGTTTGTTTTTTTTATAAAATAAATCTATAGCGTTCCTTTGGAAAGCCTCCCTTGCCTTCCCCATAGCACTTCTCCTCTTACCCGTGATAAAAATGAACAATGGCCCTTTCACTCAGAAACACAATTTCAGTTATTTATAGATTATATTAACTACATGCCTTTAAAACTGTTAAATCCGACCCTGCCCTTTTATTTGATGTTGAGTCATTCTGGCAAGTCCTTTGTATAAAGCTGGTAAATTGTGGGCCAGTGTAAGTAACCTCCCATTTTTTTAATTTACTGGTAAATCTATAGCAAGTGGCTTGTAACTGACAAGATAAAGTGTCTAATTAGATTAGTTTGTAATTTCTAAAGTGTCTGTTCAGAGAGCCAAGTTAGCTGGTTCTGTTCCTGATGAGATAGGATCTCTTGGTCGTTTGCTGTCATTTAAGTAATTTCTTAAATTTGCAAACAGCCTTGGTCTGGATTTTAAATGTGGATGGAGAAAATGTGGGTGTGGGCTGTACCGTATCCCTTCCACGATCTCAGCCCTAGAGGCAGCTGTAGCTGCTGTTGCTTGACGGGACATTTAAATTGCGTGGAAAGGAGCACATTTTGGTTCACAGTTGGGGGCTGCTGTGTTGTCACACAAGCTCGGTGTTTAACCCAGGCAGCCTCTCCCAGCTCCCTGCTCCCACCTGGGTCCCCTTTTCCCTTTTCCAGCTGATGTGACCAAGACGTCTCCTGCTTCAGCATTCCCGAGACAGCAGGTCCCCATCTGAGCTGTGCGTGCGTGGTGCCGGTGTCCCGTGCGTGGGATGTTTTGTGTGTGCCAGACCCCCGTGACCCACCAGGGCTGTAATCCCCAGTGCTGGGGACATGCTGTCTATGGCAGGAGATGCAGTGAAGCCAGTGAGGGGAACAGCCCAACTCCCTCCCGTCACCCCAGCAGCCTGTGCCCAGCCTGTCCCGCAGGAGTGGGCTCAGCCCTTGGGGTGGTTTCACAGCTTAGCCCAATTTAAGCCACACCCCTGTTGTGTAGCTGCTAGTCACACAAGCAGAAATGGGTGAAAACCTCACCTCCTTATTGCTGGGATTTTTCTCCCCGCTTATCCTGTGGTATTTTTAGACTGGAGAAGCCTCTCGAGGGGCTGGGACAGTGGGGCAGAGGGGAGGGCAGTGGCAGTGCCCTCCTGCAGCCAGCCCTGGCCCACTGCTGCCATCAGGATGGAGATTCTCCCCTTTCTGGGAAGTCACTTCCCAATGAACTCCCCCAAAGCTTCCTATCCTCACCCTCCTATTTAAAGAGCAACTAAACGAATTTAGTGGGGGTGGGTGAAAGCCAAGACTCCATTTCTGGCACCTCTCCCGCCGAGGAGAGCTGTGCCACGGCTAATCCCCGCGGTCCTCCTCCCACCCACCTTCCTGGGTTCGGGTGGGAGCCAAAGCCAGATCCTTGGGATGTGACACTGCTCTGAAATACCGATTGCTACGGTTACCCAGGTCAGTTTGTCAGCACTATTCAGCGCTGCTTAATCCCCCTTTGTGTCCCTTTGGAACGACGGCTGGGATTTTGCAAGTTAGTTCATGCCGTATTCACAGACCTTGGGGAGAACGAAGATGAAACCACACATGGAAAGGCATGGGAGTGTGTGCACGTGTGCTTCATCTTCATGAGGTGTTCATATAATATTAAGAATAATATATCCAAGCGAAGCTAGCAGCTTGACTTAAGCAAAGAAATTCATGGTGAAGCCTGAAAAAATCTCTGCTGACATGCAGGCTTTAACCCAGGCAGTTGTGCCAAAAGATCCAGAAAAGGCTTAATGGCAAGGGATAATGCTGCTGTGTCAGCACACATTTTCAGCCCTAGCTGTGAATTTCCTGGCTTTTGTGTACTGGAGTTAAACCCTGATGTTAGTAGCCCATCACCCCCTCCAAATAAGTACCCTCAAACAAAGAGAGAATCAAATCCCTGCAGTTTGCTACTTAGTGGGGGAGACTGGTGAGTAATAATGTTTGGAGGGATGAACCTGATGAACATGTAGAGTGATGTTACAGTCCGCGAGCGACCTATTAAACCTGCAGTAGTTTGGGTCAGTATGGGCATTCCTGGCCAGACATTCCCAGAAAAACATATTTAGTTTGTGGATCAATAGCTAAAGCTAAGGAGTCCCTGGGACTCAGAGGTGCAATCACTGGTAATCTTTGTGCTATTGCCAATAGCAAAACACATGCGCGTGCTAAAGAAAAATCTTTCTTAAACAATTCTTTGGTTGTACTTCTTTTAATGAATGCAGGCAGCAACCAAACACTTTCATATTCATGGTGACTGTATGATCTAATTACTGTAGCAACTTTTACCTACTGCTTTATTTTTATATTTTGCTGTTCAGCCCTTGCACCCTGCAAGTTCCCAGGCAGGAACGTGTGCTGCAATCATCGCTGTTATGTCCCAGGCACTGGAAATGGCACATGAGCTCTTGGAGCACAGTAACAGCGGCACCTGGGCATTTGTATGCTAAGGAAACACGATCGCTCTGACAGCACCAAAACAAGAAGACAGATACTGGAAAGAATAACATCTAAGATACCTAGCAACATTTCAGCAACAGCGGGATTTGGTTTTGAAACTCTGATTCTGTGCTGGAATCCATTAGGTCTGATCCCCAGGTGTCCTACTCCCTCAATCTCCTCTAACAAGAAACATTCAAGAGAAAGGAAAGGGAAATCTCTCACTTGAACGTGAAGCTGTAACTGGTGTGCAAGTGAATCTATCTAATCCTGCAAAGCAGGGGCAGAGGGAAGGGTTTATCTTCTGCCCCAACCAAGCCCTTTGCAGCATCTACAGGGAGGAAGTGTGCAAAAGTGTAACGTTCTTGGTAATCCATCCTACGTGCATGCCTGGAGGTAGCCCTGGGACACCAGTGCATCGAGTGTGGTGTATTCACACTGCAGCCCATCTGAGCTCAGCTATCCTGCTGGGCCCCTTCCCTGGACACTGGGAGGGGGACAGGACTGGTGTGTCTAAGGGGCTGATGCCAAATGGGATGATGCCAGTTGTGCGCCTAGCAGTCGTACCCCAGGTAGATACTTCCTGTGACCAGCGTTAAGGCTTAGCCTGGTCCCAAGGGTGGCCCTGAGTATCAGTTCTGCAGACTAAATAAGCAGGACACATGAAATGAAATGCAAATGTGTTCTGTGCAAGGTGGGTTGTCCGGATTTGTGCGATAGTTGCTGGAGAGAAATGCGCGCTCCAGGGTGCAATTCTGCTCTTCCTGATGTGGCATTAAAACACAGATAGGATGACTCGGGCCCTAAAGCTTGACCATGAACTCAGCAGAGAGACTAGATGACTAGCTGATTGTAGTTACTAGATGAGGGTATGATTTGTACCTGGATTAGATGAATATGGGCTTGGGTTTAAAACCAGTATAAGTGGTGGTGCTTTCATGGAAGAACAAATATTTCTATTTCCACTACCTGTGGAAAAGCTACATACTGAGGTTTTCTGGAAAATGAACAGCTTTCCCTGTTGCTTGTTTTGGATGTTGTGCTGGGGCAAAGTTCAGAGGTACCATTCTACCTTCTTTTGGCATCAGAAATTTCCCGGTTTTTTTGCCTTTGTGCTGTTCTCGCAAGCAGGCAAGTATACCCGTGGGCATGAAGCACCCCTTGTTTGCCCTCTCCCTTGGAATTGTCATCGTGCCCTTGCTACTAAATGGTTTTGTGGCAAATGGTGTGTAGGAATAAGAGTGGGGCCATCAGTCTGTTTTAAGTTGCAGGTTCTGTGGGCATGTTGATTTGCAGAGCTGATCTCTAAACATTGCTGATCACTGTGGTTGCATGCTGCTTACCGTTACGAGTGATGCTTGCGGTCCACAGTGAGGAATACAGTACAGGGCCTATGAAATTACAGCTTATGAAATTAATCTGCCTTTTTTAGTAAGGTTTGAGTGGTATGTGGAAGATCTATGCTATAGTGATTGGAGATAGGAGGAGGAAAGTCTTTTCAAAAGCCAATTCTTCTTTTAAATCCCCTCTGCCCCCTGTATTGCTGAGCAGAGCCTTTGGTCCCAATTCCCTCCTCCACCTTCCCAAGAAGAGGAAAGAATTTCACCTTGCACTGTTGTACATCGATTCAGGTAACACCAACATGTTCACCAGAGCTAGTTAGGGTAACTATAAAGTGACTGCCCTGCTTTAATACTGAAAGTGCTTATTAAGAGCCCCTTTTCTATGCAAGGCAGCGCCCATGTGCTTTTGCATACATGCTGGCTTTGGAAACTGGTATTTTCCTGGTGTCCATGTACTCCTTGATCAGACATGCAGTTTGGAGAGGGACTGACGGGGCTGACCCAGCTGTGCAGAGTCTGCTGCAGCTGTGTGTGGGGGTTTGTCTGGGAAACTTCAGCTGCATTTCACCCGAGGAGTTGAAAATCCATAAACCACCAGCACTGTCAAGTGGAAAGAAGGAAATGAAGCATATTCCTCCCCCCTTTTTTGTGAAGCTGATACAAACCCAAACCTCTGCTTCCACCTTTCAGACAGAAATGAGTTAAAATAGAAATGGTTAGTGGTGTCACTGAGTCAATCACCATCTACTTACTTTTCTCCAATGGGCCTCCAACTTCTGAGACATATGGACAGTATAGATACTGCACATAGCTGCCATGTAAACATACAGATCGTGTTTTCAGTAAAACCAAAATACAGTAAATTTGAAAGTGAAGTTTATTCCACGTTATTCTGCTTATGCCAGTTTACTCTGAAAGCAGAATTTGGCCCATTCTCTTTGACTTTTTAAAGAAGTGAAATATCTATTACCCTTTTACTTCACTTCTTTAGTACTTCAAATATTACAAATATAACAGCTAAAATAAGGAGGAAGTTTTATCAGTGACTGGGTGGTCATTTTGTCAGTAGCAAGATTTATTTTTTACAAAAAAAAGAAAAGCAGACAAATTGGGAGGAACTCTTGTCTTTGAAGATTTTACAACAGAGTTGTGGTTTTCACTGTTGGCTTCTGTAGTGTATGGCTCATTCTTCTTCTTGAGGTGGTGGTGGACATAGGCTTTGCTGATTACTCTGGGCCATGGCTGGTAGCCTGCCTGGGAGCCAGCTCCAAACTATGCAGAACAGGGATTGTGTCATCTAAATATCTAGGTAAATAAAAATAATTAAAAAAAGAAAAAGAAGCAAGGCAGCAAAATAAAATGACGTCTTAAAGAGAGCATGGGAGGAGGCAGGAATGAGGATGCTTTTTTCTTAGTTTCTCCTTCTCTGCAAAGTTCCTTTGGATTGTGAAACCTGATGAAAAGGATGAATATGGGAACCTTGTAGTGGTCTCCAGTGCAGCTCTTCTGCATTGGGCTACAGGTTTGAGAAAGTATCTTGGCTGACAGACCTGGAGAAAATTGTAGCTTCTTGTGACTGTATATAGGCTGCTTGGAAAAAAGTGCCGTTTAATGGATATAATATTACAGAGCCTTAAGGATGAACCATGGTGTGTTGTTCAATAGCTGAGTTTTGTCAGACAGATACAAGTCTTTATTTTAGAGAGCAAGGCTTCTGGGCCATGCAGAGAAACATCCAATAAAGGTTTTAATCTGTGGGAAGCTGAATTTCCCCTGTGTTGTGTGAGACCTAGATGTCACTTAAATCCCATGTATCTGTCAAAATACTTCATAGGTGAATTGTAATAGCATCTTGGCTTCATGGTCACCCCCTGCACTGGGGAGGATTTCCTCCCTGAGAACATCACAAGGAAAACCTGAGGGAGCAGAAACATTAAGTGTCTTCGTTTCACTTGGTCAGTCATTTGCCTTTCAGTAGCATCTTTTTTCCAGGCCTCTACACTAAATCAGGGGGGGAAAAAAAAATCCATCTTCACCTGGTATCTCATGGGCTTGCCCCATGTAGAGCCTGCATGCTATAGGAGTCATAGAATCATAGAATAGAATAGCAGGCTGGAAGGAACCTCAAGGATCATCTGGTCAAACCTTTCTTAGCAAAAGCATGGTCTAGACAAGATGGCCTAGCACCTCATCCAGCCAAACCTTTGAAGTGTCCAGTGTTGGGGAACCCACCACTTCCCTAGGGAGATTATTCCAATGGCTGGTTATTCTCATTGTGAAAAATTGTCCTTTTGAGTCCAATTGGAATCTCCCCAGGAGTAATTTGTAGCCATTACCCTTTCTCTTTTCCATGTGACAGGATGGTTTCAAGTAGCTGGGGGGCAGCAAGGCAACACGGGGTTTGAGCAGGTAGGTTTGCCCAGCAAATGTGGCTTGGAGCCTGCAGCTTGCTCTGTGCACAGACCTCTGCTGGGGATGGGACGGCTCTCCTGGATCTTCGTGGCATAGCTGGCATGTGGGCATGTCACAGCAACCCCAGGCACGTGTCTCCTCATGCCTATGTGTTGGGAAAATGTCTCAAGTTGCCCATCTGCTTGAAAGGGGTCTGCAGAAATGATTTGAAACCAGCTGCAAGAGTTTAATTTTGGGGAAATTTGGGGTGTGGGAGAAGAGATGTCTGTGAACAGGGGGAGTGGGGTGATAGAGGGAAGCAGGCCAGCATGTCTGTGTAGCCCCAGTTTGGGATTGAGTGGTGTGATGCTTGCGGGAGGATTAGAGCAATAAGGGTTTCAGTATCTCTGAAAGGAGAAAAGAAAGTCTGGTGTATTGTGCTCACGTTCCTGAATGAAACTATTTTACAGTGGTTCTGCTAAAAGGTTTTAGCACCAGAGAGAAAATGGGAATGTTTCAATTCTCTTTACAAGGATAGTCTATTTGCATTAATTCTTTTGTGTTACACTGAAGGGAATGTCCTGGCAAAATGTCATTTGAAAGGATTATTTTAGAGTTTAAATGTGTCTTGCCAATCCCTTCTTTCTTTTCTTCACCTCCAAGAAGAGCAGGGAAATGTATGCTAAAATAAATTTTGGCTTCCTAGCTATTTAGGGGCATATGAGTAAAAATTAATTCAAAAGAACTTAAGGCTTACAGAAAGGAAAACATTTGCTCCTGCAGTTCATTGCAGCTGAAGAAATTTGGTTTATTTACATCTCTGCTTTTCAGTTTTGGTTTGGGGTGCTAGGACACAGGTTTACAGCCCAGAAAAGGCAGAAGCTTGGCTTGGATGGTTGTGTTTATTATGCAGTCTTGCCCAGGTCTCCCTTCTCTTCTGGTCTACAACCTTTGTGAAGTTGTTTTTATCGAGATTTTGATGTATGTAAATTCTGCAAAGCAGTGATGAATTGGAAGTGAATAATAATTTAGCACTTGATTTTGAGTAGTACTCTTGACACAGTGAAATTAGACTTTTATTGCATTCTGGTTTTAATATATTTAAAAAAGAAAGGAAGATAATTGACTGTTTCTCACTGAATTTTATAAATGACTTTATAACTGTTAGTGGTTCCAAAAAGAAACAAATGTGAGTGAGGCGTAACGGGATCTGCTCTGTGACTTTTGGCAGAAGGTATGCAATACCGCAAGATGCTGCAGTCTGAACAAAACTTTGTCATAGGCCATTCCTAATTTCTCATCTGCTGTGACCATATTGTGTTCTTGTTATAATTGCTTATGAAGAGACGGAACAATCAAGAATGTTAGTATTTTCTAGTGTGACTTAGCAGGTGAGGTTGGTGGGGATTGAATACCACCTAATTTGCTCTGTGCACCTAGAACTATAGTTTGGGAGCTGTAGGTTCAGTCAACTGGGTTTCCATTTTCTCATTGTACCCCTGCTGATCTTGCAGAGTCAATTGTTGGTTTTGCCACTGCCCTCTTTTGCTGTATTCAGTAATCAAGTATCTTAAAAAATATTTGAAGCTTGTTTCTTATTGATGTTCACCTCTGATAACTTTTGACCTTACAGTGGAGATGCAGGAGGAGCCAACAGCAATTCTGGTGAGAGAAATGCTAGCAGAGAACTCTTGCACTAGTAAGGTCACAGGGTCCTTCAAACAGAGGTGAAGCTCCTGTCCTACCAAAAAGGTCCCCGGGTGGGTAAGCATGCTGTTCTCAGACAAACAAAACATGTACTTCACTCTGTGTGTCCATGTTCAGAAAAGGTTTTCCTTCTGGGAAACTGCCCGAGATTTTACATCTGGTCCTGTCATTCAGGTGAGGTGTCTCATGCAGCATGGCCAGGCCTCTACATTGCCAAAATAGATGACTTTGTGACTTTAAGTCAGCTGACATAACAGTTATTTTGGATATTTTCTTTTAAAAAAATATGTTTTCTTCTGATACACTATATCATAATTTCCTCCCCAAAATAAGGACATCAGCACAAATACAAAGATGCACTCTATTGTCACAGACATGGGACTATTGACTAATGTCCAGGAGATAGCACGCTGTCCATTTTGCTTGCAATGTTTAGGAAATACTTCCTCAGCATAAGGAAAAAGAGTAAACGTAGCTTGGAAAGCCTGAAAACCACCTCGACGTGCTGCTGGTCCAGCAGCCACCTTACCTAAGCACAAGGCCAAGATTTTTCGGCTCCTGGGTCAGGTCTGTGCAGAGTGGTGCTGGGATCCATAAATCAAGGTTATTCATAGTTAACAAGGTTAACATGGTTGTTAAACTCCATTTGCCTTTCATTCTGTGTTTATCAGAAAGAGCCATATAGAACTGAATAAACAAAAAAAATTACTTAATTTTAGGAGCAATTATTCTTCCCCCCCCTCCCCCCCGCCGCCGAAAAAAGCAATCCAAAGGAAACTGTGCAAAATACATTTTTGTTTCCAAGGGAAACAGTAATGAGAAAGAGTTAGGTCATTGTGGGAAAAAAAAAAAAGCAAAACACACAGAAAACCTTTTTTAGCAAGGATGTGGAAACAGAGCTTATCATTTTGGGCAGCTTTGCCTAATAGATAAGGCCATGGACTGGAACCAGGTTCAAATCCCAGCTCTGCTGGAGAATTTTTGTCAACTTAGACCTGTTAGTTTGTGCCCTTGTAATTTCTTTTTGCAAAGTGAAGATAATACAGTTTGTCCTCTGAGAAGTGTTTGGAGTAAAGAGGAGGTGCTTGTGTGGTCCCCTGGTATGGTAGAGTGCTAGTAGCCACCTGTGCAGGTCCTTAGGATTTGGGGGCTGCAGTTGTGCATGACAGGTTGTCCTGCTCCCTTTTGTGTCCTGACTGAGACATCACTTTATTTTTCACCCTCCCTTAAGGAGACAGTTGTTACCAATCAATGGCAGGGCTCTGGGAGACCCTGTACAGTGTAAAATGCCTCCTCTCCTTACCCCCAACTTTAGGGAAACCAAGTGACTATATCGGTCATTTCAGTACCTTTGAGCCAAAGCCTGTATGCTAATTAATTAAGCCTTGTGGCAGACTTTAGGAGTATCTAAGCATTATCCCAGCTTTTCAGGTGGTGATTGAAGCATGTGGAGGTTGACTGGTGTGCTCAGGATTATACAGCCATGTGTACAGATAATTATAACCCCAAACTGACTCTTCGGTATTCTTTCCTCTGTCTGAGGACGAGGTTTAATGTATTTCATGCTACCAAACCCAACCTATAATGGCTAGGTCAGTGTTAGAGTAAGGGTTAGCAAAGAGCTGGAAAACTGGAAGAGATATGGAGGCTTTACTTTCTGTATCAGGTGTCTTCAAGATGACAGCAAATGAAATCCTGTGTGCTTGGTGTTACAAATCCTGGAGACTTGCTAACCCAGTGTTGATCGAAACCCAAAGTGATGACTAGCAATGCTTGCTCATTTTTCAGTTTTTGATATAATGCTGCAATCTATTTCTCCTTTTTCTGGTATGCAGTGTTTTCTATGAGCTGTAGAATAGCAGCGGTGTTATGGCACAGCGACAGCAGAAATCTGGATGCGGACAGTGTCACAGGTACAAGTCCTTGAAGTCCATGGTAGTGTTGGGAGATACAGTGGAAGACATCTGTTACAAAAAGGCCAGGCACACACTAGTGGACCTAACTTGTTACCACAACTGTAAACCATGGAAGCATAAAAACAATTGAATAAAAGTGTCTAAGCTTTTATAAAGCCCATTTAAATTCAGCATCTAATGAATTTTCACAAAGAGTGAGCCCAAAGAAATGCAACACCTCAAAACCTTCAGTTAAAACAAAAGTGTCTTTAGGGCTCAGGTTTCAGCATCCCACTAGGGAAAACCAGATTTCATATAAGTTAGAGCTCTGAGGTAAAAATTAACTGAGAAACCCAGTGCTACTCCCCTAACCCTCCCATCTTCCAGACCTACTTTAAATCTCTTAAAGGAGCGGAGAGGTACAGGCAATCTATGGGGAAAAAAAGCCCCAAACAATTGCTAGAAAAGTAACGTCCTTTCCAGATATCTTTAAGGTGGTCATTGGGGCCACCAGGATTTGTAGCATCAGAAGGACCTGCCAGAGGGTTATCCGTGACCCTACAGCCTCACATTCACTTCATGCATATCTGCTTAACAAGCTGGAAGCCTTTGAAGGATACCCAGGTTCCTCCTAGAGTTTTAGCTGTTGGTTTTTAGCTGTTGCAAAGGCAAACAGAGCCTTTGCGAGCCTTCTATTTAAGCATCTTTTAATTTTCAAGTGGTGATGCTAGATTGTTGATAGTTATTTTTTACTGATAAGATTTTTTTTAAAGTGTAATCATTGTTTAATTAGTTCTAAGTGAGAGAAGTAGTTGTAATCTGCCTGCTCTGAAGACGAGGGAAAATATTGTGGGTTCTTTTGTCAGTGAAAACCAACAAAAATGGATGTAGTTCCATTTAAGAGCCTGTTAACTCCTTTGTTAACCAGCACAGTTCCAAACAAAATGTGACCACAACTTGTGTGCTTATATTGGCCACAACTTTTGGTATCATCAGAGGATGGGATGGGATCTTGTGGCCTGGAAAAAAGTATTTCATATTGACCCGTGTGCAAAAGCCAATGGTTAAGTTGGAGGTGACTTCAGAATGCTTACATAAAAAATGTACAGTGGAAAGTAGCAGCTCAACCATGTGGAGACGTAAAGCCAGAAGAAAGAGTGTATTTTCAGTAGCAATTTAGTGCGTGATTGATCTTACTGATAGCAGTAGTGTAGTGTTCATAGCTGAGTAAGCCCACCAGCAACAACTTGCTTGTAATGTGTGTGTTGGAAAAATGCAAAGAAAATAAATTAAGTTTTAAGTAAAATTTACATTTGTATTAGAAAATCAACATGTTAGAGTTTAGCATGCTTAACATTTTATGAGAGCTAACTCCTTCCAAAATTGCTCTGTTTATGTGTTTGTTTTGCCATTTTCTCTGACTCTCTTCTGCATCTGTTTGTGTTGATATCTCTAGTATATTGGGGTTTTTTAAGATTAACACCTGAAAGGCAAACCCAACGATTACAGATGCAGTTAACTTTGCCCCTGTGAGTTTGTTTTCTTATTAAATTCCCTGTAATATTTCCTCCCTTCCCACCATCCTCTCTGACAAGACGGCTGATAAAGTCACACATCATTTTTACCTGGAGGTGCCCCAAAGCAGTTATTGCCTGCCTGGGTTATGTGGACAAGAAACCATTTGAAGGAGCAAAGGCAAAAGATGGAGTGGTATGAAAGACTGGTGATGCCTATGAAGATGTGGTGCCTCTGCGGTGGGGACAGCTCTGAAGGGAGGTGTTGGTTTAAAGGGCTGCAGCCGTGCCATGTCAGCTGGGTACCCGGGGCATGGTTTTGCTCTAGTCATGCTTTGTGGTTGAGTTCTGACTCCCGTGTTTGCAAGCACAATGATGATGTGAAGGGAAGTTTTTAAGCTGAAGTCTTTTACCCTGTGGAAATTTGAATACGAAAGCTGTCAAAACCACCTGGCAGTGGGTGAGAGAGATTTCCCTTCTCGCCCTGACCTCTCTTTTGCAATAAACTGCACTGTCACATATGCTTCTGAACAGCTACGGTAATCGTAAGGATGGTGTTCAGAAAGGTCTGGCAGAAGTGGGCAGCCTTGATGGATGCCTTTGCTTTTCCAGCTCTTCCTTGAGTGCTTCCTTTTGTAACGAGGGTGCTCAGAATAACAGGCATCCTTGAGCATTGTAAAATCAGCATCTTTATATTGGTTTATCCTTTTTCCAGTGCACAGCTTTTTTTGCCATCCAAAACAAAGCAGCAGTTCTTACCTTCCTTCCCATCCCCTGCAAAGAGGAGACTTGAAAACAGTTCTGATAGCACTGAGTGCTGCATTGAGGCAGCGATGATCCACTGTCATGGCCAGCAGCGACCCTTTTTCTCCAGCTCCTTGTGCTGCTCTGGTAGTTCTGTGTTCCTTGTCTACAGACCTTCAGGAATTAGGCCACTGAGCTAAATTTCAGGTCCTAGCTGTTGGCATCTGTGTTCACAAACCTTAACATGGTCTGGCAGGTTGATGTCTGCAAAATCTGGCTTCTGACCAGTGGTTCTGTTTGGCTGCAGGCACGCTTTCGGTTCTCTCTTCCTCCCGCTTTGGGCTCTTGTGGCCACTGAGACTTGGTACATCTTGCTGCAGCCCTTTAAGATGCTATTGCTGTCAGCTTTTTATAGCTCTGCTGGAAGATTGACTTTTAGTAGAGTTTATGAACCTCTTATGTGCACGTGTATGTCAGCTGAGCTTCTGGGTTATTGTCCTAAATATTAGTGTAACCTGCTAGTAAAAATAGGTTTGCTCCCAAATCCGGACAGTAGGATGGAGAGGCTAAGGCACAGCATGCCTTCCCTTCTGCTGGGAGTGCGCACGTGTTCAGGTGTGGAGTTTGGTTCAACTCTGAAGCTCCTAGAAAAAGAGGTCCTGCTGCCTTGTAGGTCTTCATGGGATCTGGCAGAGGTGCGACTGAGCAAGCTGCAGCTCCATGAGCTGTTCAGATGGACTGAGCTCTTCCTAAGCAGTGTGACTGGTACGAACCTGGTCTGCAGCTGCGGTGTGGCAGGCAATGAGGACAGAAAGTGTTCGGGTCACTGGATGGAGAACATGCTTGAGCCTGATCCTTATTTGTAGGTACAAGAAAAATTCAAAGGCTGAAATAATAATGACGCTGTCTTGGAGCACAGAATGGACCCAGTGTTATCTAGATCCAGACAGCCTTAACTTTGAAACCACCTTCTATATTTTCCCTGTTTGGTTATACCCAGATATTGTTTATCTTACCAAACTTTAGTTTTGATCTGGTTTATGCCAGGGCTGGGGTTTTTTTGAATGCCTACAGTAGTTGTGTTGGGATCTCTAGATTAATAACACTGCTTCAGTATTTGCATAAGGGCCTTACATATTTCAGTTCCACTTGGGAGAATGTAGATATCTAGCTTTTGAGCATGTATTAAAATATCATTGTGGGTTATAAATTGTTGTTACAGGCTGTTCACGTAGTGCTTTAAGATTTGCATGCCCTAGATTGATAAATAAAATGAGTGATCATGTTCTGAGTAAATTCAGGCTCTCTATCTTACTGCTATTCCTTTGCAGAAGGGCAGATGTGATGTTGTATGTTGGATTTTGCATGCATGGTGTGTGCAGCTAATTTTGTTTCATAATAACTTACTTTAGAGCCATTTTATTGTGAGGTGTTACCTTGTGGCCGGGAAACAGCAAGTTGTTTCAGCTTAGTTAGCCCAATGGTAGTAGTTCTTCAAGAGAGCATTCTCAGGTTGAAAGTCCATTGTTTGCACAATAGCCTTTAGGCTGTGTTCAGTCCTTTTTGTATTATTTCCTCTCCCTTCTAGTCATTCATGACTGCGACATCATTTTTGCTGTGTGAAGAAGAGAGTGAGTTATTTCTTTTGGGAGGTATCTTCCTGCACATAAAGAAGTGGCTTTGAGTATTTCATTTTCCTGCTGGTACACTTCTATCACTAGATCATCTCCTGCTTTGCTTATACAGTCTCCATTTTCAGGTGTGCCAAACAGGGCAGTGGTGAGCTGTACAGAGTATTATACGACATGCTCATATATGCCTGTTCTGGTGTATAAAGTAGACTTAAAGCTGCTGCATCTGGATGATGGACCTGAGTGACGGATGGTTGTGTGCCACTGGCATGTCTCAAAAGTAGGTTGCCTGGTGTGTGCTCCTTCTTCCAGTATCTGTGTACAAGACATGCTGAGATCTGTATGTGAAAATGTGTAACATCTCTGTCTGAGATGTACAGAGTACATTGTATTGCTCTGAATTAATCTTCTGAAATGTGAACACCTTGTCCAGGATGGGCAACCAAGCTCCTGTTCTAGGCAGTAAAAGAGAGAGTGGCTCCAGAGGGTGGTTGTGCCCTCCTCAGGGTGGTATCCACATGCTTTACACTCCTGTCGCCATGGCCATAGGCAGCTGGAATAAACCTGGTTTTGGGGAAACATATCCCTTTGTCTTGACTCAAAGAGCCTGTGTAGCTGACTTATAGTGCCTGGCTTTCAGATGGCTGAAGTTAGGTGTCGGTAGACCCATCCTAAGTGTCTCTCTTCAGCAGTGGATCCCTAAGGAAGTTCCAGAACTTTACTGAACAACTTTGTCTCTCATTAAATTGTTATCAAGTATAAGCTGTGAATATTGTGGTTGTAATTGTGTTTTATTTTGAAGCAATTTTAAGTACCATTCCTCTTGCCCAGCCTAGTTGCATTTGCCCTCCTCAGTGGACCTTTTCTTAGAGAAGCACATCTAGAACGTGTGGAGCTTCTCAGAAAACGAACAGAAGGAGATTCCTGAAACATCTGTTGTCAAGGGAAAGAAAAGCCTTTTCTGTGAAGAATGTAGCAAAAATTAACAGACCTAAAGCAAATTACCATCTGAAATGTGCTGCTTTTGGGAGGTTTCAGAAGACCACAGGAGATCATGGAAAACAAATCATTCAGCTAATGTAGGACACAGCTTAGTCCATGAAAGTTATTAGTTTTTGGAAACTTTTTGTAATCATGTCAAACTCCTTCCTAAACCATCTGGGCCTTTTTTCCTTTCTTGGCTTGGTTAGTATGTGTAGCCTCTTTTATTTGGCGTGAATAGCACGTGGGCTGAAAGAAAAGACTTATTCCAGAGAAGGCAAAGGAGACCTTTTCCAAAGATCAATTTAATGAAGAGATCATGGGAGACAGAGTTGTGCCCCACTTAGGGAAATTGCAGAATCTCAAGGAGCTGAGATGTAAGTAGTGAAGGAGCAAGAAATAGTCATGCTAAATCAGACGCAGGTGCAAGGAGATAGCTGAACTTTGCCCAGAGAGTCATTTCTATGAGTCATATGTATGTGTTTGCCTCCTAACAGCCCAAACGAAAGAACTTTTAAAACTATTATCTAATTAAGATAACAGGGCATTTGAGGAAGGACGTTTCCCATCTGGATGATTTTATTGGATCAGCTAAATTGTATGACTTTGTTAGCTGTAGTCTGCTTTGATTGAAAGCTACAGCTGGTGGAAGAAGATGGTAGAGGTAGCCTGGAGTGAGCTCCAAATTGCCCAATCCAAATCCAGATCTCTTGCACTTCTGAAATTATAGTAGTCTGGGCACATGTCTGATCAAGGTGGTGTGCTTATTTGAAAGTGTGTCTTTTTTTTCCTCCTATGTTGTTGAATTGTTTGAGATTCATCTCGCTTTGAAATGGTTGGGCTCTCTCTCTTCTGCAGTTGTCCAATTTCAGGGTAAGAATAATGGAGGGGATGTTATTGTGTTGTGAGCTTATAAGCATCAAAGACGTGTGTACATATGTGAGTGTACACGTTCTTCATTTTCTCCTGAGGCAAAGTCAGATTTCATGTTGCATAGCATGGAGTGGGGAAGAGGGACCGCTCAGGGATGAGAGGCAGCAAGTATCAATATGCCCAAATATATATTGACAAATGCATTCGATGTGCCTGTCAGAATAGTCTTCTCCCTGAGATACAGGGCAGCTGTCTGCTGCTGACTTGAGAGGTGTTTATGAGCAAATAAATCTTTGTCGTCTTCCCATCTGCTAATGTGGATGTGCTAAATTGGTGGAAGGAAGTAGGAGGAAGGCGCAGAAGCCTACCTGCCAATGACAGTGTTTCACCCAGATCCTTTTCTCTTCAAAAAGCTACCATCAGAACTGTTTTTCTTATCACTTCTGAAATGTTGTTTAAGTACCCGGAAAGGGAAGAGTTTTATTTCTAGATACTGAGTCGAAGTATGATCTATGTAGAATATTTTTAAGGTAATAAACCTAGTATGGTCCTAGACACCAATGGAAAGGCAAACACACTTGCCAAGGAAGCTTTTCCCTTGTTTGTCCTGTGGTTTGTGGTCTGCTAATTAGGTCAGTTGGTTTATTTGAACTATACAGACATTTGTTAAAGTGCATACTTATAAAAGAAGGCCTGGCCATCTCCCTGCAACAAGATGGCAGTTCCAAGTCAAGTGTAGTTCCTTCCTGATTCTTGATTGTATTTTTACTGGGCGACGGGATTGATGCTGGTTCCCTTTGTAGAAACCTGTGTTACTTTTGAAAAATGCCAGAAGTCAGGTGTAGAAGACTGGAAATTAAAATGTTCACAAGTTTGCAACTGTTTGTGGATGGAATGTGGATCGTTGCTTTCAGTCAGAGAGAGACTGGATATTTAACTTACAAGAGATGATTCTAATTAAAATGCTTATTGTTTTACTTTTCCTTTTATATTGGAAAATGCGGAGCCTGTTCCGTAAAAGTTCCCCACGGCTACTTCAGCACAAATATAGATACAGTTTTTCCTTCTTCATCGCTCCTCACCACTAATTATAGATCCCTGGATTGCCAATGTCTAACTCTACTTGCACTTAAGAATTTATCTGCGTTAATCTGGAACTTCTTTTTTTCCCCAAGGTCTAAACTGGCCATGGCTTCATCAGATTAGATGCGAAAAGAAAACTTACAGTCATTAGCTAGGTCTCTTTTTAGTTGAGAACCAGGCGCCATGGTCTGTCTGTGTTCTCTCACTCCTTTTTTTACCCCTACATCTAAAACAAAAATTGGTGCATTCTTGCCAACAGGCAAATTTAATTCCTTGTCATTCCGCAAGGTTCCTTCCTCCCACTGCCGGCTGTTCAGAAAGTAGCCTGCTATTAAGAATGGTGATGCTCTTAAGGACATTCATGTTACATGGTCCTTAGCTGTGTTACTAATTTCCCATGATCTCTGAAGGACCAGTATTGTCTGATTTGGGGTGCATTGTTTAAAATATTAAGTAGCTGTTCCCTCCAGGGCTGCACAAAAGGGAAAGTGCCATGCCCAGTGGTTAGGTTTATAGGGTTGGTACTTTGCTGTCAGTGCAAAGGTTTGAAAGTTCCTTTTGTGCATTTATTGCCCTTCATATTTTTCTATTTGAATCCCTCTATTATTCTTAAAAACACATGAAGAATTTCTCTTCTGGTAATTAAAAACATATTAAATGGTTTTAGACCAAGCCAACTGATGCAAATTGAATATTTTAAAAATTATTTTCAGCTGTTTGCAGGAAGGAAATCGGGTAAAAAGGAACTATTCCTTTTTTTTGTTGCTTTTTCCCCCCCCTCTCATAACTTTAACTACAGATTTTTAAGTTTTGTGTTTGGGGTTTTTTTTGTTAAGAAAAAAAATCTAGTTTTGTCTTGTTAGAAAAGATTGGTCTATTGTAATTACTAATTACTAGTCAGAAGTTTGTACAGCGAAGATGTTAACCCATGAGATAATCTGTTCAGAGATGCTGGAAAGGAATTTGTCCTGTTCTACATAGTCTAGAAAGTAAAGACAGTAGTGAGGGTTGTTTGGTGCCTCTTACCTTGTTTTCATGGTCATTAATTTGACCTTAATTCTTTGTCTTCTGTTGGTACCTTTAAGATGGATTTTAATGTACCATTTTGATACATTTTTAAAAAGCCCACCAAATTTCGTAGTGTTGGCGGTAGCTTGCAGATAGGCTGTTAAATAGAAATGCGTCATGATTTTTTTGTTCTGTGGCTGCTTATTTTTTCTGATTCCAATAGTGCCAAATGCCAAAGTTGAGGAAAGTTTAAAGTTCTTGTCACCCCTTAGCCCTTGATGAATTTGAATTTATACTCCAACTGTGCTGCGTATCCCTGTTTCAAATGAATTTCTGGAGCACAGATTTTTCTAGGCTGTCCATTTGAGTCTCTTCTGGCTTTCCGAGGGTTCAGCCCTGAGTGAAGTGACCGTGACAAAATCTATCCTCTGGGGCTGGGGGTGGGAAGGAGCCTGGGCTCCTTATGCAATGAAAGGGAATTCAGAGAGAGGTTCCGATTTCTTTCTAACGAGTTCGTTACTTTTCCTAGCAAAGGCCAGATACTTGTTCCTAAAAACTGTTAATTGGATTGAATATGCTTGCAAACAATCATGGGGATAACAAAGAACTGGTGGGGTGGATGGACAATGCCTTGTTCTGAGCTTCAGGATAAATGACAGTCCCGTGCTCATTATCAACTGATGGGGTGTTTCTCCATAGTTAAGGTTGCAACTAGTTTCCCATTGTATTTTGTTTCATCAGGTTATTTGTTTTGTTGTATGAGAAAACTTGGATTTGAAGATTTCTTTTGTCAGCTAACTTTATTTTTAACAAAGCTTTTCTTGTGTGTTTTCAGTGCTAATTGAGGTCCGTCAGTGGCCATATGATTTAATGGTCTTAATAGGAATCTATGAGCACAAACAAAACAGAACGCTGTAAATCACAGCATGTGCAGAGAAATGTAATTTTCTGTGGAGAGGTAAAGAGCAAAATTACTGAGCTGTATTATATTGCTTACCCTGCAGGTCATCCAAAGAACTGGGATTTCAGATTTATCCACTTTTGTAGAATAATGTCACATAAACAGAGTAAAGTATAAACATCAGTGACTTCTTTGTTTCCTTTGTGTGGCTGTAACCAGTGCTGCTGTTGTCAGAGAGTTATAGCTGCTTACCGTGCTTCCGCATGCTCATGCACAGGTATACTGACAGGAATTTAGTTGAGCACATTTGGTGGCAAATATTGTTGTAAAATAATTGAAGATAAGTTGTTTTGCAACTGTCTACCTCCCTGTGAGTCTGGTAACCAAGGTAACTTGGCCAAGATACTATATGGAGATACCTTACTTTTATTGGGACAGCCTACTTTTTTTTCGTTGTCAAGTAGGTGGCAACCGTGCAGAAATTTTTACATGAAGATGGTGAGAACTGCTGTGCGATTACTGGTCTTGCTGGGGCATGTGGAATATTGTTCTATAATCTGTTTTTCAGCATGCTATATTTTAGTCTATGGACTATAAAATCAATCTTTTTCTCCTTTTGCTAGCAAGACAAGTTTTAAATTTAAAAAAGAAATACAGCAAACATATTCACAGACATATGCCAGTAATGATTCCAGTTGAATAGGTGTTATTTCCCGTCTTTTTTTTTTTTGACCTTGTTAGCTAGAAAAGTCTAGGATGTCATCTCAGACTAATTGTATTGCAGGAGTGTGTGCATTTTACCTGGCTGAGGGATGTCTTTTGATGTACATAGAGATTTAATTATCAATATATCTCTTGACAGCATTTCAAGAATGGTAGAGAACAGAACAGGCGTGCTATTTTTTAAGCTATCGTTGACATCTTCAAAGTCCATAGGATGTTGACAGTGCATAATATTATCTAAAATTCCATGGTGGGGTACTGAGAGCTACTATCAAGACTCAGAATAAGAAAAAAAAATTGTAGAAGGAAGGAAAGATGGTGTGGATGGCAGGTTATTTCTTCTTGGAATAATGTGTCAAGAATTGTGTATTTTATTGCTGCTCTTTGCATTCTCGTTACCTTGAATGCAGAACTGCCTATTGTGTCTTGTGTGTTACCCCATCCTGAAGGCAAACTCATGCTTGTGCGCAGATCAGTTGCTGAAGCTGATAAGCTGCTAAGCCGTGTTAGTCCATGTGCTGTTTCCTGCTCTACACTTGGGATTTATGGAAAAGGCAGGCAGTTAGTTGCTCTAATGGGAAGCATGCAGAGAGTACCCAGTGTGGGGTGGATGCAACCAAATGTCTAAAGAGCAGAGCAGTTCTGGCTGCTGACTGGGATCAGCTCCGAAGAGCATACAGGACGTGAGCGGGGCTTCCCTTAAAAAAAACCCAAAAAACACTCTACAAAAGTAGATTGCAAGTTGTTTGCTTCCATTTGTATTTGTAGTAGTAAGGACTGAAATTTCATATTAATGACATTATAAATTCATATTTGGAATACTTGGGATGGAAGGGTGGGGAAGAAACAAGTTAGAAAACCAACAGCAAAATAAACTAGGAGACTTCGACTCTACAGATGCAAAACCAGAACCTAACATTTGAAAACAAAAGAATCACTATTGCACTTGCTTAAGGGCTCTTAACTTTTGATGTGTTGTAATGCCACATGTATAGTCCTTGAAACAAAATGCAATAAACCTTCTGCCTGGTTTCTTTTGTTTCAGTAATGTCGTAAACCATTTAGGATTAACATTTGTAATCTGGTGCTGCTTCCTGGATCGAAGTGTCACTGCGTAGTGTACATGTGTGTTTACTGTCATTCCTCATTACTTACATGTAAGTGGCAGTCCTGAGATGTCGGCATACAGGTCTGCCTTGCTCATGCTGCCTTGGTGCAGACGAAGGTCCTCTGCTTCAGTTGCAAATATTTTACTTTTAAACCACAAAAGCATAACCCATTTTTTTCAGTGAAATGCTTTGATATGGTAATGATCAAAATATGGTGTGATTCCAAATGAGGTATACAAACTTTCTTCTTCTTGGCATGAAAATATTACTCTGTGGAAACACCTTCTGTGTCAAATGATGGATATGTTCCTGTGATTTATGTAAGTGATTGTCAGGAGGTTTTGTGGCTCATCCAATTTTAGCAGTCAAGTACTCTTTCCTTGTCACTTATGACATACTTGATGAATTTTCATGATTAGCTAACATGCTTCGTAATTGTCAAAACTGTGCAATGGTATTCCTTAGAAATATTGAGAAGGGGGGAGTTAGTTCTACCTCCCAGTTTTTCTGTACAGCCACTCATTTTTTTTCAATTCTCTTTTATTTACCCTATCTGGTAGCCTTTTGCAAACCTCTCAGTTTGCTTTGGTTAGCTCTCAGATTCATGCTTTGTTTGTCTGTTCCATAGCGAACAGCTCTACTATTCTTGACTTGGGTGCAGTAATACCTTCACGCAGGAACACTCCAGTTGTATTCAACGGGATGGTTGTGGTAGTAAGACATTGTGCCGCTGGGAATGTGACACTGGTATTTTCCATCACGAGTTTTATCACTTGGGTTTTCTAGAGAAATGCTGATAAAAGTGGGGTTTTTTTCCCCTACGCACAACCTTTTCAGATGCCCTTGGCCTCCATTTTGAGTCGGCGCACACCTTGTTGCCTTACTGTCCCTGTCGTTAGTGCAGAAGCTCCAGAGACCTGTCAAGTACGTCCCTCCTGTCACCAGAGAGATGGAGTTGTTTATGTTGCCTTTTATAAATCTTTAAGTCTGCGATTCAGTAATTTCTGGCTTCGTGACTGGTGAGGCCTGTAATGGCCAACCTCCGCCCCGCGCAGTGTGGCACCAGGGAAGGACCCCACCATTACAGGCAGCAAGGCCAGCACCTCCTTGCTGCTCGCTCTCCCCCTGTCACTTATCTGTCTGCCTCGGCCGGCGATAATTACAGTGCGGGAAAGTGGGAAGGAAGGGAAAATGCAGAGGAGCCTTGCAGCCCCGCTTCGGGTCTCCTGCGCTCTGCGGAAAGGCAGAGAGGGCACAGCAGGGTTCTGTGCTGGCCGAGGGGGTGCGCGACCATGCCTGCGCGCAATGAGCTCCTGTTTTTCCAGGTCTCTGGGGAGGGGAGGGCCCCAGCTCGTGCTGGCGGGGCAAGGGCTGCTCCTGCCTCGGCTCTGAGGTCTAGAAACCTCTGTGACTGTTCTTTAGGCAAAGTCCCCTCTGGGAGTGCAGGATTACTCCTAAAGGCAGAGGCATCCAGGTAACCTGCTGTGTCCCTGGCTCCCGTGGATGTCATGCCCTGGCGCTGGGCGAGCAGGGCCATTGTGCCCCTCTGCCTGGCTCTGACGGCTGCCACACATGAACCAGGCCGTCACTCAGAACTCCTATGGGCAGACATTTAGAGATCCCTGTTTGATATATGACTCAACTTTGAAGCAAGAATACATAAACTCACCCTGTAAAGCTCTAGGTGTGTATTTTATCAGTCATTTTCCCTCCTACCTTCCATTTGAAACCTTTCTGTGAACTCAAATCCTCCTGTTAGTTTGCCTGAAGGAAATACGAGTCCACTATTCTTGTACCTCATTATTGACTCCTTGTTGCAGCAGAGCGTTTTATCTTCTGGAGGCAGCGGCTCCGGCTGCCTGGGGGAGGATGCCACACGGCCTTGGCAGCGCAGCATCCATCGGGAACCATGTGGAAGTGAGACCAAGCAGTAAACGCTGCCATCGTATCTTGTTTGACCTGGGCCTTTGTATGTGCCAGGGACACCAAGAAGTTACCAATGGTAGCGATTGGTGCAGCGCTACTTGTCGCTAAAATAGTCTTATGGGGTTTTAATCTCTTTCGCTTTTCTTTTCTTGGGTCAAGTTTTGGAATTTAAGCCTTTGTCCTTGAAAAGTCCCCACAAAAATAAAACCTCTGAGATGAGAAACCGGTGGATGTGCTTTCTGAATTGCTTACATAAATAACTAGAAAACTCATTTTCTTGTCTCTTCAAAGTATCACAGCTCAGTATATCAGATGTGGTGCAGTGTTCCAGGCTTTCCCCCGGGGCTGAGCAAAGGCTGGTGTGTAGTTACGCCCGTCTGCAGGAAAGCTGTGATGGTGAGACCTATTAAAACCTTTTGTGAATGAAAGAAAATATTTCTTTTACTGGGTTCTCCACTACTACACTCTCTCTGCAAAGTTTAGCCTGCTTCTCTGCGTCTTCGTCCGCAAAAACCACTGGATGTTGTCACTGGGAAGTTGGCACCTTTGGAATCTAGACCCAACAAAGCCCATGAATCTCATGGAGAAAGGGCCCTAAAATGTTTTTAAAACTTTGAAAATGAGTATTCAGAATGAAATTTGAAAATGAATGTTCATACTGGAAGTTCCTCAGCACTGCTATTACTAGATGACTGCTGATCAAAGGCTTTGATGTTTTTACTGTTGCTTTAAGCAGGGATGAATTTGTGCTAGAGCTGGCTTCTTCTGAAAATCTGAACCAGTTGTAGATACAACATTATAGGAGACATAATGTAAAACTGTAGAGGAACGAGGAGTATTTTAAAGAATGCAAGGCAGATACCAGTGAACAAATAGAAAAGGTTTCTAAAAGCCCATAAACTGAACCTTGCTTTTGATGCACCTTACTGCAAACGCCATTTTAAAAGCTGTCATTTCAGCAAAGGAAAGCAGCAAAGCTCTCCCTCCCACCAGTGAGGTGAGTTCAGCATCAGAACTTTGAGAAAAACTTGAAATGAAAAAAAATAAATTACTGTGAAAGAGATTTTCTCATTTTTCTATTTAAAGGCTTGGCAGCATTAACAAAGTGGTCTGATGGCTCTGTAGCACTCAGTAGACACCCACTGACATGTATACCCATGCACTGCATCAAAGCCTTTCTCTTTTCCCTGCCCATGACCCCCCCAAGGCCAGGAGGCGAGGATGGGCTCCCTGATGCAGGCATCCGTCACCTTGGCATTTAGGCAGGTCACTCGCTGCAGCCAGACTTCAGAGGGAGCTTTCTGGTTGCCTCTGCATTCCTGGATAATTGCTAAAAAGCCCACTACCCCCAGCAATTGTTCACAGAGCTGCTATCAAGTAAATTCCTGGGTGACACCCGGTGTCGGGTTCCCATCTGTGTTTCCTCTTTCAGCCTTTGCATGAAGGCGTCCAGGGCTGCGCGTCTGCAGCCGGACCCTGCGGGCTGGGGGGAGCAGGTGACCCGTGGCTGTCATGTGGCTTGTTGCTAATGTGGAGCTGACAGTAATATTGACGAGCGGCGGTTGTGTCGAGCTGGAATAGCTGAGACGGGTAATATTTATGGCTGCGTTAAACCCCACAGCCTGCCTGCTCTGCTCTCCGTGCTGCATTTCCACCTGCTTCAGATGTGTTTCCAGCAGTGCATTTCCGATGTGTTAGTGCGTGTGTGTACGCCTGTGTGTACGCACATATTAATCTCCAAAGTGGTAATTTCCAGTGGGGTCTTAATCTCCAGTTTCCATTGTAAGGAGCTGTCTGTCTGGAGAGTAAATTGGAGCCTTTTTTTTCAGGCGGGTCACATGCAGGGCAGCCAGCCAGCGTAGATTTTCGTAGTCCTGCTATGCAGGTGACCTAAATCTTTTTACCTGACTGGGTTTTCCTTCTCAGTAGTGACACATCTGTGATCTTTTCCCGCTCAAGCCTAGATTTCTCCCTTGAACAGACATTACCAAATTTGTCTGTGTAGTAGCTTTTGCATTTCTATGCCGGACCTGTTCTGTGGCCTGGACCTTATAGCTCCTCAAGGACTGAGCTGAGATCAGCAGTTCTATGTTTATTTATTGTCCTCCCTCCAGCAAAGCGCTGTGGATGGTGTTTAATCTACAGCTGTTACTCCACTTGGCTGTCCCTGTTCTCCTCCCATTCCTTACTGAGTTTGATCTTGTAGTACATGAGTTGCAGTGTATATTAAAATACCTAAGTGCTTTATGCTGGCAAACATTGCGTTATGGGCCGTGACCATACGGGAAGTTGGAAGTTTCCCTGAACGTTTATAGTGGTGGAATTGGCCCTGAAGTGGGGTTTTGCCTGTCATGACCAATGCAGCAGCTGATAAAACTCTTGTGTAAAATTTCATGAAGCTGATAGCATTGTGAAGGGTAGGGCTGTTACAGAATATTCTTTTTCTCAATTGCTTGATACAAAGTGAGATTAAATCTAAGTGAAATTTCTGCCCAGTACAAGAAAAATGTCGATCACAAAAAAAGTCAGCGGCCAGCTTTAAAGAGCAAGGTTTGTTGCTGAAAAATCTGGATAATCAAAGCCAGTTAGTGCTTATGAAAGAAGTAAATTAGATTTTTGTCATGTAGACGAAATTAGTTTGTTTTTTATAATGTTTACAGAGTCAGCTTCCTAAATTATATTCATTGACATTGCATATGAGAATTGCTTGATTTTCCCAGTAACTAGAGCAGCTGTGACCTGGGCCACGGCACCAACGTCTCCAGTTAAGGGACGTGGTAAGAGATGGCATATGAAGATGAGTGCAGCGTTGTACCCTTCTAGGTGAGATCGTTACGTTCTTTGTTGGGAGCCGAGCTTGAAGGCATGAGGTACCTTCTTCTGAGAATACTTGCAAATTATATCAGCGATTTATCGATAATTATTGTTCCTCTCCTTCCCTCACCTTCTGTTCTCTCTGACTTATTTACCCGTGCGGAGGTGTAGAGGGCTGATGTAAAAGCTGCGATGCACACATCTCAGGGTCCACACTTTGAACAACTGTTGGGTTCAGAAAATAGTATTTTTCTCTCCTGTTTATTGTTCAACTGCCTTGAAGGAATCTTTTGGATTTCTTTTCCACTAAAGCATATTTTTTTCCCTGGATACATTGATAAAAGTGATTGTCTTATCTTCAGAAGTTTTGAATTCTTTCCTTCCACGAGGTTTTCAACATCGCTGTCTTTTGACTCACTTGCAAAGTCCTGCAGGCTAACCGGATGGTGTCACCCAGAACGGGTTTGGGGATCCTTGCATGTGAAAGGATCCTTGCTGGGTCCCTTGCTCTGCAGGGTCAATGTGCTGTAGGACTTCTCCAGGTGGAGCAGCCAGGAAAGTGGAGGCAAATCAATGCCCCTCAGTGAAGTCAAAGCACATACATTAAAATGTGAATGGTTTCATCCAGGTGTGAAATGGCCTTTAGAGGTGCTGGCAGGGAAGGAAGTGGTGGGTTTTTGGTTTCACATTTTGTAGCACTGTCAGCTTGTGCCTTTCAGAAATCTCAGATCTTGTTTTACATGAAGACAGTTGAAATCTTAACAGACAATGGTTAGCATGGATAAGCTTAATAAATACCTATGTACATCACCAAGCTAAATGTATGATGTGAAGAATAGGCACTAGAGAAAAATCTGAATAATGGCAAAAAGAGATCTTGGGTGTGTCTGCTAATCGTTATTCAGTGTTTCAACTCGGAGCCACTTGATCAGGTGCTGAAAAGCCAAATTTCAGGCTGGGAGCTACTGGGATGGGCTGGCTCCCCTGAAGGTGGCCTGTGCTGCTGAATCGCTGCAGTGGGCTTGTGTCAGCTGGGGGCCTCTGGCCATCAGCAAGAGGGCCCAGGGGGTACAGCAGAGCCGGATGATTTGGGCAGTCAGTGCCCATCCTGCCGCAAGTTAATGACCATCTGCTACAAGAAAGGCTCAAGAGGTGGTATCCAGAGAGACAGTTTACATTCAGGAAGTTCTCACCAATTAAGGGCTTTCTTTTTAATGAAAGTTTGCTTTTGCACAGTGAATGATTTATGGCAGGGTTTAAAATGTATTGCTTTGACTATGCCTACACACTTTGAACACTCTAAATAAAATCAGAAACCTTTGAAACAAACTCATAAATATTGTCTGAGCATTCAGAATATATTGCCTTCTGGAGGATGTGTAATGTAGTTTATCACCAAGCAGTTACAGGAAGATATTTAAACTATGTAGACATTGTTGCTTAAACCCCTAGTAATATAATTATTCCATTAGTTACTGAATCCTGAAATAACCTCAAGCCCCTGAGATCTGAAGTAGTTAATGCCAGGGGGCATATGTTGTATTTTAAACAAAGCAAGCTATTTTAAACAAGGATTAGTTACTTGTCTTTTGTCTAACGCTTTGCAGTTGTATGTTGGAAAAAACGATTCACATTTTCTGTCTGCTCAGATAATACACTGAAATTTTCTTGCTGGATTTTGGAACCATAGGCTTTCCTAATGAAACACAGATAAGAAGCTTCCCCCCAAAATCATTTGAAGTCCTCAGCTCTTTTGTCACAGAGAGCTATGTCACCCTAAACCAAATCTGGAATGCAGCAGAGCAATCAGGCAGTGCTCTCTGGGGTAGAAAACCAACACTGGTCACCTAACTGGTGGACCAGTAGACAGCAAGTCATCAGGGGTGTCCATGCAAACCAGATTTATGTATGTAAAATGGATTACTGGGTTGGAGGATATGGGCCTTGCAAAGCCGGGTTCTCGGGATGTAGAGGTAATTATTTTTTTAAAAACAGATGGGGGATGACGGGTAGGGTTATCAGTATAGGAGGAGCGGGTGAACACTCTGTTGCTGTAACAGCCAGTGGGTGTTTATTCTCAGCTTTCACAAATGTTTCCTCTCTGTGTTGTACAATGTGGAGCAGGGATCGGTAGCTGGGGAGCCCGCACAGGTGTTTCTCTTGATAGCATCAGTATTGCAGCACTACTAACGAGTGTGACATCCACAGACATCCATGTGGGTCCCCTGTGTGGTTTTGATAATTAAGCATTTAGGTGCTTAAACCCTCGTTTGTGTCCCCAGGAGAGTTCGGGCACGCAGCAAACGGCTGGCTGGAACGCGTTGGACCGGTTGGCGGTTGCTGACCTGCTTGGGCCCCAGGGTGGCTGTGTGACCCCCAAATGATCTTGGATGCCGTTGGACTGTGTCTGTACATGCTGCAGAACTGGGCCCTCCGGACTTGGCTCCTTCTCTTTTGCCCGCGCCGGGCCATGTGATCAGGCTAGAAAACAGCCTGGAAATAGTAACTGGGTAATTTCCTTAGTTCCCCTTTGACTTGATCCCTCTGTTTCCGTGCTGGTCCTTTTTGAATTTTTTTAAGCCATGTAACAGCAGTGAGGGTATAAATATGCTTGAGGGCTTGATCAAAAGCTTGGGCCTGAACTATTTTCAGGCTTGTATTTAATAGATACTCTTTATATTGGGTAATGACAAAATGGTATCCCACATGGGAGTCCTTACATTGCTTTGTACTCTAGCCCAAATTAATTACCAATGTGAAAGAAGGGGCAAGAGTAAAAGATGGCTTATTTCATACAAGAAATCTTCTTAAATATTCTCATTGTAGACTGTAATTTTCTTTTAGTTCGAGCAGTGTCTAAGTAACTTTATATAAAGCATTGATCCTATTTTGTTGAAACATTTGCATGGTCCATTGCTTTTGATTTGTTAAATAGCACATTTGAAGTCCTGTGAAGCACACCCATTCAGAAAAACCGTGCCAGCCAGCCATAATTTTACTTGATATTAAATTGTACATGTTGGCTTTGAAAACAGCAGCTTGTAGGACTGCGTTCTCTGTGTTTCTTTTGAGTCTCTTCCAGAACTACAATTTGAAGGTATTTCTGGTTCTACCTGAAATTTTAACTCCATGACACTGGTGTTCAAATGCCTTTTGGCGAGGAGAGGGTCCACGTGCTACCGAACATCCTGAAACTAAAGAATTAATGGTACAGCTCTTTTTCCCTCTAAACTTACTTATCTTTGGGTATTTGGATACATTTTTCTTAATCAGTTCTGACAAGAGACTGAAAACTTCCCAGTAGCTGAGGAGTTAGCTTCAGTAATTAAAAATTTCTGTAAACCTAACTAAACTGATTTTTTTTTTTTTACTTTTAAAGGGAAACAATCTGATAAGCGAAGTATAAACAAGTGCCCAGGTGGAAGACAGCTATTTTCTTGTCTTCTTGTATTCTTCTTGGGGATTGAGAGCAAAATTCAGATGCCTCCAATGTCAGGTATTAGAACATGTATGTGCAGGATACAGTTGGAGGAGACAAACCAATCAAGACTGGGAACTGTTGCATTGCCAATTAATTCTTCCTTTGATTCTTTTCTGTCTCTCACTATGTAGACTGAGACATCACTGAATTAAGATCTTGGAGATAAATATTTCTTTGGCGAGTTTAGATAAATTAATTTTAAACTTAGAACTAAAACATTCCTATTATACAAATTTCTCTTTATTCTTATTCCATGCTGTGGTCTGTGCCTGTCTTTTGAACAGTATGATTTTTGTTTGGGGGGTATTTTTATTTTTGCAGTTAGTGCAGCCGCTGCAGCTGTGTAATACCAGTTTTGCATACAACCAGAATCTGGCCTTAGTTAGCAAGTGCCTCACACTTGGTGGTGATGATTGTACAATTGCCACATTTTCTGTGCAGTCGGAAACCTTTTCTAGACTAAAGTGCTTGTGGGCGGAGGTTATGTTTTATCCCGGACTTGTCTGGAGTTGTGGAGTTGTTGCTAAACACTTGCATTTCCTTTAGGTGTAGAGGACTAAACCACGACAGAACCACAGGCCTATAGGAATTAACATATCTTTTCCAAAACTTCTTCTTGTCTTGGTCTCAAAATTTAAAGCCTTTTTTTTTTGGTGAGAGGAATCTTTACGTCCTCCTCCACCCCACTCTGGGCACTCTGGTTTTTTTTTTTTGGTCAACTTTAGTAAACTGTCATTATGATATACTCTCCTGTCCTTAATAATGCAGTTTTTCTTTCTTTCTATGAAGTATTTCTTCCTCTTGTAATGAAGCATACGGTGGTGGCTTGATTTCTTTTTTTTTTTTTTAAAGATGAGATGGGAATTCTGATTTCAAAGCTCAGAGCATCTTCCCATACAAGGGAGTGGGGCACAGCTGCCCACACTGCCTGATTTGCCAGGGCTTAACATTTTGTGTGTGAATTTTGGGATTCCTGGCTACCTGTACTGCTTTGCCCGTTGTGTTAGAATACACAGTATATAGTCATAATCCTGGGTTTGAGAGGTAGTAATTATTGAGCAGATGTAGCATACGATGATAGTGAGGATTTTAAGCAGCTTACTGATACAGCAGTTTAAAGAATGTTTACTGGCTATAGTAACATTACTTCTGGTTGCCTGTCTTAATTCATTTCAGATTAATCTGTCTTAGAGTGGGAAGGAAAATGAATCAAGTCAGTAACTTCAAGAGTTATGTAAAATCTGTACAGTGCTAAATAATCGTGTGGTTTTATGTATGCTGCCGAAATTGGAATGTCAATTTGACACAAATTTGCCAAAACAGAATGCTGGATGATTTGATCTCTTCCTCAAATAAAAGCCTTGAAACCTCTCTTTGTGTACTGCTCAGAAGTTTACCAATCTCCTTGTTGTCTTTCACAGGATATCTCTTTGGCATATTTGTTTTTCCGTATGACAATTAAGTAAACGTGCCCTCATTTGTGTGTGTGGGACCATGGGGGAGTCCGTGCATGTGTGTGTTTCAGAGAATGATGGTCGATGGTGTATGTGAACATGCACACAAACAGCATACCCTATTCCCAAACACTCGTGTTGAACAAATATCAAACTTAGTCAGATAAGGATATGACAAACCAGAAAGATATAATTGTATCAAAAGCAAACAGACTAAAAGTGACTAAATATTTTGGCAGTGAGCCCTACTGAGGAAACTAGATTAAGTCTTTCTGTTGCATTATGTGGGAAGGAAGAGAGGGTCTGGATTCTCCCCTGCTCCAAAACTCTTAAACCCAAAATATGATTCTCTCTGACTGTTCAGAGCTGTTGAACAATCGGTAAAAGGCAAGCCAGAACAGGACAAAGGACACCAGTGCCAGATATTAGAATTTGTCATCTGGAACCCCTGGCTAAATCCTTTTGCTTGTTGAACTTTCCGTAGTTTGTGACTGTTAGTTAGTTTTTCCTATTTATTTTAGAAAAGGGCCAGTGGGAAAAGTCTGGGCTCCCCGCCCTAAACAAAATAAATTGTGGTTTCATCATCTTTTGGCCTTATCTCCCTTGTTCTTTATTCATCGCAGGCATTCAAATCTGTCCTGACTGTTGGTTCTGCTCTTTCACTGCATCAAACTGGAGCTTTGCAAACGTAGCTTAGGACTTACTTCAATGTATGTTATCAGCTGCTCTATATCAAAGTTCATCCAATTTCCTTAGTTGCTTAGTTCCTCTTAAACTTCTGGTTTTGTAGGTTACTTAGGCAAGAATCTCCTTTTCTTCATTCCATTTCCCCTCCTTTGTGGTTAGTTTAAGACGCTAGGAACAATATAGACAATCTGAAATCAGAGGTATTGGTACTCTCTTGGATCCACTACAGACGCAGGGTTTTATGTCCATCACCTCACTGCTGAGCACACCTTTGGCATGGAAAAGGTTTGTGCCCGATTGCTGAATGCAAGACAAGTCACTGGATACATTCATTTAGGTTTTGGTATGCACAGAATTGTGTGGCACATAATTAGGACCTCTTCTTTTTTTTCACATCAGTTTCTTTGATTCTTTTTTGGGAGAGCATGCATTTCAAGTCTATATATCTATTACTTGTCTTCACTGCCATTTAGATGAAACTAAAAGGCAAGCTTCGGTGCAGTACGTATAACCCGATGAGTTATGTAGTATCATCAACAAACAGTAAATGACTGCTTTGTCATTCATCTCCTACCAGTGACAGTTCACGAGAAAAATTCCTCTACCTCAAAGGCCAAATGTGTGACTTCATTTTGTGTCCCTTGGGACAACATTTTTCTGTGGTAACTGGATACACAGACACTATTTCTGTCTGAAGAGCTGAATAATTTTGGTAAATGATGCTTATCATTGTTGTAGTCTATTGTCTGGTGTGTAGCTTACTGCCTTGACCCTAGTTTCTAAAATGAGATGAATGGCACGAAGTGTGTTGTTAGCTCAGTCTCTAGATGTGAGTCCTACATGCTCTGAGATGGAGCCCCGAGCTGCTTGGTGTGTGCTGGTGCAAGGCAAACGGGTGTGGAAGACCCAGCCATCAGGTTTAGGGGTACTCTGAGAGTAAGTGGGGAATGAAGTGGGGAGGGGAAGGAGCTCTCTGATTTTAATATTGATCTTGGGATAGAGGAGGTCAGAGAGCATAAAGAGGAAACCTGCTCCTTTGGGAATCTTGGCTCAGTGCAAATGGCTGTTTCAGAGTGAACCTGCCTCAAGACCTGACTCTGCCACCTCCTTGGGGAAGTTGGTTTCTGATGAAACTTGCTGCTCACACAACTCCTTCCTCCGTGACCTTGACCTCTGCAAAGATCTTTGCAGAATGAAAAGAAATGCCCACCGTGCTGATTCTTGCCAAAGCTGGATGTTTGGTTGCTTGCAAAAGAGAAAGTGTTGAATAACATATACCACCTGGAAAAGAACAGATAGTTTTTTCTTTCTCTCTAAGTATGTGCTTGTGAACACAAATAACATATATTATGATAAAAATACATCACCAGAAAGCAACACTTCAGTGCTTCTCTGTATCTGCTAGGACGTGAATTAAAGCGAAGCAACAAGGATTGGGGGGAGCATCCTGTGGGAGGAAAATACAGTGCTTTCTGCCTTTTCACAGGAGAATTGAGATTTACATTTGAAAACATTCAGTTCATCAGCTTTTGTGACTTCATTTTGCCATTGAAAAAGTAGGTGAAATGGGATAGGTTGGCTGTAAAAAAGCAGAACTACAGAAACGGAGCAGAGCCAGCGTTTGTTTCTGGTTTGTTAAAACAGGCCGTGCAGATGTCTGCGCAAGAACGCCAACAGACTAACTCTCAGCAAAGTTTAAGATTTTCAAACTTTCTGACAGACTCTAGCACTGATCTGATATTACCTTAAGACGGAAAATTCATTTTAATGAAGCACTGGTGCTGTTTCCTGTTGCACTTTTTAACTTTTTAAGGAGCCTTTTCAGTCTGAACGTTTGACCCATCCTTAATTCGTGAAGCTTCTGAGACCTAATGAGAATGGATGCACATGGGATGTTTGAATGGGGAGTGGTCAGATAGGCACGAGTAGGGAGTATTGGGGAGGGGGAGATTTGAGCTTCTCAAAGATCAAATTTTTTTGTGTTTCTCAGGGGTTAGGTCATGAAACCGCCGTTAGCACTAATGGGAATTTGTGTGGCTTAATCTTCATAAACAGCATTAACATGCACCCTGCAATTCCTAATGTGTTAACGTATATGAAAACTGGCTTTAAGCTAGCACATTTGAACGAGGCAAGATGGGGTTTTGGAGGTCATTAGTACCACACATTAAAGTAAAATTTATGTTGCACAACTCAAAACTCTCAAACAGATGGAGCTGGAATTGCTCCCAGCATCTGGTCAGAACGCCAGAGCTTCCTTGGGAAGGGGGAGAAGCGGAGTAAGAATTCAAACCAGCCCTCCACTCCTTTTAAGCCCTAACTGTGTGAAGTAAGGAAGCTGTGGTACAAAAAAGCTTTCTTTGCTACCTGACATACCAATTTTGTCTTTCCTGGGGGATTTAAAATGAACAGGACGGTCTCCAGGCCGCTTGCTGCTGGGGTGAGGGTGTGCAGGAAAGCTGGTGTGCGGGAATGGGGAGACGAACCCTCCGACCCTGCACTTGCTGTCTGCTGGCATCTCCCGCCTGCCAGAGGAGCAATGCTGAAATGTAAGGAAACGCAAAGCTTGAGGTCTTTATTGAGTAGCAGAAAAGCTGTGTCTTGGGCCAAGTTAAAGGTGGAGAGGCGCAAAAGGAGTGTAGTTTCAGTTGTAAATCCAAAACAGTGTCATTCCTTGCTGACCCCAAAGGAAGAGGGCTTTGAGGCAAGGTGCTTGCACAGGCCTTCTCCAGGCTTTTTTCCCTGACTTGAAAGATTTTCTGTGTAAACCGCCACCAACCCAGGAAGTTGTGAGTTTCTGCCATGGGTTGATACCGCAGGAGTCAGGCTGACTTTTCCTCCAACAAAGGATGGCAAGTGGCAAGTCACCTTTCTATGCAAACTCTTGCTTCTGTACCACCTATGTATAGCTTTCATGTGGTAAACCCTCCGTGTGAAAATAAAAATACTGGGAGAATTATGCCTGTGGCATTTTTTAACTCAGAGGGGAGATTACCTTAGCCTTTGCTACACATGATTTAAAATCTTGCTGTTTATGTCTTGATGTACATTTTAACGCTGTTACATTACCCTGCTTGTAGACAGGATCCTCACGAGGAAGGGCCACAAACATTACCTACTAAACCAGGAATTTTCTTAGTCTGTAAACCACACCGTAAATTTTAACCTGACCATTTAAATAGGAAAAGGCCTGCTACCCATAATTAGCACTGTATTTGAAGCCCACGCTGCTTGCATATTGTTTAAAGAATTTAAGAGAAATGAATTTCATCTGTGAGGCTTTCTTTGTAAGTAAAGGGTAAACCAAAAGGAATTTCCTGGGATTGTTGCAATGTATTAGATCTGAAGAGCATTTGGGGTGGTGGTGTGTTTAAAATACTGTGAAAAATGAAACTTAGGCACAAAAATTGAGGTCATTAGGATTTCTTTGTACTGAGAAATGGTTGCATATGGACCAAAGCAAGGAATTTATCTGGATATCTGCCACTGCATCCTACCTCACTCTTCATAGGAAGCATTTTCTTCCAAACATAGCAGAATGGGAACTCATGGTTTAAAAGAGCTCGTGGTTTAGATGCCTTTACAGGGGAAAAAAATGTTTAAAATTCTTAGGTTTTGACCAAGATCCTGTTACGTAATTCAGGGGCTCCTATGTACAGAAAATGTGAAGCAGAGTTTAAAACAAAATAATCAGCTGCCAAAGACTGTGTTGTAGTTTAGTCAGGAATGGTACTGTATTCATGAGGGCAAAAGCTAGGGAAGAAACTTTTGGATTAACACAGATTTAATGTGGGGGTTTTTTGGGGTGGGTTTTTTTTTTTATAAAGGAAGTCTCTCAGACAAGTAGAAGAGGAGCCTGAACTAAGGCTGTATTCCTCTTTATATCACGATGCAGGACTTACTGTAATGGCAGAAATGATGGCTCTTTTTTGTTGAAGTGGCCCGTTGCTCTTCCCGCTCATACAATTTTAATGACATGGGAGGAACTGTGTGTACTAGTAGCCTTGGGCTCTTGTTAGTTCTGATCTTTGGTGTACTATAAAATATAGTTCCACTGGTTATAATTAGTGGAAGCCTCTACACCCCCCCCCCCCCCCCAATAATTAAATGGCATCTGCTTTTCATCAGAATTGTGGCTTAGTTAACCCCAGAGCCATCGTTTTCCACAGGCTCTCCATAGACTCCTAGGATGCTCGGACATGACTGTTTAAATTGCTTGCTGTGGCCCGTCATTGCCCAAGAAGATTAACGGAAATAAAGAGTCCTGAGTTGTCCGGTTTGGCAGTCAAGATGTGGAAAGTGCCATCTGCATAGCAGCTGCTGTTTCTCTGGCCTCAATTAATTTATCTCATATTGCGTAACAGCCAACATTTTTTTCCTTTGTGCAGTATTTGACCTTCTGGGGCCATCATTTTCCACTGGCATGTGTGGGTGGGTTTTTTCCCTTATCTCCTCTTTAACAAGCCTCATTTCAGGCTGTGCTTTTAGGTCCTTTTGCAACACTCTGCCACCTCGATCTCGTTTTGCGCTATCTGGGGGAGTGTTGGCTTGCGGGGAGAGAGGGCTGGTGCAGCACGGTCCTGCATGCACCTGTGTGGGTCTCTGGTGTCCTGCTCCTCTTTTCTCACCCCTGTCCCCAGGAGCTTGTTAGACCTCCACCCTCTGATGGATTAAGAGAGAAGGTCTGCCTGAGGCTTCTTTTGAGACACATACTAGGGAGGAAAGGAGAAAGCAGCTGTTGATGCATTTATCTTGGAAGTGCAAGTGGTCAGTCTTGTTGGTTTCAGGCAATCTCACAAGTTAGTTCATCAAAACTCCTACAAATTTCACCTGGCCCCAGTGGTTTTGCTCTTATCGGCTTTGTTCCCCAATCAAACAAAAAAAAATCCCCAAACCAACTCATTTGGACAGAATTACAATGCAACATCTGTCTGAAAAGCAAACAATGTTTGTGAATATTACGGTTGTGAAATGGTTGCTCCGAAACAAAAACCAAACACAAAATGAAACAAAACCTCCCAGCTTCTACAGTTTTGCTCCGTAAGTATAGTGTATTTTGGGGAAGAGGAGAAGGGCGTAAATCCAGAGGGAAAAGAATGCAGCTTGAAAGTAACCCACTTCTTCAGTTGAAGAGTTTTTCTCATTACTGTTGCCTAGCTGGAAATAGCTTTGAGGATTATGTTCACAAGATCTACACCAGGTTCATTCAGGCTACTTTTTCTAACCATGTATTTCTCTTCCTTGGAAATGAAGTTTATCTTGCTGCTTTCTTGCAGCATGTAGCCATTTTACACAGGGAATATTCGACTGGAATTTAATGAGGAATGCTTTTGGCTTTCTTCCTGCCACATATGAATCTGAGTCTGTCCCATTCTCCACCCCCCCTACCTCCATCTTTGTTTTTTTCTCTTGGTGGGGGTAATGACTTAAATAACTTAAACTTTTATGGTATTGTGGAACAGATTCTCCTTCACAGCTCACTCCCAAGACTGCTTGGAATGCAGAGTCCCATGAGCAGAACACTACAAGCAGAAGGTAGCTAAAAGCTGAATCTTTTGGATTCTTCTGTATTTGCTGAAGAATTGTCACAATTTTTGCCACAGTTGAAAACCTGTTCCAGCTCCAGAGCCCTCTGTTGGTCCTGATCTGTTGCATGAAAAAATAAGTTTAAAGATAGGGAGATTTTACTTCTGTTTCCTAGGGTTTTTTTGTATTCATAGGTTATAGGTATTTGTAGCTGGCTTTGAGATGTAAAAAAAATTATTTTTACTTTGGATCAGAAGAAAGATATACATCCTGTCACTTATATACACTAGGGAAATTATATTACAGTAACATTTCCACATTAAAAAAAAAAAAATCCATCAGGTTATTGATGGGTTCTTCATATGTGCTGCATACTTGTAGATGCTGCTACTGACTTCAGTAGCACTCCAATGCTCTGCAGGTTTGGTGATTAATCCCATTTGCACTTTATCTTTAGCACAAGTTTTAGAGTTTTTGGGCTTACTTGCATAAATTTAGCAAGTAGCTCTGTTGTCCCATGAGGCACACATGGAGGCCAAAGAAAGGTGGCCCCATGTTCCAGAGAGCTCGGGCAGCTGAAGCTCATTTGGGCAGCGCTTTGGGTGCTCCTGCCATGCAAGCAGCAAAAGGGTGTGCAGAGCTTTGCAGGGCCAGAGTCCTGCCGCTGAGGGAGTGGGAAATACGCAGTAAAGACTTGCTTTGATTTAATGCAAAATGCCCATGCAATGCATGTCATTAGAGCAGGCTGACAGGAAACTTCCTTTTGTTAAGCCCTGGGATAAAGCATAGCACGGGTTTGCTTGCTTTGTCTCTCCCTGGAGATTTTTGGAGGAGGTCATGCCGTTCCAACCACTGAGCGCAAGAGCCTTATGGCTCCTTCCCCCAAGGGAAAGGGGAGAGGAGGTCAGGATGCTTTCAGCATTAGACAGGCTGTTCCTTTTGGGATGAAAAAGCATGATTTGGAAAGATTATTTTGTGCCGTGTGCTGCTGGGCAAGTGCAGGACAAGAGCTGGGGCCAAGCCCCGCTTACAGCTCCCTCAGTCCTAGCTGGTGGCGATCCCTGTTCGGCTGCCTGGCCTTTGAGGGATGAACGGCTGGGCCATGGGGATCCCCTCTGCCCGCCCTGGGATGGGAGGCCCTGGCATCTCCACACTCCCTGCTTGCCTCTACCTCCAGCTGCTGCCTGACACCAGGTAAAAATAACCAAAAAATATCAAAGCTCCTAGGATGCCAGCAGCAGTGTAGCAGGAAAAAACTCGCTATGTCCAGGGTGTCTGTCTCAGCCCCCAGCCTGTAGCAAAGCAGTGGGGGCGTCAGGATTAAACTCCCAGTGAAAACCAAAGGTCCTCCCACTTGCAGCCTTCAGTTTAATCTTGGTATTTTAAATCTACCTTTTGCTCAGTGGTTTTGAGCCTAGACCTTTTGATAGGAAGGCAAGGGAATAAAAATATCTTTGTGTGCAGGTTGTGTTTGCAAAATCAAACACTTCCTCTCCCACTCTCCTCTTAAACCAAACAGATCCCTCCCACGAGAAAACTGGCAAATCTCGGAGCTGATCCCAACCCTGTTAAAAGTGTCAGACCAAAATAAAGGCTTCCAAAGCGAGTGATAGTGCGAAGAAGGGAGGGAAGCAAGAAAACTCCCGACTTCCGTAGGAATCTCTGCTTGCTTGGAGAGAAATAGATGCCAGCTTTCACTGGAGACCCAGTTTCTTTCTCCTGCTCAGACCATCAATGTCTGTGCCCTTCATGAAGTGACTTAATTTTTTGCCTGTATTTTTTCATATTTGCAGTAATGTATTTCTTAATATGAAATCCACTGCTTTGGTATTAAACACTGGTTTTAGCACCATGGAAAACTACAAATAATGAAGAATCAAGTGAGGGATGTTTTTGTTGCTGTTCTTGTTCTATCTGCTATTCTAGGAGAAACAGGTTGAAGAGACGTTAAGTACTACTTCATATAAACTAAGTCCAACCAGCCAATTGGTATCAAAGTCTGAGTATTTCTAAATTGGTGTAATCAGTGAATTATCCTGAAACTGTTATTTTCAGGTATGGAGATCATCACCTCCTCTTTCCCTTTGATCAACAAAGAAAATGGAGACAATTTCTCAAAGCAAATGTAAAATATAATGTAATTGCTACTGTGTTACTTTTTCCCAAGGTTTTGTATTTGGGGGTCGGGGGAATATCAAATGGGAGAGGGAGAAAGAAATGATGCCAACAGGAATGAGTCAGAAATTAAGCACGGTTGCTGGGAGTTTGGGCTTTCCATATTAGCAACTGATGCCTCTGTTCTGTTGGGAGAACAAGTCAGTTTTGGAGCTATCTCAGATGCTGGTTAGTCATGTTTTCCAGCAGTGGAGGAAAATTTTCCCAGTCTGTTCCCTGTGACTCTATATGCAATGGTGTGGAGCAGTTTTCCATCCTGGAAAACTTGAAATCAACGTGGAGAGTGTGTGTGTATGGAGGGAGAAAGCGGGGTAAGGTGGATGGGAGAATCAGCCGCTCCATCATTTTGTAGGCAGTATTGGCACCTGGGAAGATGATGCTCCATTCTGACCAAAGGACTCAAAGGAGACCACGCATTTACAAAACATTATCCAAATGCAAGACAAAATTGGGGATTTGATCTAATGGGGGTCAGAAGGCTTAAAATGTTTCAGATGGAAACAAATTGTCAAACTTCATTATTTGTATTGGGCAGCTGTCAAAAAAACACCAACCCAACTCTCTGTGAACTTTCAAAAAATAACCCAGCTTTCTGAGTGTTTCAGTGGATGGAGGGAAAACCTGATTTGCAAGACGAAGAGATCTTCTCTGCAGTGCTACTGGCACAGGCTTGTGCTTCATGTAGGTGCTTCTATTTATTTTTTCCTTTACGCATCTTCTGTCATGTAGCATATTTCTAGACAGCCTCTTTCTCTCTTTGAGCCCTGCACAAAAACATTTAACTGAAAATGAATGTAGAAACATCTGATGTTCAGTGGTGTTCAAATTTTGGATTCAGCTTGTCTGCTGAGCTCTGTGTTACGCCAGTGGAAAAATGCTGGCTGTGTTTCATCACATCTGACTGTTGACTAAGTTAGATGTATTTTAGCCATTGCCAGATGTACAAGATACAGTAAAATGAGCATTTCCTGTAGCAAATTAAGACTTGTTGGCTCTGTGATGATATTGGCTAAAACTGCTTGTTTGCACTGGGGATTTGGCCAGATTGTGCCGGTCAATACAGACAATAAACTGACTTAGCAGAGGAGATCTCCTGATCCAGCCTGAATTCGTCTTATTCTTCTAATTAGTTAAGTTTGGGAATTGCAGGCTTCTACTGTCACTGCTGTGATATCGGTTCTAGATACACTCACCATTAAGCAAAGCCAAACGCCTTGCAGCGTTTCTTAGCCAGACTGAACCGGTGAAGATAAGGGGCTCTGGAAGTGGGGGATGCTGGATGAAATGACTGCATGAGCCTGTTTCCTGGGAGAAATCCCGAGCTGTCATGAACTGAGGCGCTGTGAAGTCAGGAACACATCGTATGACTTTGGCAAAGGGTCTGGCTCATCACCTCAAGGCTTGCTGGTTTGCAGATAAACTGCCCACGGGTACTGGCAGGCAGGAGATCCATGACCAACTGCTTGCCGTCCCTAAACTGCTGAAGGCTGGGGTACCTCCTGGGCTGGATTTTAGGGTCAAATATAATTCTTCATAGTGCTCATTGATTCCCAGGAGTGGGAACTGTCTGGACTGTGGGACGTTGTATTGCAGCTTCTGCTGTTGTGCGTTAACGGATCTGGGGTCTCACAGGGAGCTGGGGTTTGCCCTTCTGCATCCCCGCAAGTCCTTACCAAAGGGCTACTGCTTGTCCTAAGCAGCAGATGAGTGGCTGTGGTGGATACAAGAAGTAAACTGGGAAAATTGCCATGTTAACATGAGGTCGCTGATGGGAAGAGTAAGCAAGGATCACAGGGACAGCAGAGGAGCTGGGTTAAGGCAATTCTGTCTCTTAGCTGTAGAGACTGTAGCTGACTTGGAATTTACTGCTTAAAAAGCTTTAAAGTGTTGTTAGGGCGGGCAAACTGAAAAAAAAAAAAGCTTCTTGTGAACCTGGTTATGGTTCAGTATCTGTTTTCAGAGAGGCCTTAGAAACCCGAGAGGAACAATGACACTGTAAATACCTGGCATTTGCTGAGCTTTAAAGGGGAAGGTTATCTGTTTCTGGAAGAAAACCCAAACAAACTACTCACTGAGCCACCCAGCTATGAGAGCCAGAGCAAAGGGATTTTTTTTTTTAAGCTGGGGCAACACTTAGGACATTTAAAAATGTTCCCAACCTGGAAATGTTTTAAAATATCCCACCCATTCTGCTGGACACAGTAAGTTGACCTCAGTGGTGTCTGAGAGTGAATAAGGCCAGAAAGTGCTGTTCTCCTGGCCTGGCCTGAGGGAGAGGATGGGTGACAGCAAGACCTGGCTAATCTCGCTTGAGTTTAGATATCCAAGAGAGAAACATCCATGTTAGTATCCATGAATATACTACAGTCAGTGCAGAAACACAGTGGTCTTTGAAGGAACAGTTTAATCTGTACACCTATTTTGAGATGGAAGAGCCCTGGAGCTGGACTGGACCTGTGAGACCCCAGGGATGAAAGATTTTGTGTTTAAGACAGCCAGTGCACATATGTATGTATGTATATATGTATGTAACAGAAAAGCAAGGATCCAACAAGCTGTGGTGTGTCCCCCAGCCAATGCAGCAGTTGCTGAACGATGAAGCTGCTGTAGATGTGCAGTTCTGAGCTTTACAGCATGACAGGAGAGACACTGAATCCCCGTTTCCCTCTCTGCCAGCGCCGGCGCTGTCATGTAATGAGGGAATTCCAGAAAGCTGAAATTCAGAGATTGGAAGTCTACAGCTGTCTCTCTGCATGTCATCTTCCATCTAGTTGCTGTTGAAGCTAGACTAACCTGTGCTAGAGCCACCTTAGCCACTACATGGAAGGAAGTTATCTGCCTTGCGCTGATTATCTTGTTATCAGACAAAGGGGCTACAAAGTAGGTGCATGTGAAGTGTCAACAGCAACTCTGCAGGGAGCTGAGAGCTTGGAAAGCCTGGGGAGAAAATGCTGCACTAATAATGTATGAAGCCTATAAGCTATGCCTTGTTTAAAAAAGATGCATGGGTCCCTGAGGAGTGGAGTAAATGGGGCAAAGGGAAGATTTGGGCCAAGCTGTAGTATTGCTTTATCTGTCTCCTTCAAAAATGCAAAGTGGTCTAAAGAAGGTAATACCTTTGGGAATACCTTAAAAAAAATTAAATCTACAGTTATCTACTATTACCAGATCCCTTGGCTATTCAAAGCAAAGCTTAATAGTAAACCAGCCTTGTTATTTTAAAAAAAAAAAAAAAAGAAAAAAAGTTGTATTGTGTAGGGCTGGAGGAGGGAGGATATCTCTCTATTGCATTTGGTGGCCTGTATTAACACAATGTAAAAGACACTCAAAATTCATCCAACTGGGTACTTCATCAATATCTCACCCCAAAGCCCCAAATCCTTAGGGCCAACCTAGATCTCGTTTACCCCTGTAAATAATCCCACGCAAATCAATTTACTTTCATGAGTAGACTAAACAGGATTTGTCTGTAATTAGCATGAAGTGGAACAGATTGCAGGCATGCTTATCTTCTAATATGAAGGTGCAGCCAGCAGAGGTTGGACGCTGTGCCACTTCATCTCCAGAGCAGGGACAGCAGGACTGGTGACTACTGGGAAGCTTTGGCTGAACGGAGGACCCTGGCCCCTCTCTAGTAAATGCTGTGAAAACAAGCAGACCTCAAAGTAAGTTTGCCAGATCAAAACAGTGTGAGGTAAAACCTCATGTGGGATTAAAGTCCTTGTGTTTTATTTTTTCACTGTCACAGCACTGAATTCAGAGATTAATGCCATCTCAGTTGTTCTTAGCTATGTTGCATTTTTTTGAGATTAAAGCCAGTGGTACTTCTGACTTAAATTTTAAAGCACGTTTCATCTTTAATTTATTAGTTCTAATACATTATTATTTAATATTTGATCTCCCAATTGGCTTTAAGTAGCTTCTTTCTAATACTTGAATCCCCCACGTGGTAACAGTTTACTTATTGGATTATTCTTCATTTGTGTTTCTTATGCTGTCAAGACGAGGAAAACTTTATTTCATCATCTGTGACAGCAGGCCCTCTTTCAAAGTTTTCTTCGGATGAGGCTATTTTTCTGCCTGTTGGATACGTGTTAAACAATGAAGGCCCCACACATGTGTCGTCACAGAGTGGGTTATTTTTAAGATGCCGGTGTACATCTGCTCTGGATGATGTCCCCAGATGCATTTGGATGGGTCTCTGTGCCTGCGGTGAAACTCCTTTGTGTCCATAGGCTCTGAGAAGACACGTGGATGCCTTGTGGCTGTAGCTCATGTGCGAATGCAGTCTTCGTCCTTAAGTTGGCTTCCTAATGTTGTGTGTTGCATCTGAAGTATATTTGGTTACACTCCCTCAAAAGTGAATGTTTTGTTTTCCTTCACAGGTTAGATTGGTTCTTCTGATTTGTTAGGCTTCTCTTAGTTTCATGCTTGCTTTGGCAGGGATGATAACTCCCATGTACAGGGAGGGATTTCCCTCTCATCTGATACAGGTTGGAGTTGTCTTGTGGCCCTTTACACTGAAGGTAATAAAATGCTTTATTAATCTTTATTTTTTTACATTTATAATGCTTTAATCAAGCCTCTTACCTGATGGATTCCAGCACCTACTCTGATAAGGCCAACGTTTGCAAAAAGGAAATTCTGTGTCTCTGACGAGACTGTGTTCTAGTCCACATGACTCAAACCTGCCTAAGCCAAGTTACGATAGAAAAGTAGGAGTGAGGTCTGTAGAACAGCATTAAATTTACTCATGCAAAACTAACAGGAAAAGTTGGCCTTTACAAAGGTTAGTTTTTGCAGCAAATGCACAGGGAGTAGATGGATAATGATAGCACTTTGGTGGCACTTTTCACTTCCAATGTTTGGTGAAAGCTATAGTTTTAGTATTTAATTTGGGAGCTAGAAAGCCTTGGACTGTCTCTTACCCTAAATGAAATTAGTAGCAAAATAACATTGAATTTAGTAGGTGTTAAATTTGTTCAGGGATGAGTAAACCTGGTTTTTTCATTTCCAATCTGGGAACTGCTAGCTCTGAAGCTGGGGTTTTAAACAAACAAACAAAAATGGAATGGCAATAGTATGAGATTTATTTACACAGTATATGCAATGAACTGTTAACTGAGTTGGTTGAAGAAAATAAAATTGGATATGTTTGATATATTGATATAAATAAATAAAACTGAATCTGTTTGATAAGTTGAACACTGGTATTTACATCTACTGTATGAGTGTGAATAGGGGTCTGGCAGCTTGTAACTTGCACGGGGTTCCCTGTGGGGCACAAGTCCACCTCATGCTAACCGATGAAATAAGCTTTTGATAACCTCTGATACAGAAGGAAAAAAATCTAATTGATTTGATGTGATAGCAAGCGTTTTGGGGAAGAACTGTCATTGAGGCAGGAAATGACCCAGCACTTAATATCCGGGTTTGACTTTGGGATTGGTTGTTGGTTTTTCACTTTTAGTAATAATGAGCACTTAATATTCGCAGCTAAACCTGCAAACAACAGAGAGGAAATTACAGGCAGGTTTCAAATTTGTGTGCAGAAATGAGCAAAACAGAAATTTTTCATGCCTCATACTGGATAACATAAATATTTTATTTAGCTTTGAGGAATAACCTTTCAAGTGAAAAGTGACAGCTAGCTGAAAAATGGCCTGGAGCGTGGAACTGAAAGGCTTCTACTTACAGTAGATTTTTAGGGATTTTTTTTTTTTTTTTTTTTAAGTTGGGTCACTTCGTATTTTCCAAGTACAAACCCTCCTGGCTGTATTTTTAGGCTCCAAATACCTGTATATCTGTGTCTGTATTGCTGTGAGTAGGGCCTGCCAGCAGTGCATCCTTCATCTCTTATCAGTGGTTCCATCCACTGTGCCCTTCCCTCCTGAAATCCCAGAGCGCCTGGGAGAAGCTTTTCAGGCTTGGGACGGCCGCCAGCTCCTGCTTTGATTATTCCCTGGCTGCTCAGCCTGACAAAGGCAAGTTGAAGAAGTCTGGTGCTACAATGGAGCCGTCCGAAATGAATGCAGGACCGTGGCCTCCGGGCGAGGGGAAGGCCAGAAGGCCCCTCAGAGTGATGGCCTGGCACCCCTTTGGTCCTGTGTGCCGAGCCTGGGCCTGGAAACGGCAGGAGCGGGGAGCCTGAGCTGAGGGGTGTCTCGGGCATCCTTTGCCTGGCCCTCGTTTTTTACAGCTTCTTGTTGATAATCCATGACACAAATCTGTCATGGAGAGCTGTCGGAATTGGAGATCCCTGCCCCGCCGAGGGCAAGCAGCTGGCTGCTGGGCCTGGCCGTGCGCCCCCGGGCGCAGCCTGCGGACCCCTGCCCACGATGAGTGAGGAGCGGCACGGCAGAGCAGCGGCTGCGAAGCAAGTGGGTGCCTGTGTGTGCGCCTAAAAAAAGGGGAGAGAAAGGAAGCCAGGGTTTCTCTCCCATCCATCAGACAGGAAGACCAGCCAGCAGGTAAGACGATCCAGGGATTGCTTTTAAGATACGCATGGCTTTCACCAGTGGTAACGGGCTTGGGTGTGGAGCGATTTTCAGGCAAATGGCTCCTTGCGATGAAAACTGCCTCTGAGAGCACTGAGCACTGGGGTGCTGCCTGTACCCGCAGGGATAGCCTGCCTATGTCACTGCCCACGTCCCTGCCTCCATCCCCCATGTCACTGTCCACATCCCTGCCCCCATCCCCTGTGTCACTGCCCGTGTCCCTGCCTGCATCCCAGCCACAGGAGCACAAGGGCCACCAGTGAAATCAGCAGCCATGCTGAGCACCGCCCTTGTCTTAGGCATTAGCAATGCACACTTTTATTGCAATTATTAATCTGTCTTCCCTGCCATACAAACCTCAGGGATGTTGCGCTCATCAGTGGCTGAATGACAGGCCTGCTGTAACATTTGATCCGCAGATCAAGAAATCGTGCTCGTCCTGGTGCATGTTTTGGCATATCTGTCAGGTCTAGATTAATTTTATAATTGTTACTGCAGGGTTCAAAACTGCTTTTTCTTTTAATTGTAGTGAGACATTTGTAAACGTCATTAAGACAGCTGTAAACATGTAGCTAAGGCTAGCACTGCTCAGGCTTAGCAAAGAAATGGATTTATTTACCGAGGTATGTATTTCTGTTCACAGTGCTTGCCAAATTTGTCATGTTTTGCCCAAATCCAAAACTTAAGATCAAATGAGAAAATCTACACTTCCACTGTTTCCTCTTGCAGTGTTTCTTGTAGCACATAGATGTGAACACCACAGCTTGCTGTCGCAGCTGGCAACCAAAAGTCAGTTTGCATGACAGCGGAGGCGAGAGGTCAGAGGGGATCAGGCTCAGGAAGCCAGTGCCCCGGATCCGTAAGCGTCCATTGGCAGGGGACCACGTATTGCTGCACAAGCAGGGTTCGGCATGTGGTGATTCAATCCATAACAAATTTTCCCATCCAGGTTTACAAACCCTTGGAACAGGGCTTAAAAATGGAATTTCTAAACAGCCCCAGCGCTGTATGAACGGCGGCTCTGTTATAATAAGAAACTAGCAGACAACTGCTCCTTCTGCTGTTGTGCGCCTCTCTGCATGGGGCTGCCCTCGCAGCAGGACCATGTGTCTGTGCAGGCTATAATGAGACGGAGCTCTGGCTGGTTTTGTTTATGAGTGAAGGGCAGGGCTTGGGGAAAAAAAAAAAAAGTCCACTTGCTGGCAATGAGTAAAGCTACGTTGTTTGACCAGAGAGGGAGATTAAGGCATAAATTCACCCTGGTTTTTTTTGTTTTAAGTTTTTAATTAAAAGAGGAAGGTCTAGCCTTTCTGTGCCAAGACAGCCTTTCAAATTAATTTAAAAGGCATTAGTGAGTTCTGCTGAGGTCTACAAGTAGGTGACTCTTCTGTCACCACTGCTGCTCATTCCTTTCCCAAGAAGCAAGAAAGCTAAACTGATAGAACTCTACCATCTGATACAGCTTTGAAACCTAGAATTGAACAGGACATTTACTGAGCAAGCCAAAAAAAAAAAAAAGAAAACAAAAAAACCGAAGCCTTGTTAAAACAACAAGGTAAACAGCAATTTGGAATGTGTATAGGAGTGGTGTGATGGATCAGAGGAATAGGAGGGTTGCAGCTCAAGCTGGGTTTCCACAGTGGTTACCCAGAAGTTCCTCTAAAGAAGTGGAAGACCAGCGATGCAATTCTGGCCTTGATTTATGTCTTGTTTTTAAAAAGTGAATCTAGCTGATGTGAATAAAGCTATTTCCATGCCATGGGAGTAGCTCCCAGATCTCTCTTTGTTCCCAGCAGCTGGATGAAGAGTCATTTTACAAAGACCTTTTCCCTAATAAATAGCAAAGCAATCTCATAAAGAAAGTAATGTGCTTTTTAGGCTCAGTAACCATATTGAATTAAATGTTATGCACACTGTAATTACATTTGCCTGTCAGTTGTATTAATGTGAATTTCCTTGATTAATTTTTCAAGTTAGTCGGTATTAAGTAGGTAGGAAGTTTAAGATCCCCCTAGACCTCCTCTGTCAGCCCAGCTCAGTTAGTGGAGGGAGGGCAAAGCTCAGCACACTCAGAGTTATTTCATTAACTCGACCGCTTTAATAAGCACCTTGGATCTTTGCAGTCATTTGCAGTTACTCCATACAGTATGATACAGTGTGAATCCCCGAGCTGCGAGGAGCGGTCCCGTCAAGTGTGGGGCACAGCACTTGGAAGCAGCATGAATGCCCAAATCCATGTGTGTTGTAGATTTTTTACACCCCGATGCTGGCGAGGGGGTGAGTCTGTGGGGCGCAGCTTTGGCCACACTGCCTGTGCCATGTTCAGAGCAGCACAGCGAGTGTGCAAGTTCAATCACCTCCCTGAAATTCTGTGGGGTATGTGATTCCCAAGGACAGAGAGCAGCAATTTGAGAGCAGGGGTCATAGAAGACTTACTGAGGCGAGGTAACACACTGCTCACATACACTTCTCTCCCAGTTATCATCCTAAATGTCAGCTCACTGCCTTTACCAAGTGCTGTGCAGGCTCAGTTTACCTTTTGAGGAATTCAATTCTGGTCTTGGCCACATGGAGAGTATTCATTCCTCAGACAGAGGTACCTGGATAGCCAGTTACTGTACGCAGAGATCTCACAACATGCAGCACAGAGTGTCTTGAAACCAGTGGATGTTGATATGTAAGTCTGACCTTCTCTGAATTAATAAAATACTTGAAGCTATTTTAGAGAGGAAGCTGGAGTCATTTGCACAGTGGGGGTCTGTGCATTACAGCTGTGCTTCTTTTTGCTTGGTGTCTGCAAACTTTATATTAAGTCTCTGTTCCCGATTCATCTCTCAAACATCTGCGTTAACTCATGGGGCTCAGGGAGTCTTGGTGTAAGTGTGAAGTAGGAATGAACTGAAACAAGCTTACTTAAATAGGGACCCTTCTTCTTGTGTAAATCAGTCTGGATTACAGGGATCCAAATAAACAGTCCTTGGGATGCATACATCCTGCAGCACTCTGTTTCTGTTACACAGCTCTTGGGAGATGCAAAAAGTCTGTTTAGTATCTACTCAGAAGGAAGAAATGGTAGCAGGGCTATGGAAAAAATTTTCGAGACTAGGAGTCTGTTTCATGTTATAGTGGCTTGCCAAATTTGATCCAAAATTTCTTAAATATTGGTGCCTGTACACAGCTGATTAGCAGTTAACAATTATAAAGCCATGGGATGCACTGTACTTTTATTTCCAATGCACATAGCATTTGCTTTTTTAATCCTGTTCTTAGAGAACAGTATTTTAAAGCAGTTTGGAAAACCACACAAAACCAGGTACACGTGATCGAGTAAGAAGAAATTTGGGAACAACTGGAAGCACTGTACAGGAAGGTTCAACATGTACAAGGTTATTGCCTTAGGATGATTTTTTTTACTCTTACCCTCTTGTTCCCCGTCTGGTTTTAGTGCACTATGGAGTATATACTGTAGCAAACCATATGCTGTGGGCAAAGTTCAAAGTACCCTGCCAGTACTCCATGCTTTGCTTTCTTCTTACACTTCCAAGTAGTTGGCACATATGCCAATTTTTAGTTTATTCTTATTTTAAAAAAAAAAAAAAGAAGAAACCCCAGCTAACAGTAATTGGAAGATAAAAGATCACTACCAGTCAGGCTCTGGTCTTCCCTCTGCTTTTAGAGCAAGTGAGAGCAATACACTACTTCAGCTGCATTTCAATTTCAGCTTCCTCCTTGCCAACCTGAGTCCTTAGTGCCGTGCTGTACACTAGCTGTTCGGTTTGCTGTCAGCAAGTGCTGCTTTTGCCCTGTGACCAGTGGCTTATTGAGCAGGAGAAAGTGAGATCCTGGCCTAATTAAATAATGCTGTGAAAGTTGCTGGTGAGTTCAGTGGAGCCATGTTTGTACCTGCAGTTAAAGATTACATGGGTAGGGAAACCCAAATCATTGCCCTTAGTTGTATGCTTCAGGGGATAAGAAATAAAAATTAGCAGAACCTAAATTTCTTACCTGGTCTGTTGTTAACCTGTAGCAAATGAGGCAGTATGCCTTGTCTTCCTACAGAAGTCTTGTCTTCTGTAAAACAGGAGTGTTCATAAATGTTGCATGAGTGCTGTGAGGACAAATTAATTCATTATTGCATGAACATTGACCAAACTTGTATTTTCTTGGTTCAGTCATGCTGGCGCCTAACAATGCGAGCAAAAGTTTTGGTAACCGCAGCGTTGGATGTGATGCTAAGGGAGAGCATGGGCTAAGCCAGTGGATACATAGAAAGCCTGGATAATCAGGGGAGCAGTTACATATCTAAAGTTATAGCAGGCTTACTTTCACATTTCTAAATAGCCTGCATCTCTTCTTTTGTTTGGATCAGCTTCTGTCTTTTCTCTATAGGGCAGAAAAGAAATTGGCCCTGTTCCACTTTGAATGGGAAGAAACAGTTTTGTGGGGAAATCCACTTGCCCTAGGGATCTAATGAGTTGAAAATATTTTTAAATACTTGTGATTTAGATCATAATGAATAATACTAATGTTTCAAGTTAAAACTTCTTTTGACGCTTTAAGGAGGTAGGGGTATTAGTATGTGTTGCAGGTAGTTGTAAGTTGTGTTTGGCAGTCTTCACAGATATTTTCGGTGTGCCCGGAGTGCCTAAATGCTCTTCAGTGATCAGTAGAGAATAGGCTGGGATTGCTGCAAGCAGCTGAAACTTCTGGCACTGTCCCAGCAGTCACACAGGACCGGGGCAGGCACTGAAGCAGCACGCTCTGAAAGACCTCTCCGTTTTCTGTAGGCGTTGTGTGTATGGCACTTGATAACCTTCTCCAGATTAGACCCAGACCATACCTCTTGTGTTCTCTTCATGTAAATAAATGCTGTTAAAGCAGACCCACTGTAGGAAAACCTGAGTTATTCAGTCAGCAATGCGCCTTAGGAATAGAGCTGCAGCATTTTCTTGGGGAAAGTCTGATTCATCACTTGTCTGCATGCCTGGACAAGAAAAGGGTCATATTTCTGCTAGACACCAAAGCGGGAGGGGGGAGTGTTTCTGACTTGATTTATCAACTAGTAGAGATGAATTAGAACCCTCGGGGGAGGGAAAACTTCACAGAAACCGAAATATTTTTACATTGCAGATGATTGTGGCCTCCAGACTTTTTCTTGTATGGCATTTATGCAAGCACACATTCCAAAACAGAATTAAACAAACAGTCCCTTGAAGACTCCTAATTAGCCACTTTGCTCAATACTCAATTAGAATAACCATATAGGTAAAATATGACTGCAGTGCAGAGATTTTCATTTGAAGTTGCAGTCCGTAAGTAATGTTTAGGAACAAGTAATACAGTTCATCAATGAATGCGTTTTGCTTGGAGCAAATTCGGCACTGCAAACGATTGGTAGGAGGGGAGGGTGAGATGCTATAAACCTGATGGAAGTGTTGTAATTTAATGCAGAGGCCTAGAGTTCAGAAGATCTGGAAAGATCGTGCCTCTGCCAGAAACCTTGATGTGACCTCAGGCAAGTCACTTCACCTTTCTGTGCCTTATCTGAATAAATATCTCCGCTTCCTATCTGTAAAATGAAGATAATGCCTTATACGTGTTCTGAAACTTGAGTGTTAATAAAGTACACAGAAATCATCAGATAGGAAGTACTCCAGAAGAACAAATGCTGAGTTGTATACATTTATACAGCACTCAATAGCACAGTTTTTTTTTCCTTAGGCCACTTGCAAATACGTACTCTATTGAGACTTATTTGGCTTATCTTCCTTGTGAGGAGGATAGACCTGAACAAGACATTTGGATTCAGACCCTCTGAATACTTGAGGGACAAAGAGCAGCTGGTTTCTCTATCCAAACTTAGATCTAAAGCAGAATTTTGGATGTAGTTGTCAGCTGCACAGTGAGTAAAACTTCGCTTTGGAGCCTGACACCAGAGCCCAGATAGGATGTGAGATTTTGTGGCTAGAACCTGTTTCTATCAAAGCATGATAACTATCAAAGCATGATAAAGAGCATTAAACAAATTCCACTACTTAGAAATTACCATCTCTGCATGTCTGTCTCAGTTTCATTTCCGCAGAAGGACACAACTCTCACAACTAGTAAACGATACACTTTCTATTGATACCATCTATACTGTGCTAGTAGCTAGTGGTTTTAGCTCACTATTCTGGTTTTCGTAGTACAGAGAGAATTACCTAGAAGTGCTAACACCATAGGTTTGTCTTCTCACCACTGCACATCTTATGGTCACATTAAAGTGTCTGCTTTATACTTGCTCACACTTTGCTAACTGTTAGGAAAACTTAAGACCCTACTGAGGGATGCCTCCTCAGAAAGACATTTTGTCAAGAGATAATCATGCTTCTGAAATGTTATGTCCCTGGTGAGGTAAAATGCAGAACATTCAAGAAAAAAAAATAGAGAGGAAAGTCTGAACATCTTTGGAAACAGGTAGGCAAAATTTGATGTGCTTTTAATGATAGGTGTTAAAGTCATGGCCTAGCTTTGGTGTTAAAGTATTAATACTATGGTATTAAAAGAGCATTTAAATAAGTACTTTGCCTAAACAAAAAAAGTGATATATTGATTTATTAAAAACCTAAAGGTTTGAAAAAACTTTTTTTAAAGCCTGGGTTTTTTTCCAATCTAGCTGAGCTGTTCACTCCAGTTAGTTAGGGGCAACATGTTTTAGCTATATTCCTGGGCAATTGTAATTCACAGGACACTGTGAAGACTAAGATCTTCTTGAAAATAACTTGCCGTCCAGCTCATGACTTGGATCATCTGTTTCCGCATGGGAGCTGACCAACCGAAATAAATCAAAGGCTGCAAAAGTGGCTGCAGGACTGAAGCTGCAAAGGTTGGAACCATGTGTTTGCATGGGAGGATATCCACAGCGCCACAGGCTGCATGAATGAATGGTTCAGATTTGTGTGTTTTTCACAGTGTAGGAACATTTGATATTCCTAAAATCCTTTAGGTTAGATTCAAAAGCAGTGTTATGATTCCTGAAGACTACTTTGGGAAGTTTCAAAAGATTTCACTTTTCCAAGGTTGTATACGCAGGATTTGGGAAACTGAGTTGCTTTATAGTTTCCTGGGATTGGGACAACCAAAAATAAATAAAAAAAAGCAGTCATGAAGGATGTGAAAACGTAGCCCTTTATCCATTCCTTATGATAGACAGGAAAGGAGAGGTCACAACTGGTAACAGTTCGAAGTAAAACTATTTAAATGTTTTGTACTTTTCCTACTTCTTTTTGTAAAATTCAAATCAGGTATTCGACCTGCAGGGACCTTCAAACAGGTCATTAAAAACAACCCAGCAGTTATGAATCAATTTATTCTAGATTTTAATTTAAAATTGCACTTGCATAATTTTCCGAAAGGGTTGGAGCCTTTGTAAAACTTACTTCAATCATTTTTATTTTTATTTTTCAAAAGAAGTCAGGTGATATATCTTTACTTATCTTCCTGATTAAATCTCTCCATACTGGAGAGAATTATCATTTCCTTCCCAACCTTCCCTTGTCTTTTGAAAATACCAACAGGTAATTTTACCAACTTAGATAAGGAATTCCATTTAACTGGGAAGCCAATTATCTGTCAAGACGTTATTGCAATATTATTAGAAAACTGGATACTTAAGCAGCAGGTAATTTTTTTTTGTATTTCCTGCATAACTATCATGCACTCTGTTTTGATTAGATCCTAATGATACCAAGAACGTTTAAAACAAATACTCAGCCCGTGCAAATGAAAAACATTTTGCTTCTTCAGTTGCACTTGTGCGGCAATGGTAATTAATACATCTTGGGATATTCAAACTGTATCTGATTAAATCACAGTGCACCAAAGAGGGCTTTATAAATAATCTTTCCATGAATCCTGCCGAGAGATCTGGGAGAAAAAAGGGAATGTATTAAACAACATCATTGTGCCTAAAGGTGTCTACCAACAGTGGAGTTGCTGCTATAGATTCCCTTGCCCATAAGCCAGCTTCTGCCCTGGACCACCCATGGTGAATGAGACCAACTTGAGTTTTCATAATTTTTATGGTGATAGTAGGCTTTGCAGTTGTGGGCCTGGTAGACTGCCCAATTCCTGTCCAACAGTAACTCCGTTAGTTGCTTTACCCTGCAGTTACATACCTTCTCCTGGTGGAGGACAACCTCTCCAGAAGAGCAGTCCCAAAACCAAAGCATGTGTCGTCTAAACCATTTCTCCCCAGTATGACCCTCACTGGTTGGTACTAGTCCTGGACTCTGGTACAAGTTTGTTTTAGAACAGTCAGCATAAAGGTTAGGCCAAGCAGTATCTGCTTGGAATAAGCTACCATGATGAGTTGTCCCTTGCGGACCATTGCCAAGCTTACATGCAAGTAGCCTCCAGGATTAAAGAACCTTAAATGCACTAGTTAATTAATAGTATTGCCAGTCCCTTACCTCAGTGATGTAATATTTGCAAGCCAGAAAGAGAAGTTTGTTTTGGTTTTGAATTAAACATGTTTTAACTTTGCCAGCGCCCTTTCTGAAGGCCGAGATTAAGGCCCCATCCAGGAAGGGATAAATTTTTCAAGGAGCACTGCCAAGCTAACAACAGCAAAAAAAAGAGCCCTTGTATTATTTTGCGTGAGTTCTGTTTTCCTCCGTTCCTTTTCCAGGAATTTTTTGTAACTACATGAATTTAGAGGAAAGAGATAGCTCTGTTTGCAGATGATTTATTTCACATTTGTTAGGCAACTTCACTCTTCCCCATGTGTTGTAAGCTTCCCCTTGCTGTTTGCATGGCTCTTTCCTATAGCTACAGGAAGCAGGTTCGTCAAAATAGGAAAACGTGCTGTTAAAACAGCAAAAAAATAGGCAGGATAGCTAATGGGCAAGGGACACTAGTCAGATTTTAAGGTCTCCAGTGTCTATATTTGTATAAGAACCATCCTCGGTTGGTCTCTGTATTGGTTCTTGACTGGGTGGTAAGCAGGCACTAGCCTCGAATGCTGTGTCATTTGCAAAACCTCATTTTCTATGTGTGTTTGGGCATGTCAGCAGGCCTTTGAAGATTTATTAATGAGAGATTATAGTCTTTTTAAAGAGGTGTTTTCAGTTCCTGGCTTAGATGAGGGAGTGGCCCATTTACCTCTGCAACCACTCATATCTGTCTAAACCAAATCATTCCAAACTCCTTTTATAACATAACCACCAAAAACTGGCACGAAATCCCTCCTCAGTGAATGGTTGTGCAGAAGAGCATCCATCATGCTCCCTTGGGGTGGCTGATGGTCACCGTGTCAGGTTGCTCACGAGCCAATGCATGCAGTCTGGGAGGACCCACAAACCTGCCTGTTGGGTGCTTGCTGCAGAGCTGAAGCTGAGCCATGTGAAAAAGCTTTCGAGTTGGAGATCTTGAAAGGCAACGCCCTGGTGTTTTGGCTCTGCTAGACTTTTCTACCTGACTGCCTGGAGCACCAGAATGAATACCTACTGTTTGTGCACTTTTTTTTTTCCCTCTTTGAAAATTGGAAGGCATTTTGTAAGGGCAAAGTGTCAATGTTGTAAGTCAACATGAGTTGCACCAGAACGTCTCCCAGTAGACAGGGAAAGAGACATGATTCAATTTAGTAGATTCACTTTAGATGTAGTTTGCTAATTTATTGTTCAACTTAACCATGTCCTTCATGAAAACAGAGGAAAAAGGAGAAAAAGAAGAGAGGTGCTGAAATACCACAGAAGTACTGGGGAACCAGCATCTGCTTTGCTCTTTCCAAGTTGTACCTTCTCAGTGCTGGTGCCCGTGTTAAATGTTTGCCACAGAGCATACAAGTCTGTGGATTTTCTGTGGGAAAATACTTGGGACCTCAAACGCTGACAACTTTTTTAATTATAGCCCATGGGAGCCCCAGCTTTACGGAAGGAATTTCACGGGGAGGTTTGGCTGGAAGTGGCATTTCTGTCCATCAGTGTACTTCATTTACATTTTTAAAAATATTTTGATTGTGGTTAAATAACTGGTAATCATGTGCAGGTGGTAGATGTTGAGTGTGATCTTCGTTACTTCTGGCAGGGAAGAAGAAAGATACCTTTATGAATAAATACTTCTTTCCTGAACTTAAATACTGAGATTCCATCTTTGTGGGAAAGAGTTTCTTTTCTCAGCCCGTAGTTCATATCTATGACTTGCCCTTTTTGGGACACACATACTAAATACACTTTTAATCTCACAATATGCCCAGGTGTTCATTTTCTTCTTTTTCTTTCAGCTCTGGAGCTGTAAGTAATTCTGGATTCATTCCATCCACCTGGTTGAGTGCTTTTTTCTATTCTTGATTTCTATTTCTCTCCTTCTCTTTCCCCATCTCTCTCGTGTTTCATTTCCTAAGCTTTTCTGCCAGAACAGCTTTTTATTTCAATCACCTCCGGGAATGGAGTGGACACAATGAATTGGGTATTTTATACGGACTCCGTGGGGGAATCAGGTGTGGCAAGAAGCGATACTAGGCACCACTGAAGCTGCACTCCGAGCCTGTGCCCGTGGGCGTGGGGCGGCTGGCTGGCAGCACGCTGCAGCCAAGAGGTGGGAACCTGCAGCTTGTTTGCAATTGCTTCTGGTCCATAAAGCAAGCACAGGCCCGTCACACAACTTCCTGGCAATCTGGTTGGGGAATATTTTCAGGAACAGAAACGTAACTGCAGTGGAGAGCTGTACTCTTCCATCCTTGCTAATCAAGATTGCTGATGAAACATTTATTTGTCAGGGTTGGATGTTTAGCTAAATATAGGAATACATTTCTGCAGTGTGAAGATGAACATCAGCGATCTTGGCATGGGATAATGTCAGTGAAATGCAGATGGAATTAATGTCTCTTCTCAAACTACTGTCCTCCCCGTGATCTAAAGAGGTGCTGGATGGGTGTGATACATTTCTGTTTGTTTGTTCTCTCCTAGGTTGTTGCTACCTGTATTATGGTTCCATCCTCAGCCTCAGGCATGGAGCAGGACTCCATAAGAATCCTGAAGCAATGAGACACATTTGCAACAAATGATCCAGTTTCTGGCACTGGGACAAGAAAAAGTCTTGCCCTGATGTCATTTGTCTAAGCTGCTGTTGAAAACTTACATGAAGTTATTATCACAGCAGGTTTAGGAAGCCCTTGTTCCAGTGTTTCACTACCCTTAGTATTGAATTATTTTTCCCTTGGTACCTAACTAAAATACATTTTGTTGCAATTTGAGAATTTTTTGTCCATCCACCATAGGACATAGTGATCTTCAACTTTTCTTTTTTATATTTTAAATTAAATTTTTATTCAGCTTTACTGTTTATGTAATCCTCTTTCATTTTAGGCTTCGTATGTCTAAGTCTGTTATCCTTTAGTCATTGGTTAAATTTCTTAAATTTCTTTTGATTTCTCTTCCTCTATTCAGGGGCTGAGCTGTTTTAAGTTTGCTGCTGTAGCTGTCTGAAAATGCATTGTCTGAGCCTGGACACAGGAATGTGGCTGAGGTCTCACAAGGGCTGAATAAACAGAGCAATTATCTCCATTTCTTATGTATGCCACTCCTCTTCCTAAAAATCAAGATTTTGGGATTTTTGTAACAGCATTACTTTGTTGACTCATGTTTATGTTGTGATTCGCCATGACCCTCAGATTCTCATTCCTTGTTTTGCATTTGTATGTCAGCATTTGCTTCCAAAGTATATTATTTAGTTTGTTAATTAGCTCTTCTGAGTGTACTAAGTTCTTTGGATTCAAGAGTAGCTCATATTTTCCCGTGTGAAGGGTTTTTCCCCCCCCTTTATCCTTGCTCTTTCTTGTGTTGCTATGTGAAGGACAACACACAGAAAACAAAGAAACTGCCAGATATTCAGAAGAAACGGAGAAGCTGAGAATATACAAAATAAACAGGGTGAAAAAAGAGAAAATTATTTTTCTTTTTCAGCAGTGGCAATTTTAACTTCATTCTTAGGAATAGCAGGGGAAACAGATATCAAACATACAATTTTAAAGAAATGAAGGGTAAATTGAGAGGGCATATTTAAAAAAAAAAGTAAAAAATTAGGCACAGCAAGATGGAAGGAACTATTAGATATATTGCTTAGTATTTCTAGGGATGATGTTATGATTTAGCCAGCTAGAAATGGCCATAGCAGCTTTTGTAAATGTGATGGATAGTGGAATAATTCATGGTTGACTTTCATTTTTCAATTCAAATATGTTTGCACATGAATTACCATTTGTCCTGAGTATATTAAAACATCATCTTACTGGATAAATAGACAGATAGCATTCAATGTTAATCATGTTTTCAAATTTATTTTAACCGGGAATCATGAAGCTGAAACCTTCTAAACACATGCATTTCTCAGTAATTTGGGTTTTTAATTCAGCCAGGAAATGGGGAATTAAAGTGCATTGTTAATACTGTTTAATTGGGAAGGGAAAATTTGGGGTGGGATGAGCTGATTTCAGTCCAAATGTTTGGAAATTCACCAAATGGACAGCGAGCCCTCAGTTGCACCGTCTGATACCACGGTGTCAGTGTTACTGGCCAATATAAGCTCTTCAGACGTCTTGTAATGCAAATAAATTCCTTTAACTGGGAAAATTTTAGGAAAGAATAACTCAGGCTTTTGTGCCAAGGTAAATGTTTCACTTCTATCCTAAACTTGTAATGTGATCGGTTGTGCTGTTCATGGGTGCTGCTCTCAAACCCCTGAACTCTCCTCTCAAAATACAAACCGGGTGGAGCGCTTGCATTTCAGGAGTGTTTATGTTTCAGAGGTCCCACCAGAAAGGGTCCTGCTTTACAGACCAGAATGTACCCGAAGCCTCCCCCAGCTCCAGCAAGAGGAGAGCAGATCTTGAGTTTGGGCTTTTACTTATCTAGTCTTGATTCCTGTTTCTCTGCCCACCTGAGGCAGTGGGGTTAGCCCGAGGATTAGGGAGATGTGAGAGGATACACAGGACACACAACCATTGGCGGACGATGGAGTCCTTCATGGGCTTGGAGGAGCCTTTGCCGGAGATGGGGCGTGCTATGAAAGATTTGCAGGTCTCGGGGTAGAGGGAATGGGGCAGGAGCCAGCTGTGGGGTATTTCGTACCTTAGTTCCTGTATCTTTGGCTTTTTGTGCCAGTGGTGGAGGGCTACCAAATGAAGCTTGCGTTTTGACCCTTAGCTGCCATTGTGATTCACACTTTCATTACCTTTCATCCTTTCCCTTTGCTCCAAGGAAAAAACTTACAAGTACTCGTGGGCTGCAACAGCAAGCATCAGGAAGAGAGGTCATCCAAAGTTTGGAGGGCTGCTAATTAGCTTTTTTCTTCATGAATTAGTCAAAGCTAATTAGTGTCTGTCTTTGCAGAGGTTCTGATGCAAACACAAGAAGGGAGTAGTTAAGTCACGAATTTTAAAGCACCCTTGTGTTATTAACAGTGTTGGCAGATGTTAAACCCCCCCCCCCCTTTCAGTTTTTCAGACTTTCCCATGATGGGTAAGATTTACCTGTTGCCAGACAATGCCGTTCAATGCTCTGAAAGTCAAATAGCGCATCTAAATCACCAGCCAAGCCAGACACAATAGCAATTCCTTCTGTTTACATCTTGGAGGCAACTTTGCGTCTGGAGGAAGGAGTTTGAGGCTCACTGGGGGCTCGCTTTGAACGCTGCCCCATCTCCCCCTGCCCTTTCGCCTCCTGGGCTGACCTAGCTGTAAAAGTGTCAGCCTGGCTTGGAGAGCCACAACCAGCCAGACATGATGCATAGCTCCTCGGGCTCTCTGTTGTGTGCCAGTGGCCGCCGGGCTTAGGGAAGCTTTTTGCTGGATTGCTGATGCAGAAGAGAGGCATTGCGCTCCCGTTGCTAGCCCCTGTGCTTATTTTGGGGGGGGGGCGTGGACAGAAAATTAATTACTTTCCATACACTCCTGTTCCACAGAGCAATGCTCTGTCGTTGTTCATCAGTGTAAAAAGGAAATGAGGATTTATAGCATTACCTGTTAAATTTACAGGGGAAAAAAGATTGCCGGAATTTCAAATTACCCTGTCGGGAATATTTTTCCATTTTTAATTATAAATTAGTATGCAAATAGTCCAAAGTCACTTTGTCTGCTGTTGTAAACTGCAACGCATGGAAAAAGCTCTGTACGATAATTTAAGTGATGAAAGCAGCGTGTAGAAAAAGCTTGGTAAGTGCTAAATGAGGAGGAGAAGGGGAAGAGGGCAGAGGGTTGAGCTTGTTCACAACTCGGAGGTCTTAGGACTCAGCAAATGTCCTCCGTATTTGATTGCCTGGGACCTTGGAGGACTCTGCTGCTCAGCATGGTCGGCATCAGTTTGCTGTGCTGCCGCTGCTCGTCTCACCCAGGGAAACGTCGTGTGCAGCCGCAGCCCAGGCGTGGGTCGCCAGTGAGGACACCAGTGTCCTTCATGGGGACAGTCGGAAGTACTTCCATCCCTGGACTGGTTAACCTCCAGGTGCCCAACAAGAGACGTGCCATCAGAAGCAGAGGACATCTCTGTGCTGCTCCATGAAGCAGGGGTGCAGTGCGATCTAATGTACTAAATATCGGGGCCAGAAGCTCCCAGTTCAGGATCCCTGTGCATCCTTACGCAGACCTCTGGGTGCGTTACCACATTTCTGCTATGAACTGGGCCTGACTCGACTGAAATCTCCAGAGGTGATCTTGATTTACCTCAGTGTATCTGAGATCAGAGTCAGATCTCTATCTGACCTCTTTACTTTGCACACAGATATAACAACCCTTCCTTCTCTTCCAGGATTAATTATTGATCACAAAAAGTTGTTTTTACACAGAGAGCATTATATAATTACTATTACTTTTACATACTGCTCTCCTCTGTCTTGCTCTTGGCTTCTGGACTGTTGCTGTCACAGAGGTGGTCACATCAGGAAGGTGGCTGTCTACAGCTGTCAGCTGAGAGAGACCATTTTAATTAAACTTTTTTCATTTCAAATTCAAGTCACAGATTTAGCCATGCTGAGGTTAGCTTCTCACCACGTGAACTTGGAGATGGCTTCTGCTGAGCCCAGTGGGGAGCCCTGTCCCTTCTGTGGAGGTCCCTCTTTGTGTCCCTCCCCACTGGCGCTGTGTAAGGAGCAGGTATTATCCTTTTGATATGCTTGGTATTAAAAATTAGCTTTGAATCTTCAATAGCCGGTACTCCTGAAATTTTCTAATGTATTCTTTACTGCCTGGCATTTGTGGTCGTTGAATTGTACCTATCTATAAAAGGTCTTTTTATTGGGAACAGCCAATTTTTAATGAGCAAAAAGTTCGGGACCGTTAACCTAAGCACCAGATGATCAGGAATATCAGCCTTTCAAGTTCCTCTGCTGCTCTGACTGAATATGCATGACAGTCTCTTAGAAACTTCCTTCAGGTTGTTTAATTAATTGAGTGGTGTAGTTTCATGTTGGACATTTACCAACTGGGAGGAGGATTGGACTGGATCTAAAATGTTCGTTGTGCCATGCTTAAAATTTATCATGTGTGGGAGTGGATAATTCAGGTGCCGCAGAATACAGGCATCAGGAGAAAAGGCGGTGGTGGGGACCACAAGCTCGGCCATTTCAACACTGTGCTGGGCTCTGTGTCCTGTCCACTTACGGTCACCCCACTGCCTTGCGACTCGGTGCCCCAGGGATGGGAGCTTCCCCCTTTCTTTTTCACGTGTTTTGGTCACATGTAGGGCTGGAGGTAAAAGGGCAGATGCTACGCTCCGAACCCAGTATAAACTGGAGTGGTGTTCCCTTTGAAGTCAGTGGTGTTTCCTCTACATTGGTATCTGTGCAACTGAGTTCTGTATCCGGTACCAGGTGATGGGAGCTTTTTTTGCTCTTTTTTTGTCCTTTTTTGTGGTTTTTGTTACTGGAGTGCTGCTACTTAGAGAACATGTTCGGTTTCACTGATACCTAAATCAACACAGATGTTTTCCTGAACAGAAATTTCCATTATGGGCTGAAGCTAACACAATTTCGTAAGTCAGATATCTCTGAATCATTCTGAGTTTTTCTGTTTACAAGGGATTCTTGTAAAATCATAAAAAATCCCCAGCCACCCCTCCAAGAGGCTTTAATGCAACCACTTTGTAACATGCCGCCAAGCTTCCCCAACCCTCCTCCTCACACGCCACTTCCCAGACCTTAAAACAAACTCGAGAGCTCTTGATACCTATTGAAAAAGTTACCGGTGCGATTTTATAGCAAGGGGTTTTCTTTACATAGGTGCTTTTCTTCTTTCTTCCCTGATGAAGTTCTCACCGCTCAGTCTGTCGTGCTGGAAGGGGACAAGCATCTGCCAGAAAATCAACATTTTGGGGCTGGTGCTGTGGATGGTGAGGTCAGATGAAGAGGCTGCTCTGCCCTGGGCCAGCCTGGCTGCTTTCTGGCTGCGTGTTTAGTAAAGCTATTGCTAATAGCTGGTTAAATGGATAAGATCACTTCAGTATCTAATCCCAATAGCCTTATCTTACTGAGACTGGTTTACAATTATAACGAAACAACATTTCAATGGAAACGTGTTTAAGCACATTAAACTGCTCAGATGCTGAGCGGGAATCCTCTTGGGGTCAGTGTGGAAATGGCGGCATGTCCCTGCCCCTCGCCCCGCTCCTGGCGCATCCCCCCGCGGGTAGGGTGGCTGCTTAACCTGCAGAAGCAGCCGCCAGCTTGGAAGATTATGTGGAAGTGGGGCAGGAATTTGCCCTGATCAAGTGAGGGGCGCGGCCCCTGCTAGGAGGGAAGGCCAGTTTACTTCTCTTAAAGCCAGTTTTGACTTTTCCTGTATCAAAGCAGCACCACTGTAGTTTCATCCCAAGGAAGCAGTGACAGTGGTGGGGAAGGCAGGCCTGCTGGCTGTCATCTAATAGAGCGGACGTGGAGCTGCACAGCCCTGCTTGCTCTTCTAAACAGGGCTCTTGCCCCTCTGGGGACCATCCCAGCCGCTGGCTCTACATCCCCTCCACAACCAACACCGCTTAGCTGGCCGGGATGGTTCATAACTTGGGCAAAAGGAGCTGATTAATCCCTTCGGCTGCCTAAGTCTAGACAGGAGCAGAAGCATTTTAGGCATGTTCTGTTTTGTTTTGGTTTGGTTTTTTTTTTCCTGAGGAGTGTAAGATGAGGCTGCATTCTTTGGTATAAAATTATTGCTTGCTCGCTCTGTCCAAGCGGAGCAGGACGTGAATTCTTTCCTCTCCTTTTGGCTTGAAGCAAGTGCTTGCAGTTAGCTGTGAGAGCCTGGGAGTCACTTTATAAGGCTTGCGGTTTCATGCCCCTTCACCCCCACATGACTTTCAGAAACATGCACCTGACACCATTTCTCAGATTGATTTTTTTAATTTTTTTTTTAAATAGAGCTTTTTGCGTGTTCTAGAGTTTTGTTCCTGTTTGTTTGGGTTTTTTTTACCTATTTGTATAATGCTTGCATGTTAGACTAGAATAGAGAAGACTTAAGAGCACTTCACATCCAGCCTTCCTGAGAAGTAGACACTTCTGGGCTGGAACACCATAAACTGATAGGACAGAAGAAGGGAAACTTAGGCCAAAACCAAAGACCCAAAAATAAATGGCAATGTTCATTGTCCCAGTATGGAAGCACGTCATGTCCTTAAACATTTGTTTAGCGGAGACTTCTGGAGGGCATTGTCAAGCTTCAAAATAGACTACAGGATAAACTGCTGGGAATGTCATTACCAAAATATCTAGAGAATCCAGTGTTTTCAGTTACAAACTACTGGTTTCTATTTCTTGAGCTAAAGAGGAATCTCTGGGAAGTCCCCGGCAGTGGATCAGGCTCTGCCACCGGAGGACAATGGCGCATGTAGGCATTAACCATCGGTTTGAATACAGGCTGCAATGCTCACATCAGACAGCTCTCAAGTGCTGCTTCAGCAGATGCAATGAAGGGGAGCAGCAGCCGGGCTGGATGAAGGCAGGCCCAGCAGTGGTGGCTCTAAGGCACAAGTTCAGCTCCTGAATTTTCCTGGTTTCTTCCTCTCCCCACTGCTGTCTCGGCTGCATAAGTGGCCTTTGTGCTGTTGAAATTATCCCTCTTAATCTTTTCCAGTGCAGATCTCCTTATTTAAAGCGCCTTGCTTTCTTATTTGAAAGGCAAATAAGGACCAAATAATGGAGGGCCTTTTCCTTAAATTAAAAGAATAAAGAAGCTGGGGCTTGTGTGCATGAAAGAAATCACAATGCAGCCTGCCTTGTGCTGTTTATACAACCTGGGTTTAGATCTAAACACTACCCAAGATGTGTCAGTGCCCATAAATGGGGAGGGCTAACGCACAGCTGGTTTATATGGGTAGGTTAAAGCAGAGATCACTGAAGCGAGTCTCATAATCCTGAAAGAATGAGTGACTAGCAGCTGCTTAAGGCGTTATTCCTATTCATAATGCCTGTGCAAGTGCACTTGAAGTTGGTTACTCTTTTTGGAGACACGAGGCAGAAAATGCATAAACAACTTGAGCCAGGGAGAAAATCAGGGAACTTGTTCCCAGTCTCTTGGTCTAAGTTCAAGTCTGATTGCTGCAAAACTGAGCAAGTTTAAATCTAATTTGTGGAGGGCGTCTGCCCCTCACGTGAAGCTGGTGTTGGGGGCCACGTGGCAGCACCGCTCAGTAGCTGTCTTCTCAGAGGTCAGGTCAAATTTGTAGGAGAAATGAGCACCCAGTCTTCTGGAGACTGAATGCATGTTTTTCTGAATACTTTGCAGTCTTTAGTATTTTAATTCTCCCTGGGTAGCAAGAGCTGTGCTCTGGAGGGACTGGAGGTGCTGGAGTCCCGCTGGGGCAGCTTCAGGTGTAGGTCTGCAGAGCCTGCTGCTGGCGGGTCCCCGACTCGGTGTGCACTCGGCCAGCCCCTTCCCAGGGAAATCTGGGATGGGGAATGGCACTTAGGGAAAGATCCTGCTTGGCTGGGGAGGATGTTACCACAGGAGGGGTGCAGAGATGTTGTGGAGCAGGCAGAGCATCTCTGCCTGCTTGTACTGTTGCAGCATTCCTGCTGTTCTCCCTTACGCTGCAGAAAGGTCAATGCTTGCTTTTAAATTTTTTTTTTTTTTTTTTTAAAGAATGTTAAATACAAGAAGGAGAAAAGCAGATTTATGTGAACCCTGGGCTAAAAATAAAGGGCAGTGGGATATTTAAGGTGACATTGTGCCATTAAATTGGACTGGTTCTGTAGGTGTGGAAATGCAAGCTTGTGTGTGTGTGTATAGATAATTTGTCAAATGGATTTGCACATGTCTTCTGCAGGGTTGGTAGCGTTCTCATTGCAGAAAGCATCCTATACATGTCTTTAATCAGCCTGTTTCTTTCCCTATAATAAAAAAAATCTTTACATTACCCTTCCTTATGTCTAGGTTTCTAACAGAGAAACTGTGATAAACACAATTTAGCCAAATAAAAATATAAACTTTGCTTAAGAATGAGGAACTGATGGAGGGCTCAACTCTTTTCTTGCTGGGGGTGATGTAAATAATGAGTAAGTTTATTAGAGTTTATTAAATTATAGTGGCGTAAGGGAACACTGTATAATGAGATATGAGTCAGGCCCAGAAAGTCCCATGCAGAGATGCCAAATGGCAGCAAGGGATCATCAGAAAATCCCACAGAGCAACTTGAAAGTTAATTATTAGGGACATTTTCTCTTCTGGAGCAAAGTCTGTTGTTTATTGAAGCAGGTTATGAACCTGCACAAATCCTGCTATGCTTATTTGGCCAAGATCACACCACACCATAGAAGTGTGTTTTCTTTCTCCCATTTGTTAGTCTTACATGCTACCCTATTTTATGCCTCGTGTTTCCCTTGTGTTTTCCCATCTGGCAACTTCCACTCTATGTATCTTTTCAAATAAGGAAGAGGATGGAAAAAGAAGGATTTCCCTGGAAATATGGGGGGCAACAGGAACATCCCCCGAGTCCTTTCTGCTTGCAAGTAGATAAATAGTTTAGTCCATAAGCACCTTCACCAAGCATCTTCAGAGTATGTAGCATATTTGTGTTGCTGCGCATGGGAAAACGCTCCCTCGACTCACATCTTTACAGTTCCTACCGAGAGGAGCAGAAGAGAGTGATACCATCTTATCTGACTTCAGCAATAGCTTCAGCCATCAGCCAGGGCAGGATTTCCCGTTACAGAACAGGGCGGGGGGGGGGGGGGATGTTTCAGTTGAACCTCATTGGTGCTATTTCTAATCCTAAACTAATTAATAAGCAAAATTATACCCCAGAGACACATTCTGGTATGTTCTTTATAAATCCACACTTCCTCGTGAGTAAGACATCATTGTGGTTAAAATTGATCGGAGGAAACTCCTGCTGGGACTGCAGGATGCTCGCGTGGTAGAGGTTGTAGGTATCCTTCAGCTTGCGTGTGAGTGCCAAGGACAAAGAAATGATCATTAAGGGCCAGTGCTATCCCAGGAAGAAATTTGGAGTAGAATCAGATGTGACTGCTGTATGCGAGAGCCTATTTGAGGGCTTCCTGCAGAATGCTGAGCATTCAGGGGTCAGTGGGTGCAGGAAGGATCACCGTCACCGGAATAAATGTGTGTCGCGCTGAGGCTGGAAGCTCTGGTTGCAAAGAGCATTGCTGTGGAAATGTTTTGGAACAGGGGAAATAAAAAGTTTCTGCAAGGGGAAGAGGAACCAGTCCAGGATGTCTCACCAGCTTGTGTGTCTGGAGGACTAAGAGGGTTTGTGTGAGGATGTACACCCTGGAGGGAAGGGAGTGGTGCTGAGACTCAGACTCCTTAAAGTACAGAGAAAAACTGATAGGAAGGTGATGCCTGATAGACCAACCCCCTCAAAAGGGGTGAACCAGAGATGCACAGACCATGGGAGACTACTGGCGTGAGCTGCCCTCTCTGGTATGCATTGAGAAGATGTTATTCTGTCCCGTTCGCTCTCTCCTCTGTGTTTGATGGTCAAAGAAGCGCATGCCATTTCCTCCCCACAGCTTCTCTGGGGAATGGGAAGTTTGGGAGTTTTCTTCTTGGCGCGATGGCTGACATCTTTTGCGGTCTAGAAGGGACCTCCCTGGACCGTGTGAGCGGCTCTGCGCTCTCAGCCAGATACAATACTGCACATGGGGCTGCGGCCCAAGGGACAGTGGGCATCAGCTGAGTCCTTTGGCGTGAGGGGGCAGGAAGCCAGGTCACCAGGCAAGCCTACCCTTGAGCTTTGCTGCTTTTTAATGCTAAAAAGTGGGGAGAAGACTCTTACTCCCTGTGTCTGTACCGCTGAAATCAGGGTGGAGGAGAGAGGTGAATTAATTGTGTTAGGGGAGGATGGATAAAACAGGGTCTTGTCATTAATACCTAAAAAAGAAAAGTAAAAGTTTTATGAAATCCTTGCTTCGAAGAGAATACAAAATCTTTGTATTGTGTGAATGCAATTACCAAGAAAAGCGTTCACAGGGCCTGTAGGAACTAACCTCTGCGTCGTGTTGGGTGCAGTGGTCTTGGAGCCAGCTCCGGGAGAGACGAGCATTTTTCAGAGGGGGTAAGAAGGTTGCTGTCTGAGTTTGAATGTTTTTCAAGTAAAAAAAAGTCACACAGTTCCCACGAACTTGTAAACTAGCTGTTCATAGTTTTGGCATTACCTCTTTAGGAGCAATCTGAGCCATCTCTGGCTGTGGATACTGTAGTCATCACAGAGTGACTTCAGAAATGTGAGTCAGATCATGACACCGGCTTCCTGCTTGCTGAGTAATCAGTCTGTATCCAACTTGTGGTATGTGCTGCTTTGGTAGCACACCCGGGCCTGTTTCTGCTTCACTGCATGTTATATATGGCTTTTTTTTCTTTAATTTTTTTGTTGCATTTATTTCTGGGTTAGTTTGTTGACTAGTTGGCCCAGAGCAAATGCTGCACAGCACGCCGAAGCGTGCTGCATCCCAAGGTGCATTATTTTACTTTTTTTTTTTTTTTTTTTTGCAACTATTATTGTTAGTGTTCATGAGTGCCTGACAGGGGAGGGGTTTGAGAAGCCTCTGCTTTGTGCTCCGGTGCTTGGCGGTGTGCCAGGGCATCCGTTCACTCCGGCTGTACGCGGGCAGGCAGCGCTGAAAACCGAGGAGAGGTACGGGGGGAGGCACGGCGCTCAGACTCGATAAATCAGGGAGATTCAGGGAGATGCCATTTGAATTGACTCCCTGCCAGTTGAACACAATACATCATGCATCTGGGCTGAGGCTGACGTTTTAATGGTTTGATTAGTTTAGGAAGAATACTTTTATTGTGTGTCTTCGATTATATTAAGTACTGTGTGAAGTTGTTACACCAGGATGAGCCTGTATTGCCTCCTGTGTACAGTACAGTCTGCGCTGTCTATCCAGAATCCTACCAGTAAGCTGGTGGAATCCTCTTAAGTAAGGAGCTGTTAAATTAATAAAGCTGTTAATCACATGAAAAAAAAAAAAAAAGAGGAGAAAATCTTACGTAGAAATGCCAAATCATAGCTTGAAGGTTTCCAGTCAGGATGGTCCTGCAGGGCTGGGTAGAACGGCTCCTCTGTTACAGAGCTGCTTTTCATATGGTGATTTTTATACATCCTCATTTTCTTAGATATTCTTCATGTCAGAGTTTGAGCCTTGCTCCTAATCAAACATAACACTTAGATCGCACTGTGCTTCTTAAATGTTAATCCCAACAGAACCCCTTTATACTCGATAAAACCCTGTTATTATTATCCTCTGCACACAGGCAAAAATTACAGGCAGAGAAGTGAAGTGAATTGCTAAAGCCCTTCTGCCGAGTTGCCGTTAGGGCCTGTTCAGGACCGACAGTCTGTGTTCAGACCATGGGGCTGTGCTTCCACTTTAAGTACAGTTTTAGGACTACATAAAAGGTATTTAAGGTGTATTTAGATGTGATGGAATTGGCTTAGGTCTTATTGAAGTCAATGGGATTGAGGTGGTTTGCCAGGCATTTCAGTGCTTTCAAAATTTTGCTTTGCATCCATTACTCATCACATAGAAGAAAAGGCACTGGAATGGAGTGTGATAAATAATTTGCATGCAAAATAATTATAAAATTGACTTTTTCTGTATGATTAGCTATATGTGGCCATTATCCATGCTGATAATGACCTGGTTGTGATTGCTCTTTATTCACCAAGCATGGCTGTAACACAGTTTGCAGCTGTGGCAGGCACAAATGCACGTGTGTCTGATTGTTGGTGTGTTGGAACAAACAGGGTCCTTGTCAGACAGTTTGGTGTCAGAGTGCTTTTAATCTTCCCTGCTTTTTTTCAGGGAGGAAGTGATTGCTGTGCCTCAGCCTTTCAGCACAGGATGCCCTGCCTCAAGTGCATATTTAGTTTTAAATGAGCTTGTTCGTGTCAGGAAGCAGGCGTGATGGTTCCTTCTTGGTCTAGAAAGGTTCTTATATGTCAGATGTCCAGCATATGCTAGTAAGTGAAAGCAATTAAATAAATAAAAAAGCACAGAAGGGGAAAAAATGTATCTGTGGAGCACTGGAAGAGTGACATAAGGGATGTGCAGCACAGCTGCAATGCTGACTTGTGTGCAGGGGCCAGGTCCATACAGGGATGTGAGCTGTGTATGTCACTGGGAAACCTACAGGCAATCTTAAGCCATAATCTAACAGTGGTTTTGCATTTCTCTTTGAAGTCGGGGGAGTTGTGTTCTCCTAACATGACCTTTGTATCCTCCTTTGGATCTTATTGTATTGACTGGAGGCCAGTGTGCCATTAACAAAGCAGCAGAAAAGCAGAGCTGTCTGGGGTTTTTTTTGATGTTTTAAGACCCTTTCTGTTACAAACAGGCATGCCCGTGCTTTGCCTGAACAGGCAGGGAGGGAAAGGGAAGCGGCAGTGCTGGCGTACCGCTGCTGTGCCCCAGCAGGACCTACACGTGGTGCCCCAGCTTCAGCTGCCTGCCCGCCTCAAGGTGTGCTGTGGCTCTGCAGGGCTGCCACTGCCTGGTTTTGTGCCACCAAACTGCTCCTAACTGCTGTGGCTGCATGTCCAGATCCATTCATCTGGGCTGATGAGCCTCAGCTCTTGTCCTGTGAACGGCTGGCAACGGCGCCTAATACCAGTAGCTGATGGGTTTTGGCATGAAGGGCAGGGTATTTGGCCTCGTCTCCCTTGAATCCCCGCTCTTGGCCTTCTTTCAGGGAGAGGCACTCAGAGCAGATCCAGTTGACTGAGAAAATCTCTTTTTTAGATGATGAGCTGTGTCAGAAGGATAAGGCTTTCGAGGAATGGCGACTCCCAAGCCTAACTTTAGCACTTTGGCTCAATCTGCTGTGGTGCGTATGAGATGCAGCAGGATTTGAAAGGTCAGTCAATAGAAGCACTTTCCTGGCAGATGTAGGGGTTTGCCAGTGACCCAGTGCTGGTGCCAGCTGTTGGCTACTGGATGGCTCCACACTATTTTGGGGTGTCTCGCTCCATCACCACCTACAGTGGGGCTGGCACATGTGCTGGCAGCGTCTCAGTGTTTTGCAGGCAGCCGTGGGCAAGCACCATGTGTGCTTTTAGAGGCGAGAGCCTCATCTGCGTTGAGACCATGAAGCTGCATTATGGAGGTACCAGGTCTGAAGAGCACGTCCCACTGCCCCCAAGCACCACTGACCAGAACAATCTCCCTGCACGGCGCTTGGATGCACAGCCCTGCCCCAGGCTCCTCGACATCTTCCTCCAGACCTTGCGTTTCCTAGCAGGAGGGCACCTGAGCATCTCACCTCCATCTGATATTTTGCTTGCATTGCATCCAAGCCAAAAGAAATCCAGACGCACCCACCACCAGACCAAGGGACCTATGTTCTCTCCTGCAACTCAAGTCGACCAAAAAGCCTTGGAGGGCCATTAGTGTGCAGTCGAGAGAGATGCTTTTGCGTCTCAGGCAGAGCGAGTGATGTTGACCTCGGACCCCAGGCAGAAGCAATATCTTTAATCTCATGTTGTACTGGATTCTTAATCTCCCTTACATTGCTGTATCTCATTTGCACATATTTTCCTGTGTATGTAGAGATAGGGGCTTTATTCAAATATTAATCAGCCTGACTGATGGTGGAGATTTGTGCATCTGACAACTTGACATCAGTACTGTGGAAGCCCAGTTGTTCGCAGGGTATTACAGAGCACCTCCTTCAAACCAGTGTTTCACAGGGTAAGTTTGGGATTTATAGATGTTAGCTTTCCAACTTTCATTTACTTAAACAAAAAGAGAAGGGTTCTTCCAACCCAAACCATTCTCTGATGATTCCATGATTCTTTGGCACATTAATACCCTTATATGTTGCCATCTCAAATTGTGTTAGATGCTTGTTGAGGTTTTAAAATCCAATTTGTATCAGATTGCCAAAAGCTGTTAAGATTGCCTTGGGGGTAAGTAGTGGTGGTGGTGTCTCGCTTTCCCTCCCCGTCCTTCCCTCCGTCCCTCTCTCTCTTACATGGTCCGTTATCTACAGAGGTAAATTTATGAGCAGCCAAAACAGGGCTTGATTGATCATGGTGCAGGACTGGTGATAAACGACACCCCGCGCTGGTGTTTGGGAGATGCAGGGCGTGCAGCTGCCTTTCTGTTTCCGCCAATGTATAGATAATACGCCTTCGGTTACAGAGTAAGGAAGATGAAATTGGGGTTTGTTTCTTGTTTGTTGAGAGATACTACTTTTCTTTCTTTTTTTTTTTTTTTTTTAATCCAAAGCAGCTGACAGAATGCTGGTGGGGCTGGGCTGGGCTCCAGCAGGGCCAGCACAGGGCAGTGGGTTGGGGGCAGGATCCGGCCCCTGCCCAGGCTGAGTGCTGGGCAGCCAGAGCTGCCTCCGGAGGTCCTGCCGGTGTGGGGACCGGCGAGGGGCCAGTGGGACCAGAGGGCCTGCAGCTCCCGGAGTCCTTCGCTTGTGAAGCAACCCTGGTTTGGCCAACAGCTCTGCAACAGCTCGCCATCTGGGAGGCGCAAAAACGTTTTTAAAATGACTTCTTTTGTTTCCTTTTTTTTCCTTCCAGTCCTTTCTCTGCGAAAGCTATCGCGTCCTGGCTCTCAATTTAAGAGTTTGTTAAACCATTCCAGACGTGTTTGTAGGATATCGGCTCTGAGTGTAATCTACACCATGCTCCCTGGACCCCTCTGCTCTGTCACAGAAAAATAAGCTTAATAGAGTTAAAAGCTAAAATACAATATCCACTGAACTATGAGAATTGACTGCATAAGCCTCCTATGTAAACAGAAAGCACCAATTTGTACAGCTCTGTGGTTAAATACTGCAGATTAATTTTTTCCAAATGTCAAATGTCTGTATTTAAATTTAATATACATGTTAAGCCTTTTCCCTCCTTCCTCAGCCTTTCATTTGTAACAGGAATCACTCCCATGGAGTCAGCTAGAATTACTCCTTTCCAAAAAAAAAAGAGGCCTAATTTCTGAGCCCTGTGCTAGGCATGGAAAAGGTTGCTTCCCTGAACAGGGTTTACCCACTCACCCACCCCAGGCCAGTACATCCTAGGCTATGCAGAGCCTTTCGCCCCGCAGGGCTGTGCTCCGCTGAGGCAGACAGCTGCCTGTATGCTGCCTGTACACTTCCTGCCTGTGCTGTGCGAGTGGGGCTTGCCGACAGCACCGCTTCCTCCCTCCTCATTCTTGCAGTTCTTCAGCTCTTCATGTTATTTTGGGAGTGATGGGTGGAAGAAGGAAAACCTCTCCCCCGTCTCTCTTCGCAGTGTCTCCTCACATCCGTGCATGTTTTAAAAACACAATAAATATGTTTTCTGGCCCAGATTCTGTTGCTGGGCTCTAGGCGATGGGGAGTAATTGTTTGAAATGCTGGCACGCCTGTGAAGCGATGCGGGTTGTCTGCTGACACGGGTCTCCAGTTATGTCTTGCTGGGGATTAGGCGTTCGCAGGGAAGCAGAGGTGGCTGCCCCATCTCCTCGACCTCTACAGGATCCATGCTCCCGCCCCGCATACGGACACACAGCCTCTCCATTGCCTGGTCCTGGGTTTGCTTGTGTAGCACATTGCTTCCAGAATAAAATTACTCGTTCTCATGGGGAAAATAAGTCTCCTTGGCTTTACAGGCAAATTAGTCTCAAGGTGTTTGAGGAGGACTCGCAGGGCAGTAGCTTTGCGGATGACATTGGAGGCAAAATATGAACACCAGTACATCGGGGTTTTTAGATATTTTTTTGTGTGCCACTCATTTATTTAATTAACTTATCCCCTTAATTAAGTGAGGTAAGTAACAGTAAAAACTAAAACATCATGCAGCATCATGCTTTATTAATAATCTCCACAATGTTGCTGACACTGTATCTTTTATCATGTATTTATTTTTAAAAAAATATTGAGCAGGATACATCTTCTGTTATTTGCTATTATCCTGTTTGCTGTTACCTTTCTGCTTGTCTTTATATATTTGAATAATTCCCTTGAATCAACATGATTGGCACGCACAAATATTTATGTGCATAACTGTCTGCAGATCAGGTAATGGGTGAGAGTTAATGCTGAAATTCCTGTCGATGTAGTTCAGGAAAAGGTGGCGAAATAGGAATAACCCTTTCACAAAAGCCATGAAATGTAAAAATGGCCCATGTTGCAGCATCTGAATAACAGGACTGTACAAAAGAGAAGTGACAGTGACATTGAACCCGGAGGTAAACACTACACAGCTTTCCTTTGGCGTCACAAACCCTTTGAGCTCCGTTCTCCTGGTTTATGCGATGCTAGCTGGATCCCACGATGTGTTTTACAGCCTTTTAATTCTCTACATCCCATCCCCCCCCGACCCCCACCCCACATATTCTCTACATACATCAGTGTGGCATGACCGTGCTCCCTGGCCTGCTGAAGACAAATGCCCAACCAAACTCAAACTCGTTGGTGCCCTGTCTGTGCAGCACTTAGTCTTCGGAAGGGCCCCCTCGTAATTTTTCTTGTTGGTTGTATTGCTATAACTCAGGAGAGCCGAGCTGGTCTGTAGAGGCAATGATACTTTATCCTCGTGAATGAACAATCTGAATAAAAGGTAGCTTCTCACCAGCTCTCATTATTTATTTATCTTTATGTTTGTCCCTGGCTCTCATAGAACAAATGAAAGTGCACTGGGCAGTGTGTGATGTGGACCAGCTGAGGAGCCTGGCTTGGCTCTTTCCTGGTGGTATCCGTACTGTCTTCAGAGCTTTGTTTCCTCTTCATCCAGTGCCGGGCATAACCGGCAGGCAGTGTGTGAGAGTGAGGATGGAGGCAGCAGCCGCACTGGTGGGTAGTAAGGGCAGCCCCGGCTCAGCTCCCTGGCCGAGACGGCTAGACATGTCCATGGTTCATGGAAGATGACTCGGGGAGATGCTGGTGCTGGCTGTGTCTGAGCATATGCTAGGTTTGGTTAGCTACCAGATGCACCCTGGCTGCTCATCTCCAAGCACAAACGTACAACTGAGCAGAGCAACTTTGTGCGCCATCGACTTTTAAGGCAGTAGGGTCACAAATGGGGGCATGCAATTTTTAGTAGGTCATGAGAGGTGGTTATTGTACTGTTGCTGAGTTATAACATCTTCATACAAGATATGCTTGTGGCAGTGGAGATTCAATTTAGGGGTGACTGATTTATGAGATTGCACCAGTGATGTATGCAGCAATCTATGCACAGGCTGCTCAAAATGGATGCATGGGGAGTACTTCTCTGGGTATAAATGCGCCATATATTATAAATACGTAATGCTTATATAGACCAGTTTATGCCTTCCAGTAGTATGTGGAAGGAGTAGGGAACAGAGAGATACCTGCCTCCACTCAAACATGGAGCATATTACTGGAGGTGGCAGTATCTTGAGGATCAGAAGGGGCTTCTTAAGTGCATCCATTATACATAAATCTCACATGTGTGTGCAAAGCTATATATGTAAATGAGTACCGGGAGATTGAGTTTTGTATTCTGTCTGTGTATGTAAATGCCTACTCATGCACTTAAAAGTATAGCGTTAGCTGTAGGTTGCAAGTATAGCGAAACCATATGGCTTAAAAAATAACTTCAGCTCTGTGCTGAAATGGATGAGAAATGCTGTGTAATGTGCCGAGCTGCAGTCACTACTTTTACCTCTGGGATTTTGACACATCCATTAACAAGGAGACCTTGGTAGTGCAGTTGTTTTCAATCACTGTGAGTCTCATGGAAAATTCAGGGGAAAAAAATCCACAAATAACTGGTAGTATTGTTTAAGTGATAGTACCAAAACTCATTCATTTCACTTGAGATATATATGCCCACATAAATAATACATTTATATATAAGTGTCTATGTATACACATTATTCTTACATGTATGAGTAAATATCCATATGGTACCTTCCATTCTGAAGTGTGAGGTTATGCAACCTAACATAAAGGATCTTAAGATTTGGGGATACTTTTAACTTTTACCCAAACATATTGTATTTCTTTTTGCTCATTAGTAAAATGACACAACCTCTAAGAAACGGGTTATCTGCTTAACAACATATAGAAAGGCGTCATTCAACTTAGAAAACCCAAGCGGAGTGTATTGCGGTATCCAGCTTAACTGATGACTTGGAAACCAGGTAGGCATTATACCCGGAGCAGGGCTGGAAGTGACTGGGGACAGTAATTTGATTTTAAATGGAAAAGGATTTTATTGGCTGCAAGAGTATCTGGGAACCCGAGTATACATAATGGTATATGCATAAGGAAAACTCAATAATAGATATGCAAAAATAATAAAGAGATTGAAATAAGATAGAGATAAATCTCAGCAGCAAAATCCAGATGTGGATTTCACAGCAGATACTTTTTTAATGAAAAATTTTGGGAAATGTTTTCCCTTTTTCCTTCCAGCTGGCTCTTGCTTGGGCCTCTCTCTAATATAAGCCACATAAGAGAAATGCCAGTCATAATCTAATATTGCACTTGGTGAATATGAAGTATTAAGAAACAATGGGGAAATGAGAAAAAGAGACTGTAAGAGAACTAGTCTCCAGACCTGGCCTCTTTTTCATGGGTTTATCCATTCTAGAAAAGAGGATATAAAATATTTTTCAGTAATGTTTTCCACAGTTGTTCATTTGCAGCTTTGTTTTTAGCCTGGTTCTTGAGTCTCTGATTTTTTTTTCTTTCTTCATATTTGCAACGCGAGTCTGATACCCACATCATCACCAATAACCTGAAAACAAATTACTTTCATAAACTGGGTGAGTTAAACCTCTGACTGTCCCTAGCCTCCGCTGCCATTAATGGCCTTATTGTTCATGCCCCCAGACGCCAGTCTTAAAAAACCCTTGTGCCTAGACATGACTCAGAGGATAGATGTTCAAGCATGAATGACAAATTGGTTTATCGCAAATACACGAAAAAGAAATGAGGTGCGACGATCTCAAAACTAGATAGGCTTCTGAAAAGCCAGCATGACCTTGTGCAATGTGTGTGCCGAGTCGCTAAATTTAACTGGGTGCAGTCTTGTTAAGAAAGTGCTAATGCTTCTTGTCCAGGAGGAAAATGGGCTTTTTGGTTCCCTGGGCACCTGACCTCTTTCGGTGCAAATATTGAATAGCTTGCACATCCTGACCCGCTTCTATTTACAACCCTTCCAGCTGAGCCCAAGGAAATACTGCCGGGAGCATGGGAGGGAGGAAACAAAAGCATGGACATAGTTGGAGAAAGGAGAAGGAGAGGGAACCGCATCTTCTCTTCAATGCTTTACACAGTAGGTCTCCTAGAAGTGGAGGAAGGTGTTTTGACCCGGAGCGTTTTACCTGCGGAGCCTTAAAGCCACTCTGTTAACCTGCTGGAAACAGGATCCATGCTAACGCCAAGCAAGAGATATGGAGGGGTAGGAGAAAGCTCACGGTTCCTCCTCCTCGGCATTGCAGCTGCAGCAGTGCCTGCAGGAGCATGCCATCCCTGGCACACAGTTTTATTTCCAGAGCCGTGGGGGCTGTCTGGGATGGGCTGACACCTGTAGCTTCAGATGTTTCCCTGGCTGTTCACTGCTGGGGCAGCCAAATGTCCTCCATATCAGTTGTGCAGCAGTACTGGGCTGGCTAATCCCAACCACATCGTCTTGGCCACTTCAGTGGCACGACCCACAGCCAGCCTGACAGCGTGGAACAGCAGGGCTCTCTGGTTCAAGGAATGTTCCCATTCCCCTGGTGTACAACGTGGCCTCACTTGGGCTTTCTCTAGAACTCAATTGCCCTGCATATTTCTGGAGGCACATCACCTCTGCTTCGTCAGCTGAGGCCATGCGAGCTGTTGACAGCAGTGGAAAGATGACTTCATGCATCTTGCAGCCTGTGCTCCTGTCTCTGCTTTCCAGGCTGGGTGGCGTTTGGGTTTTTTCTTTCTGTTGTTTTTTTTTTTTTTCAGCAGGAGGATATATCGTGGCTTACACTCTGTTTATGATTCACTGTAATCACCAGGTCCTTTTCTGAAAGGCTGTGATCTAATTACTTGCTCCCCACCCTGCATGGAGTGTATTAATAACAACAGGAACAGTTCATTTCAGAAAATCCTTTGTAAACTATACGTGTATCACATATACATGGCATAGTAAAAACCTTACAGAATACTTTTTAGTCATAAATCTCAAAGAGTTTTACAAAGGAAGTGGGTTTCCATTTTATGGATGTGGAAGCCAGCCCATGGAGAAGGCAACCTGTGGGCTTTTTGCCACCCCAAAGTGAGCTGGAAGGGCAGAGCTGGAAAGGAGCTGAGCGGTCTGGAGCTCCTGCCCTGTCCTGTGCCTACCCTGCATGTGTGCTGTGCTCTGCTTATCTCTTATCTGACCCACTTCTTCACGTTATTTCCCTGTTAATTCTTGTCTCTCAAGCACTTCAGTGCTGTGGAACTGGGATTCTTGTCTCTGCGGCCGTATGTGCATCAGAAAGATAAGCGTTAAGTCCCAATATTCACGTTAGCTTCCCACCAGTCAATTACAATTTTTTTCTTTGGAGAGCCAGCTTTTTTGAGAAATCAGCAAATCAGCAAAATAGGAAGATGCGTGGTTTGCAGCTAGTTTACTGGCTGGAGGTGTTTGCTTCTTGAATCACTCATCGTCACTCTGCATACGAAGTGTCTTGTATCAAATTACTTCTATGCATTTTTGTCCTCTTTTTATATGCCTTCAGGGTATGGTGGTAACAATTATTCTGTTTTCATAAACCTGCTGGACAGCACTGCAGCCGCTTAGTTAGATCTCCTATTTATTCGACTTGTTTAGGCTTGCGGTGATAATTATTTTTTCTCTGAAGCGTATGATATAACCCATGAGGCCAACGTGAGGTTGCCATGAGCCATGCAACGCAGCAATTGCTGGCAAATGCTGATTACCTTTGTGCTCAGATGATTTGAGAGGATGTTGCATGAAGGTGTAAATAGATAATTTTCTTTTAGCTTCTGTTAGCAATGCAACCAAAGGGATTCCCACTCATTTAGCATTATTCCAGTTCACTTTGCAGCAGCCTTGCCAGCCAAGAAATACCCTGGTGAGCTTCTGGTCAAGAGTAGCTTCCTAAGTACCACTAGAAAAGCAGCCAGCTCTCCTGGGGAAAATTACTCCTTTTTTCTTGTCCATGTTCGTTGCTAGTAGTTGGCCTTAGCATTTACACCACCTAGTCACAGTTCAAAGAAATAAAAACGGGTAAAGTAATTTGTCTGATTTCTTTTACACTCATTCACAGAAAATCAAAATTAATAGTTCTTTTGAAACTGAGGGGGGTTTCTTTTCCCTTTGCTGTTTCTCTCTGCTTTTTCTTCATGTTAAAGCAGGACTCCCAGCTCCTGCGACAAAGAAGGGGGGTAGCAGCCTTGTTGCTAAAACTTGGGAGTTTTGAGAATGAGGTGAAAGTCTCTCAAGGAGATTTCTGTTTTCTCTCTGAGAACAGTTCCAGTTGTTCCTAAACGGGTTATCCTCTTCAGCAGGACAGCCCTGCTGAGCATGAGGGAGCGTTTTCCTTTCTTACAGGGATTTAAGGGACTTTTTTAATTGCCAACATAGCAGCAAACTATTTTATGTATTCAATATGGGGAAGGGTTGGAAACCGAAGGTTTCCATGGATGGTTATTTCCACAGCTGAAAGAAAATTCTTTTGGTTTTATCCTCCTTGTGTTGCTGCTGGATGGGCAGCCTTTGCCCAAGCAGGCCAAGCAGCGTGGTGGCCGCAGATGCCATGGCCTCGTCTCCCAAAAGGGCTGCTGCCATCAGAGCCGATCCGGTGTGTGGGATGGATCAGGGCTCCCCCGATCCGTGTGTCTCTGTGCTAGGTGGGATGTATAGGGGCAGAGGGTGACCCAGGCTGAGCAGGTGGGAGGCTGGTCTGTAACTGAAAGTGCACGATTGGGTTATTGCTATCCTTCGGCCAAGTTTTGCTCTGTGTCAAGGTCCAGCTGGAGAAGACTCACCACTTTGACTCATTGCTGTTACTTGGTCCCAGTACTTCCCCATCAGGTACTATAATTAAGCAAGTTTGAGTTTCAGCTTAGCATAAATGCAGACTTCACACTGACTCCCATCATTTTGGCTGGGCTTGTACCCTTCACCAAGGGCCAGCACACTGCCACGTTGGAAATTTTAGATTCACACAGGACAACTCTTGCTTTGAAATTAAGATAAATATCTTTTATTGCCTCATAAACAGGGGGAAAAAAGCAGAAGGACCAAGGTCACATTGGTGCAGATTCATGTCTGAGTGGGAGCTGGGTCTGTGAAGGAAAGCCGAAGTGTTTTGCAGGCATGAAAGGAAGGGTGTCTACTGGAAAGCCCCCCTTGGGGCTGGAGCTGTGGTACCTCTGCATCGTAGCTGAGCTGTGCCCTGCTCCGGGGACTTCTCGCCGTCCCTCCCCTTGCTTAGCTTGGGGGCTCCCGCCATGGGAAGCCCAGTGGTGCCCACAGCAAACCTGGTGGGAGAGAGCTGGTGGGTCACAACCAATCTAGCGGGCAGATAAAAAGGCTCCTTGTTTATTAAAGGAAATGCCCTAATAAGGCTAATTCTTCATGCGTTTATTGCAAAAGAATTCACTTTAGCCATGTTTTAATTTTCCTGCTCAGCTTTCAGTTTTAAATCTAGTCTCCCTCATTTTAATTACTCGTATATTGATGCCATTTCCTCCGAGCTGGTTGCTAGGCGAGGGCAGGCATCCTCTAGCTGTGACCGCTCCAGCGGCCTGTGGTTTGGGGACCAATACAGGCGCGTGGGGCGACCTCCCCGGGCTGGGGTGGCCAGCGGGACCCCCTGACCTGCAAACACCCAGGGTTCACCACCACTTCTGGTGGGGGAGGCGCTTGGGGTGCGGGAATTACTGGTCCCATTACCACTCCGGTGTCAGGGAAATGAAGCTTTTCCATTACAAGATCACGGTAAATCACAGGGGGGAATGACAGCCTCGTTAGCATGGGTGAAGTTACTGTAATTTATGTATAAATAACTCCTTTGTGTCAAGATAATTCAGCTACCTTGAAATGCTTTCTCGCAGCCTATAGAGATACCTGTGATTTACACACCGTAGTTCACGGCATTTTCTTAATTACATATAGACAATTTAAAGGATTTTTTGGGTGTTCGTGCTTAGCAGTAACCCCCTTCTGCAGCAGGTCCTGGAGGACAAGGGGCAGGTTGTCTCCTTCCTCCTCTGCTTTCCAGGCTGGTGCAGCAGAGCTGGTGTGTCCTCTGCCGCTGGGGCTGTGCTCGGCAAATTCATGCAGGATCCAAGGGCCACTGGCCACAAACTGCCCAAGGAGCAGAGGCACCGGGCAGAGCACACGATGCCCCCCGTGGTGACAGGCCGTGCCATCGGTTTCTGTCATTTCTCAATACCTTTCTTTGGGAAGGATTTTTGCTTACAATTAAGCTTGGCCTTACAAACGGGGGACTATTTCACTGCTTCCCTTTGGTGATATTGTTTGCTTGCCAAGGAGCAGTACGGCTGTCAGGTTTAATTTTGCATCTACATGAACTTGTTTAGATTTGCCTGCCTCCTGGTGGCTAATGCCAAATATCTGAAGGCACTTTTCTTTTTTTACTGTGTGAGAGGAGGTATTTTTTAAGTAAGAGCTTAAAAGTGCTTGGCATTACTGAACCTACAAACCCCATCCTCCTTCTCTGTTGGAGCATTTCAGCAGCCTTAGTTGTTTTCCAGCACATCAACACACTATTGGCATGTTCAATAGCATCGGTATTTTCTGCGTTAGCAATGTAGTGCTGCACAACCTTTTACCGACCATAGTCTTTAGCCAGGTGAAACACTGAAATCCTCCATCCAGTCTTTGGGGTACAACATGAGCTGCTCACGTGAACTCCTCGGGCCAGGAAACCCATGTCCCTGCTGCCCCGGGCAGGTGTGCCCGCAGCTCTGATGTTTCTTCCAAGTACTTTGCAGGGAAATAAGAATCTCAGCCTTTTTGGATAAACCAGGCATGAAGCAGGCTGGAAGGTGGTGGCCGCAGGGGCACAGGCTCCTCTCGGCATTTCTAGGTCTCTCTCCCTGCCATGCCGATTTTGTCCTGGCACTCCATGCGAGGCTCACTGGAATTACAGACTTGAAAAGCCAGAGCAGGAGTCTCTACGTTATAGTAGCTCCTAATGTGGTTAATGATTTTACCTTTGTTATAGAAATTTCCACTCCACAGAAGAACCAAGTAGGAAAACAGCTTTCGAGTCGTTCGGCTTTCAGTTACTGAGCAGTTAATGAAATCACCGTGTTCCTCCAGAAACTCATTGCATGTTGCAAACAGCAGCTGAGTTGCATCATGGCCCAGTAAGGTGCGAGCAGGGTCCTCTGCCTATTTCAAAGACAGGAAAAAGAGAGATGGTTTAGGTACCGTATGGACACTGAGAGTGTCAAGAAAGGAGTCCAGACTTACTGTACACACACACACTAACAAGAGTAACTCTAAAAGAGCTGAGACAGCAGCCTTGCTGGTCCAATGCATTTGTCTTGATGGACAAAGGTGTGTTTTTCATTTTCGTTAAGCTTAATATGATTGAACTAACAAGATATTGAAAAATCTCCCTTCATCGCTGCTGAGACATGCTCCCGTCATAGCATTGGAGCCTGTTGAGGACCATTGGCAGCGTGTCCTTCATCGTGCCGTCTGAGACTGAGCTTGAGGGTATGCTCTGCAATACTTGACAGAGGAGGCGTGACGTTTTGATGATAAGAGTTGTACCATGCAAGCAGTATTTGGGCTGTTTTTTCAATTAGCCTCTGTCCAGCTCAGAGCACAACGGGAGGAAGAAAAAAAGAAAAAGCTAATGATGAGCTGCAGGCAGGCCAGGCTGGAGGTGAAGTGCCCTACCAGTCTCCTTGGAGAAAAAACAAGGCCTTAGATATTGAACAATTTTGGAAACTTCACTTTTGGCTTTTTTGGCAGTGGGGGAGACACACAATGATCGTGTGGAAACTCAGGCCTTGAAGCTCCAGCAGTACAGCAGGACCTTTTTGGTGGTTGCTCTGCCGTGGTGGCTACAAGGAGAAAGGAAGGTTGGTGGGGCTGGTTGATGCTCCAGCAGGTTTTTACTTGATACCTGGGCAGCACAGTGTTCAGTCCTAGATTCAGAGTGGTCTAGCACGCCTTGAGCACTGTCTTCAGATAAGGAGCTATTACAGAGAGGGACTTCAGGGTATGTGACTAAGTATTTTGTGGTGTCTTGTCATTGCATTGTAGTAGCACTACACTCTGCTGCTGTATCTGCAAAGCCAGGCTCTCTGCACTCTTCTTTTCCGGTAGGGGATTTTTGCCTTAAATACAGAACTTGATAAAAATAATGATTCATCTGCCGTTCTCATGTCTAAAAACAGTTGTTCGCCAAATAGTTTAATGTCTGAGCCTTTAAAAAAAAAAAGGAATAACTTAGACACTTTATACGTTTTTTTAGCTTTATCCTTAGAGACGGCGAGGAGGGGATTCAACTTAAGGAGAAAAACACATGTGCACTAAGGGAGTTGTGGAGTTTGGGGTTTTTTTCCAAGCCATGCTTGGCTTTCGCAGGCTCCAGCCCTGTGCTCTCCCAGCTGCACTTCCCAGATGTGTGTGTACTTCAGGGCTTGAGGGGACCGAAGGTTGCTACGTCCTTCAGAAAATCCAGCTTTCCGACGGCTTGAAATAAAGACTTTGCAACTGAGCTGCAGAGTTTTTAAGGGGAATCCTTTAGGGATGGAAACAAATAGCTCACCATAGCATTTCACAGAATTTAGCGAAAGGCAGTGCTGCAGCAAGGGACAGTTTGGATATTATTTTTTTAAAATAATGGCATGGAGGATTTCTTTTTCCTTTTGTCTCATAACGAGTAGAGTGTGTACAACTGACTTCTGAACCGAATACATTCCTTTTAGAAATTGGAACTGGTGTTAAACTGTGATTTGACCCACTGATGAATTAATGAAACGCTGAAGCACTACAAGTTTTAAATAACTCGCCCAGTCCCACAGGAAATTCAGAGCAGAGCCAGGACCAGAGCCCATGTCTGTCGCTGTTGGAGCAGGCTTCCCCAGAGACTGATTAAGGCATGAAGTCCCTGGCAATTCCTCATCACCATCTATCTGGGAGAAAACTGCGGCTGAAGTGAGCCTTCGTGCAGGAAGGGACTCTAAATACTTTGGTTAATCACTTTGTTTTCCTATGGTCCTTTTCTTTTCCCTATTTCAATTTTTTAAAATTATTTGGATTTCCAGTGAGCTAAAAAGGCGCAAAATGCACATGCCTAGATGCTTCTATAGGTCTCGCTGTACCTTCTCTGGAAATGACAGAGCAAATTCCAAAATGTGATGCCAGTAGGATCATCTGCAAGGGAATGAATTCACTGTGAGCTGTAGCATTGCCATGGGTAAACAGGCACGCTTGTAGGGGTCTTGCACAGCTCCAAAGATACTGAGGAAAAGTAAGGGTAAAATTGCAAGCTCGCTGCCACATTGGAGGAAGGCTGCTGCAGCAAGACATTGTTTAAGGGCTCTGTTTTCAGCATGCTCCTGAAAATGTGCTCTCAGAAACAGGGATTTGTGTCTAAATGGGAATCCAGACATACAAAACACTTCATTTATTCATGTAAATGTCCGCATAAAAATGCAAATGTGGTACCTATGGCTATTGCCTCCGTATTGGGCTACAGTATAGCATATAAAAGGCATACTAATGGGTTTTCAGCAAATTTTCTGAAAATACTTGAACAGTCATGGGCTCTGATGTATAAAGTTACCTTTTAAAGTCATTTAAAGAAATAGATACTTGGTTTTGCATCCCAGTGGCTCAGCTTCTTCACAACTTTGAAAATACTTCTGATTTAAAAGAAATCCGAATCTGAAGATCAGCTTTATTTCTAATTCTACTACTTGTTAACTTCACTCTGGGGTATATTTCCTAGATACTTCCAACCTCAGCTTATGCATTTAGTTACTTAATTCAGGGGTTTGTAATTTTTTGAACAGCATGTTTTGATCTTCAGGCAGATGCAACACAGCTGAATCAAAACCACAGTATTTAAAAAGGACGGCTGAGGAACGAAGCCGTCTGTGCCTGGCAGAAATGGCAGTAGGCAGCAACATTGAGTTTACCAAGGAGTCAATTTAAAATTGGTGATTAATTTTAATTTCTAAACTTCCCTTAATTTGGTGTGATGTGTTACCATGTTGCAAGTATCATTTGATATTCTCCTGTTAGGAATTGCAAATAGGAATGTTTCGGCTGACACTTAAGTGAAATACCAGGTGATTTGGAAAGATGTGGATATTGTTGGTGAATTGTGCGTAACCTGTGCCAGCGCTAATGCTATGCTGCCATTCTTTAATCCATTTTTAAGAGGAAGAGTTAAAATACCATGCTGCCTGCACTGCCATTCATCCGGCACCGCTTTTGACAAGAACAAGGAGGTTTATCTCCGGGTAAGGCCAGACACTGTCTGAGCTGTCTTCCCAGGAGGACAAGAAATGAAAAATGAGAAGAATAAATGAAAAAAGAGGAAACTCTGGCATGTGTGGACAGACCCACACCTCCCCGCAGCTTGTCCTGGGTGAAGCAGCCTTCCTTATCTGCAACGTATCATAGGGAAAGAATATGTAGCTTGTGAGTGATGTTTTTGCAGGCACTGGATGTTCTTTCTTTTCTCAGTCACGTCTGGAGATGTTCAGCTGACTTCCCAGGATTTTGGGATGATCTAGAGGGTTTAAGTTTTCAATGCCGGGAGTCTGTTTGGCAATAAGGAAAAAGAAAATCAAGTTTGGTGACTCTTGGTGCTATATATTTCAAGAGCTGCCTGCCCCACGAGGTTCATTTCCACAGTCTAAGCTATTTTTAATCTTCAGATTGAGACCCTGTGCTCTGGTGTATCAGACGCAGTAGGGTTATATTTAAATATATGAATCCGTAATATCCACTCTCACTCTCTTTTTCTTCTCCCCTTGCTTGCTTTCCTGATGATCTTCCCTGCCTGCCTTCCCTGGCACTCTCTCCCTCCCTGACTATTTAAAAAAAAAACCAGCCTGACTAAAATGGATGGGTTTTGTTGCTTCAGGCTCAGATTTCAGGAGCCTTGTCAGACAACCAAAGCCAGCAATGCACTGGCATCGCCTTTATCCAGCCTGGGAAACTGCTGGTGATCAGCCTTGGTTGAAGCATGTCCTGGTTGAAGCAGCTTTACTGGAGCAGGAGCGATCAGCTTTCTCCACGGCAGCCTTGTCGCAGGGTGCCTGCAGCCTCCCCTGGCTCTCCGCTCAGCCAAGCCAAACTGCCTGGAGATGCCCTAATGAGGGACAAGCCAGGATGCTTTGTGCTCTGATTAATAAAAAATTAACCTCTGGTCGCTCGCTGTTTCCAGCACTCCCAGCAGCACTTTTTTGCAGGGAGGCAGCTATTATTGTCTGTCTTGTTCTTTAGGACTGGCACAAATAAGAGACAAGCACCCAAGAGGGGTTTTTTTGCCAAGAGTTTTTCTGAAGTTTTTTGGAAAGCATTATGCACCATGCATATATACTTTTAATCATCCCAGGATTAAGCATACCAACCTTAATATTTAATATTGGGTTTGGTGGGGGGGGTGTCCCCCCCACTTTTGCTCTTTTGCTGTCATCACAGTGAGCTTACAGGGAAGAGTTTGTCTTCAGCAGAAATTGTCCAATGTATGTAGTTTTTGGTTTTCTGAGGGAGGACTATGATGTGACTAGCTGGCTTTGGGAGAACAGCCCTGTGTGTGCTCACCGGAGTAGGTGAGTCCGTCATTGACTCAGTGTGGGGAGAGGTTTGGGTTCCACCAGCTGGGTCCTGACCAGCCGCTGACTCTCCACAACCTTGGAGGAGTTACTAAACCTGCCAACTTTATTTTCTCCAGCTATAAATCAACCATTATTTCCATAACAGGGAAGGAATTTTTGTTTTGAATTGATAGCAGAGGTTTAGAGTCTAACTTCTCAGCTCCCTGCAGCATTGTAGACTGTAGAGCAGTTAAATTGTTTGGACTCAACTTTTACATTTCTCCTGTTTCGTAGTTACGAATGTTAATGGAGATAATTCTTCCTGGAATGACTCACTATGTTTTCAGGCTCGTACAGGATGCTGGAAACCTTAATTTTGTGTTTTTATGCAGAGGCAAGATCATATTAATACAGGATAGACTATACTCCGAGAGGGTCATGTGTACAAGCAGTTTTGGAGTGATGAGTGGGTCTATGGTAGTCAGTGTTTGGCACCAAACATCATCTTGGTATGATTTTGAATTGCTTCCACAGTGAGTAATCGTAAGCCTGGAGGAAGGATACAGCGCTGTCCTACAAGTGCTGGTTTTTTACTCATTTGTTTTTGTACGTGCTCACCAGATGAGCAACTTTTGTGAAAATACCACTTCTGTCCTTCCTGAATTTCCTCTTGTTTTGACCGCTGATTTTATGTGATGAATAGCAGAATAAACCTGAGCTGGTCAGCCTTGATTTCTGTTGCACACTAGCTTTTCCAAGGATGGAGCAGGAGGGTGAGAGGGGACATCAAATTTATCATCTTGAGGTGTCAGACCGCCATGGAAAGAAGCAGATGTCATCATCCAGAATACCCCTGCCAGATTTCAGCAAGACGATGCGTTAAATAGCTGATAGCGGCACAACAATGTGGTTAGTCTTAAATACCTTCTATCCATGCTAGTGGCTGAGCAGTAGAAGTGTTCAAGAGATAGTTGTTCTAAGTTCATAGGCAGCCTGTCTAAAAGGTGAAGCTCCAGTGCTATGGTCTCGGGGCTGCAGAAGCAGCCCCAGCAGTTGCAGTCCACCATGCTGCCTGCCCTGAGCCACTGTCACAGGGCACAGTAGGTTTCCCTTAGTAATACTCTCCTTTCCTTCTCCATTGCTTTCAAGAGTTACAATCCACCAACTATGACTGGAGGTCAGTGTTGGTTCCATGCTGAAGGTGAAAGTAGAGTTTCATGCAGATGGAAGAGCAACATGCTGTTTGCACGTAGGAAAGTTTGTGGGAGTGATTGGCTTTTATTGCGAGTCAGGAGGCAGCTATTCTAGTTCTTTAATTACTTTGATTCTTTTCTGCCTTGAGAGGGAAGGAAAAAAAAAACCCTTTATGGAATATTCATCAAGGTAAATCAAATTTGGCCAAGAAAGAGTGGTTGGGGAATAATTTTTTGGAGCTAAAGGGAGCTATCTGATGAGAATGCTGTGCTGTATTCCTGCTTGAGACATATATAGAGAGAGATATATATGTACACACACACATGCTTATGCATAGAAACAAATGTACTAGCTTGGTCTTTTTGTTTATTACTGTTGGTTTTGGCACTGAAGTGATGTAGTTCTTAAAGTGACACAGGAGAGTATCTTCAATGCATTCAGAAATCAGAGGAAAAGAATAAAACCATCTCAGTGAACTAAGATGCTGGTGATCTAGCACACTGATTTTTTACACTTTCTGAAATCATTTCTAGCCAAAAAATGTAGCAATTTAAAACGAGGCAGCTCTTTGCTTGCTGGGTCTCTGCAAATGTGATAGTAATCTCCTCAAGTTACCTATTTCAAGTCTAAATGTTTAATGAGTAACTACCTACAAGTGGCTAAAATTAATCAAAATAAGAATGCTTTTAAGTTACATCTTTTAGCTTCTTCTTTTCAGTAATAGATAATTACTGACATTTCTAGGAAGCAGATGAAGTCCCAGAACAGGTAGCAGTACTACAGCGAACTCCTTCAGTCTCTTTCGAGTTGAGCATGAGTTCCTCCTCTTGGATGAAGCAAAACTTTGGGTCTATTGATGGCAACGGCAGTGCTCCCTGGGATCGAAAATAGGCTGTTTCCAGCGTTTAGTCATTTCTGTTTAGAGGCATATTCAGTCTTTGAGGTCTCTGCTGAGAATTGCCAGTGAGGGGAACAATAACCGAGGTTATAATTTTTGTGGTGCAGAAATATTAGCTCTCTGGCAACTGGACTAAACATACCAGACTCATTTCTCATAGGACACCGGAAAAGGTTCAGCGCAGACTGTAACTCAGACAAATTGTTGATATTTCAGAACACAGACCAGGAAGGATTAATTTGTCCAATAACTCTCTTCATGTGGTCAGGAATTTTGAGTTGCAACAACCTATTTGGCAAATGACTTTGCTAATGTCGTCTGCAAAATCCAACTTCACTCGCTAAACTTGAGAGTATATTTTTTTTGTTGATGAGTGCTGCTATAGGTATAAATTTCCCCTCTATCCGCAATGAGAACGTAACCCTCATCTCAGAGGTGTGCGCTGAAGGGGAGAGGAGCAGAGCTGCTAATGCATTAAATCCTTTAGGGCTGTTGGTTTATCAGACTTCGCAGGGTTTGGTTCTAGTTGGAAGTGCAGATTCTCAAAACGGCAGAGATGGCTGCTGAGCCTTTCTGGAATTGGGTTATTTTGTGGTTTTTTGTGTTAAGAGAAAACTGTTGTTTGTATAACTTGGGAACCCTTTTTTCCTGCAATCTCAGGAATTTCTTACATGCATATCCCCAGTGTATAACGTGCACACATTTCTAATGTAAAAGTGCAAGCTCACATATGAATTCATATGAAAAGTATTTTTACTGGGTTGAGACCTACATAAATACAGTTAAGGTATTTTATGCATGCTGATGTATATATACATGCATACAAAGGTCCTGAGTCAGAGATGTTGCTAAGCATGCAGTTCAGTCTATGAACCTCTGTCTCATTTAAGTTATATTCTGAATTAATTTTGATACTGTTTTTAATGTCAGAACCATCAACACAGTTCTTTAAAATCAGCCCCTTTGTGGATTTTTTAGCTCCATCAGGTTCAGGAGTAGTAAAGCCTATTTCGGAAAGTGCTTTTTGCAGCGTTTCTAAATGTGAGTGCAGCTTCTGCAGTTGTTCTTCATGAAAAGCACTTTCTGACAATCTCAGAAAATGTAAATTTAATCTTGATAAGTGCTTTCCCTGAATGCAACCTTTCCTCTGTAGTGGGAGAGTGCATATTACATCAGCATAAATGCATTCAGATAGCTCTATACACAGGCAAGTGACATTTCATTCAAAAGACGTTTTAGGATCATTTTGAAGACCCTATTATCCATCATAAAGTTTTGTGTAGATTAGGGAAAACGTAATAGAGTTTTAAGTTTTGGGTGTTTTTTTTACCCTGTGTAACAAAGCGAATCATAACTTTCCCTAGAAGTCATTTCCCACACTGTCTTCTAAGCTGATCGCTGTCATTATCTTAGGTCTAGGAAGTGCTATTCATTCATTTTTTCTGCCCTGCAATACAGCCAGAGTTAGCAGGTAATGCAGAGCTTTCTATTGTAAATAAATAGCACAGGTGAAATGGAAAAACTGGAGTCTTTATTTTTTACTTGTTGTTGCTTCTTTTCAATTTACAAATGAAAATTTCAGTTTTTCAACAGCAGTTTCAAGAAGCTTCGCATCCTACCTTATCAGAAGAGTCACAGGGAAAAATACAGTTTGTTTAAAAACAAACAGTAATTTTTTTAGAGATCTTGTTGTGTGTTGGTAGCATAAGTGTGAATGAACTAACTGTCTTGTAAACCCTGAGACAGTGGTGGGGTGTTGTTGCTTGAAAAGCATCCCAAATTTATATTTTCTTCAGGCATAGAGCATCCCAACATCATTCTAGTTTCCACAAATATAATTGAAAGGGAAGATTTCTCAGAGCCCCTGTGCTGTTTTAATGAGGGTGTGATGTGTCAATCACAGCTGAGCCATTACCCTCTGGACAGCCAAAGCACAGCACCAGTTGGGTTTGAAGGTTCCCGTGCAGTCTTGCTTCCTCATCAGCACCATGAGGGCTCCAGGAGAGGGATCCGGGCATCCCAAGCAGCCGAGATGCACCCAAGGCATCTGCCCAAGACTGGCAAATGTGGTTCGGAACATGATGGACATCTGCACTCTTTTGGAGTGGCAGCTGGAGGCTGGGCAGAAGACCCTGAGACACAGGGGTCTAGCAGACATCTGCATTGGGCAGATGAGTTGCTCCCTGGGGTCAGTGCCAGTCAAAGTTAGCCTATTAGAAATTTTTTGAGCAAATGTGAATGTGCCCTGCGTGAGACCTTTGTGGTGCATGGACGTGGTGAGTGGGTTATGGTACTAGGAAACTTTATGCCAGATTTCATTGTATAGTACGACTTTGCATCTTGCACCTTGATTTTCCCATATATGCCAATTTGAAAGGGCTTTCTCTCAAATGGCTTGTGCCAGCCTGGAGCAGTATTCTTGGACTGGTTTAGGGCCCCTAAATCTCTTACTTACATATTATTATTTCAGTTGGTTTACATTCCTGTCAAGGCCTTGGAAAATATTTTGCTTCTTTGTTTTCAAGTTTTCTTAATGACTGTTTAGCTTGTCCAGGCAGTGCCTGTGCCTCAGCAAAAGGCACCCTTGGCTTCTAATCTTTTGACGCTCAAATAAGCTCAATTTCAAAGTTTGTGGAAACCAAGCTTTTTAATCTGATGATTGGATGGGAGCATAAAGCTCAGAATTTGGCAGCAGAGAGAAAAACGAGAGGATTCATCTCTTCTTTAGCTTAACACTTAGGAGGTTTCAGCCTTTGCCGTCGCCTTGAATTCTGCGATGATTCATGCATGTGGATGTGTGGAGGAGTTCCTGGGTAAAGCATGTGTGGGCATATAGATGCGCTGTAGTGAATACCGTGGCTGACGGTGATTTGGTTGAATTGCAGGTTTCTATAGACAATAAGAACAAGAGGGTGAGCTATGGCAAACGCAAGCGTGATTAGCATTTCCAGCGTGAAACCCTTCGGTCAGCAGGAAAGAGGAAAAGCAAAGCAGTTTGACACATGAGAACAAGAACATTTCTTATTGCCTAGGCTGCTCCCCGAGACTTTGAAATGCCCCTCTTTGTCGAGGAAGCATGCAAATGTTCTCATTATTTTCTGTAATTTGCATTATTAAAGAAAAGTTATTACCCAGGCTCAAACTTTTCTTAGAGCACCGAGTCAAAGATACTGTTTTGCTTGCTGCATGCTCAAATGGACCTAATGGTGTACTGTTCAGGAGCATTTTATTTTTAAGGACCCTTAATTGCTTTAACAGGCCGTGCTGTAAACAGACTGAGTCATGGATAAACAGCAGTCCCTTCCAGCTCTGTCTTAGGTAGAGTTAAAGGCACTAGCTCAAATTAAGAGTTAATCCTTATTCTTATATCAAGGGAACTAAGTCCTTAAAAGAAGAAGAAAAGCCCCTTTAGTAGTTTCTAATCCAGATTTTTAGCCCTGGGTGCTTCCAGAGCAAAGCCGGCTCTGATTCTGGAATCCTGTTTCTGGCTGGTTTTTTTCTGTTGTCTGGGTTTGTCTCCCTCCCTGTTGACCCACACTGCTGCTCCGAGGCTTGCCCTGCCTTTTGCCTTTCTCTGTAAGCCCGTCCCTGCGCAGACCCTGCGTCTTCCTCTCTTCGATGGGCTGGGGTTGCCCTGAAGGAGCAGGGCTCTCCTCTCCTCCAGCAGTGCCGGAAAACGTTCTCTGCCCAAAGGAGCTGGAGCAAGCTGGATGCTCTCCATGGAGAAGCAATGCTCACAGTCATGGCAGGAGCCTTGTGGCTGCTGAGGGCGAAGGGTGGGGAGCAATGGGGGTCTGTGGGACTGGTTCCCAAAACTGGCTACAGTGCCTCAGATTTTAAAAACAAAATCACTTTGAAATGACTGGAGAGTTTTCCATTGTGATTTTCTTACCCAGGCTAAGGATTGTCAAAGTGACGTGGGTTGAGGGTGAAATGAAGGGGTGGCAGTGGCCACCACACAGCGCTGTGCTGGCTGGCGGCCGGGCAGCCCTGCTGTGGGAAGCGCGGCAGAGCGGCCCCGCTGCTCCTTTTTATTCCTGATAAGGAAGAAGAGGATCAAGTTGTTGATGTCTGAGAAGGGCAAAGGGCAGGGGAAAAAGCAATAAAGTGCTTGTCTGGGACACAGGCTGGAGCAGCGGGGAGGGAAGCTGTGAGAGATGGAGGGCTGGCACCGATTCCAGCCTTCCCTCCTGCACCGAGCTGCGTTGAGGAGCACGTTTGACTGCAGAAGTACAGATGCTGATCCACCCTGGAGGTCAGTTTGCTTATTCATTTCTCATCGCTGAATCTCCATTTACACCAGGGAGCAACTGAGCTCTCTGACAGACTTTGCTGGTGTGAGGGGTTGCTCTGGTACCCATGTGACCATATCACATCAGTTTATCTTGCCCCAGGGTTTTGTCTCTAAGGATTTGAGTGCTGGTGAGGATGTTTCCTGTGGTCCAGCTCTCCTGCCTGTGTACACACCCATAGTAGGAGGTCTGCATGTGAGCTTTCACTCCAGCTGTAGGATGATAGAGGATGGGTTGGAATGCTGTGATAACAAAAAGGCAATTTATCTAATCCAGATTGGCCTCTGCTCTGTTTGGAAAATCCCTTGTTAGCTCTTAGCCCCTCAGATACTCTTCTGGAAACAGCACTGAAGAGTGGATCCTCCTAATCTGCCCCAGTCATCAATACAGCTCACCAGGACCATTTTCACATGGCGATGATCCGCTTCCTGAAATCTGTATGAGGTTGCTCCCTGGTAGCCCTTGGCATGGAACAGGATAGCTGCTGGTGCTGTGGTCCCAAAGTCAGGTGAAGGTGGCCTCCGGGGAGTAAAAGGGCATTTCCCAAGGTTGCGGCAGACTCAGGGTCTCTTGCTGAGCCCTTCGGCCCAAGAGGGAACTTCTTGCCGTGACTTCACAGGTTGTGCAGCGAAGGGCCGGGGGGATGTTGGGGGCTCTCTGGAACAAGGACATTACTTGGGCATTTGTAACCCTGCAGGACAGACCAGGATGGCATCACGTTTTACAGCAAGTAATCCAGGAGTCCAGATGAGCATTTAAATATGTTGAATAAAGGGAGATGATTGTGATCAGGACACTTTGTCTTCTTGACTTGGAGTATTTTCTCCTCAAGGGCGTTTAAAACAACGAAGTCGAGCCTTCAGATTCGTAGCTGCCACCTTATTATCCTATTAGTCAATTATGGCTGCTGAGGAGCAGGAGTAAGTGACAGTATGGCAGATTACAGCAATTTATTTGCAGTTCTCATAGTCTGGTACCGCATATCATCAGGCTGTTTAAATTTAATGATAGGGTTTTTGCATGTGTTTTAGTGCAGTTAAAGTTGTAATCAAAATGTTTAGGAAAACCCCCACTGACCTGCATAAATACTCCCATCTTCAGCACTGCTTTCATGCCCTGTTGTAATCTTTATTAGCAGAGCTGACTCACTAATTAGGGGAAGCAACCTGCCTTGGAAAGAATAGATTTTTTTTTTCTTTTTTTTTTTACCACTTTACAAAGCTTTGAGGAATAGAAGTTGCTGGTGACTCTGTGTCTTGGCTCTGCTTCTGAGCTGTTCTCTCACCGCCCACCCAATTGAAATTAAAACCTAGAAGCAGGTACACATTAGCTTATTTTCCGTAAGCCTGGCATGGTATGTTCCACGCAGAGGAAAATAGTCACCCCACTGGGCTTTAAGCATCAGGCAGTGGTGGTCTTCTCGAGGAGGTGTCTGCAGTCAAACAACGCAGCCTCTAGCGTGGTCCCAGCTCCCATCACATTTGGTCTTCAGACATCACCATTGGAGAAGAATGGAGAAACTACCAAGATTTTGTCTCATCATGTTTCATGGGATTGTAGCTGATGAGATGACAACCGTGAGGTCTGAAAGCAGGCTGGGGATCCTCAGCAGCGTCCGTGGCCATTCAGCGGAGGTTTTACAGGGCTTACGAGCTGGCTGCCAGTGACTGCCTGCTCCCTCAGCACACTCAGCCTGTGGTGGGATGTGGACCGAGATGCCTTGCTGCTGTTGGCCTGACATGCAGCCATTTGGTGGAGCATCCAAAAGTTCAACAGCTTTCCTGGCCAGGGTACATAAACACCTGGCTTCTGAAAAATTTAAGAGATTTTTCTCACGGATTTGGGGTCTAACTGGGATATTCAGTTGCTTCATCCTGCACTGAAATAAAGGTGTAATCATCAAACCCACGAGCATGTTCAGCCAGCATGCTCAGAGCCCAGGCGGGGGAGATGGATGAGGTTGCAGCTGCCTGCCACTGCGTGCTTTGATGCAAAGCAGCAACCTAAATGAAATAGGGGTATGCAGGATGAAATTTAGGGATAAAGTGTTTCATGACAGATGGGGAGCTCTACAAATAGCTGCTAAGTGCTGAGTCCATAAACCATGTTGCTTACACAGAGCAGAATGGGTGGCCAGGAGACAAATGGCTCTGGGAAAAATATGTGAAGAACGTGTTTCTGAGATAATGCCCTGAAATGGAGTGGAGGATGGGGAGAAGGCCTGGACTGAGGTCGTAGCCACAAGTGGACAGACCTTTATCCCCTTCTGCCCTTGAGAGGGTATGGCAGGGCAGGATCTTCTTCACTTTGACTTTTCTCCTCTGCAGCTCAGGTGTTTGGTTGAGTTGGGGTAGGATTTTTTACTTGCCTTTCCATTCGTCACCTGCGTTTATTTAATTACTATGAGTGAAATGCCTGGATCCCAGTGCAGCCCTTCAGCAGCAGCACTTCGGGTTATCATCTGCCCTGTTTTACCAAACCGCCATCAACTGCCCCCAAAGGTGAACCTCACTACCTCCCTCCCACCTGCCCTGGAGCTTTCCCAGCGGGAAAATGGCCGAGACCCCACGACTCCTGTTCATGGGACCCTCATGCATGTCGATCAGCAATCCTGGGGCTGTTGGCAAAGGGGCTGCCTTCCCCGGGGACTTCCATGGGGCTGGGATAATCCTGCCTTTGCTTTGGAGGGAAGAATACTCTCTGAGCAGAGGAGTGGCATCAGATTGGGATTTAAAAGTTGCTAATTAGTGAGAATTGGTATGTAAAGCTGATTTCTGGGCTTCCAGAAATAAACCAGTCGTGTGTATGAGGCTTACAGACGATGGGTGTTACTTTCTGCAAGGTCAGGGACAATTAAATGGATTTTCTTTGAGCTGTTAACCAAGAGGCACAATACCATATATTATCTCCATATTGGGAATATGTCACATAAAAATATAATTGATGAAAGTATTATCTTGCTTAATTGGGAAATCGAAAAAGCCACTTTCCCTTTATTTACAGATTATTAGCAGCAGTATCTCCTGTTTGGTCCATGATGGTTTGCACATAAGTCACAGGCTTTGTGCATTATATTCAGCATATAATTCTCATAAAGGACTCTGGCTCCTCAGTTTCAGAAATTACAACTTCTAGGGACAAGCAGTTGAAACCTCACAGTATTTTACAAAGGCATGGTACAACCAACACCTAGGATAACTGAGAGATTAGGAGGAAAAGTAGCAAAAATTTTTTTTCCTATTTTCTTAAGTAGGTGAATTCCCTAAATCTTGTGTTGGAGCTCTCCATGGGAAGGAGTTTCACCTTGACTCCATATGACAGTGCCTTGCATAGTCAGGATAATTATTTTTCCAGTAGTGTTCAGCAGTAAGTTGCTCTCTTGTGATTCTGAGGATGTTCTTCCAGTAACAAAAAACTTATTTTTAATGGGAAAATATGGTTATGAAATCATGAAAAATATGGGAAGAGTCTGAGGCAGAGATAAAATTCAAATGGAAGAAAACAGGAAATGAAAGAAGGGGAATTGGCCCCTTTTGGATTTTAAACTCTCACTTTCCTTTTAAACTTCAATTCGTTTTTAAATCAAAAACCTTTTTTAAACAGAAATCCAGACTTTTTCCACCACTTAAAATATTAAAACCAAATATAATGACAATTTGATTTTGCATTAAAAAATGTTCAATCAAATGTTTTCATTAAAAATGTTGATTTTAGTGAGTGGGCAGTGCTTGCTGAAAAGAAATTAATCAGTGAAGGCTTGTTTTTGGGGTTTTTTTTCAAAATCATCTTTAATGAAGACATTTTCCTCAAGTTAAAGCACTTTTTCTTTCAGCTGCGGAACATGTTTTTAGTAAATGTAAGACAGATTTCCTTCTCATCAGCCCAGGGACGTTCGTCTCCGTAATAGGATCCAGAGAGGCAGAAGAAGGTGGGTGGCCATGGCAGGAGCGGGCGGCAGCGCTGGGACAAGGCACTCAGAGCGTGCTGGTGTCCTTCTGCTGGGCATGGTGCCTGCTGCCCTGAGGGGTTCACCCAAATGAACCTGCACCCGTGGTCGGTGTTGGGTGCTTATTTGATGTCTGAGAGGTGTTGCCATGGGGGGGGCAGGGGGGAAGTTGAAAAACAGTTGGTTTTATTCTGTCAGTGTGAAAACAGATTTTAAAGAAACTTCTGAGCAGAAGCTCACTGTCTGAAACATATGGACATTTTTCAAGCAGAGTGATTTATTAACCTCTATTCGAGTAAGCAGAAGTCTACTGAGATGCTGTTTTCAAGCTTGATACGAAATGAAAGAGAAGTGGATTTTTGAAAGAAAAATGAGTCCTTTGGAGTCTCTGCTCCCCATTGCATGTTTTTGCCCTCCCAAGCTGAGTGGTTCAGGTGCCACCATTGCAGAAGTGACAGGAAGGAAAGCAGTTTAGGCAGCAAGCCAAAACCTGCCCACGTGAAACCTGGGGAACATTTCTGGGCTGCAGCCCGTCACCTAAAGCTGGTCAGAAGCTCTTGGTTGACTCGAGGCTATGGTTGTCTTGTGGCTATGGCTGACTTTTGTCTCTGGTTGATGTATGGTCCCTAAAGGGACATGTCTTTACACCTCCCTCGTGTTTGGCCTCCACTTGTGCACTGCAGGAACCAAATCCTGCTCTCTTGCCGCAATGCTTTGGATGAGCACTCGTGGTTCAGCTGTTTTACAGGGGGATGTTGCTGTGCAGCACGGGTTGTTGGCTGCAGGGGTGCCAAACCAGGTAGACATTCATCCAGCCCCTCACAGGGCTTAGCCGAGGAGCGCAGCTTCCATTCGCACCACCTTCCTTCCCCCTCGCTTTCTGTTTTCAAGCAACCTGCTTGAAATACAGGTTTATTTTCTGGCAGTGTTTGAAAATCCATAGCGTTATGAGTGGTAAATGTGCAATGGCTTAAAGCACAGAAAGTTCAAAAGCGGAGTTCATTGGCATGGGTAGGATAAAGCCCAGGTCTCTGAACATACAGCAAACCCTGCCAAATAACCTTTCAAAAATTGGCTGGTTTAAAAACTAGCTTGGGCCAGGATTTGCTTTGGTCCATCAGACACTCGTTACTCCTGCTCTTGAGTTGCACGATGTCCTCATATTTATAGGGAAAACCGCTTGAATCATTGGGAGCTGCGTCAAATGATTGGTGACATGACAGAGCCTCTTATTTACTCCTAGAATAACCATAAGCATTGCACGAATGCAGTGACATGCCTCGTGTCTGCTGCTGGTTATTGCCTGGAGCCTGGAGCCAGACAGTTGGCTCTGCCGCTTGCGAGGCGGCTCCCTGGGATCGCAGCAGTGACTGCATGCTCCTCTGTGAATATGGAAGCTCTGGAGCCTAAATAATTAGCAGCACTCAATTTGAAATTGGACAACATGCAATGTCCTAATCTGATGATGTCAAAAATTTATTATTTGTATCTCTTTGTTATAAGGGATGAAGTTAAATTCTTATTTTAAGGGTTTCAGGCTTTGTATTTCCTTTCTGAGAAGGGAGGGCAATGTGGAAGCTCTGGCCAGGTTAGTGTCGTGTCCTTCTCCAGCACTGCCCCAGGTCAAAGGGCTGCAGGAGACACATGTACTGCTTCTCACCCAGGCGGACACTTGTCCAACAGGTCTCCCTGGACCAGCTCAAGGTGATGATTTTGGCTGCTGTCTGTCCCGTGTAACCCCTAGTGACATGAAATGGCCATGGCTGGGGGTGGACAAGGCTCCTGCTTGTGCAGGACTGCCCCATACCATGCTCATGGCCGTCAGGTGCTGTCAGACAAGCTAATTTGGGGGTGCCTTCCTGAGATGGGATGTGTGATCTACATTCCATGGCACCCTTGGTGTCAAGTATACTTACCTCAAATAAATAAAAAGTTTCCCCGTTACTTGCAGCGGACCACGTCAGCATGAAATAAATTGCTGCATCACTTCATTTCTCAGCACCATGTTCATTTGCACCCTCTCTCCTGCACCTCTTTGTGTGGTAAAATACCTGAATTCTGGGTTAGAGGCAGATGTGGTGCTGAGGTGAGCAACGGCAGTGGTGCGAGAGGTGGCTCGGGGCCATTCTGTGAATGCTCACAATGACTTCGTTCTCCTTGGGGATGTAGAGGGATCCAGCCCCCTTCCAGTGCTCTCCGTGACCATGTCCCAGAACTGAGCAAACACTCCAGGCCAGATGTGCAGGAGTGGATGGGCACCATTCACGTATTTATTTTGACGGGAATTAAGCGAACGTATAGCTTTCAACCTTGCTTGTGCTATTCCATTCTTTAATGTAATTAGAAACACTGGCTTTGGTAAGTATTTCAAGTGGTTCTCAGGATTAGGCCTTTAAATCCCGTTGTGTTACCCAAATAGGCGAATGTCAGATGATATTCTGGCGTTCACCAGCCAGGTGCATGGAAGTGAATTCCTCACGCCTGGATTTGCATGGCATTGGGAGGCATCGTGTCTCAGTAGTTGTCATGGGAGCTTGTCACCCCCCGACCTGGACAAAGGGATGCTGTGTGGTTCAACGCTGCTGCTTGCTGCTCAGCGTCTTGCCAAGGAGGGAGAGGCCCCAGACGGTCTTTCCATCACTAAAACTTTCCTTCCCGGTATTCTTAATTCTTTTGAATTGGTGCCAAGCAAAAAAGGCAAGAAGTTGTTGTTCAAGCAGTCTTTTTTGAGCAATTTTTTTCTCTCCAACAGCATGAAATGTCACATGTGTCTCCAAAGAGCCATCCAGTCGCAAGCGAAATGCAGTCAGCTGGGCACTAACAAGCACATCTTTGAGGGAGAGATTTTCGACCCATTGGTGTGTGGGAACGTGTAGGATGTGAATCTCAAGGGTTAAAGACATGTTTTTGGGAGAGTTGGAGGGAATTAGGATGAGATTTTCCCTCTGTGTGAAAGGGGAAATGTGGCAGATGATGCAGAAGCTGCTTCTGGTGCGGACAGATCATTTCCTCCCAGAGATGCGTGCAGTGGATGTGCAAGACTGGACTCAGGGGGATTCAGAAAACATGCTTGTAAGAAACGAAAACCTCAGAGTTTTGGCATTGGCCTGAGAACTGAATCCAGGGTGCTGAGGCTCTGCTGGAGCGTGACCTTGCAGTCTGTTCAAAAGTGATTTAAAAAAAAAATAAAATCAAGCATCTGCTACCAAGGGACTGATGCAGAAAATCCTTCCGCTAGCTTCACAAAGCAGTGGAGCGGCTCCTGCCTTTTTTTTAATCTCAAAGGCAAAAAAAGCCCTCCTCATCCCTTTCTCCACTCAAGCCTCCTTCCCTTTCTACAGTCTTGTCCTTCTCTTCTCCTCACTCTCTGCTTTCCCCTCCTCGCAGTGCCGAGGGCTGTGAGCATCCTCTCCCATGCGCGGGAACGTCCCCAACCGTGCTCTGGACTTTGGCTTGAAAGCATACTTGTCTCAGTGAAACTGGGTCAAAAGGATTGATGCTGTGACTTAATCTGTGTGAATGAAACCAATAAGCAGTACTTTGGGTAGTTTATCATCCCAAAATATGTGAAATTTTTCTGCAAGTAATCATAAGGCGCAAATGAGCTGTGGCTAATGACTGTGCACCCTGGCTGCTGGAGTGGCCGAGCCGAGCGTGCCCCTCACTGCCCCTGCGCTGGCTCCAGTCGTACACTTGTATTTCCAGGGACAGCGGTCTTCACTCATTCCCCTCATCTGTCACCGTTATCCTGGTTCCAAGTATCTTTACTGTAAAAACTTCCCACTGAGAAATTGAAACATGAAGACTTTTTCTCATGTCTTTATTATAAAATACCTAAAATTAGACTGCGTGGGAACAGTTTTCCACTTGAAGAGCAAAATCACAAAAAAATGTTTTAAGGCAGATTTGGGACCTAATTATTTGTCTTCACTCACAACCATAGTTTTGCCACAGTGTGAACAGTGAGTCCGTAACACTTGGGCTTCATCCACTAAGAACCTGGCATTTTCCTTCCCCTCCTTAGGGCTTTACTGAGAGAGCAGAGAACCAGACTAGTGAATGCATCCCAAAAGTCCCAGAGTTGATCCCCCCATTGATTCTACACCCTTCATTTCACCAGGAAATTTCAGCTGGTTCAGCTGGATGGCCCCAGGTTAGTACAATGAGTCAAAATACCTGTTCTGGTATTTTGGTAAGTAGTGTCCTTAACTGGAAAAATAGCAAGAGAAATGCAGTAGTTAAAATGTGGTGTTTCACAGCACTCAGATCAGCACTGAGGAGTGTCCAGTATGCGATCAGATCGTTTTAGAGTTGGCTAAAGCACACAGAAATGTACGGGTAGTGTTGTCAAAGACTCGTAAAAGCTTCTTGTTAGTGGCAGGGACTTATCCAGGCTGTTCTGCCTAAACCACAGTGTCACTCCCATCTTCTTACCGAGCGAACAGTGCAGTGTGTCCGCTGTGCCAGAAGGGGATTCACAGAATCACAGAGCGGTAGGGGTTGGAAGGAACCTCTGGAGATCATCTAGTCCAACCCCCCCTGCTAGAGCAGGATCACCTACAGCAGGTTGCACAGGATGGCGTCCAGGTGGGTTTTGAATATCTCCAGGGAAGGAAACTCCACAACCTCTCTGAGCAGCCTGTTCCAGTGCTCGGTCACCCCCAGAGTAAAGAAGTTTTTCCTTATATTCAGGTTGAACTTTCTGTGTTCCAGTTTGCTTGTCCTGTCACTGGGCACCATGGAGAAGAGTCTGACCCCTTCCTCTAGACATCCACCCTTTAGATATTAATAAGCATTGATGAGATCCGCTCTCAGCCTTCTCTTCTCCAGGCTCAACAGACCCAGAGCTCTCTCAGCCTTTCCTCAAATGAGAGATGCTCCAGTCCCCTCATCATCCTTGTAGCCCTCCGTTGGACTCTCTCCAGTAGTTGCCTGTCTTTCTTGAACTGGGGAGCCCAGAACTGCATACAGAACTCCAGATGTGGCCTCACCAGGGCAGAGCAGAGAGGGAGGAGAACCTCCCTCGAGCTGCTGACCACACTCTTCTGAATGCACCCCAGGATACCATTGGCCTTCTTGGCCACGAGGGCACATTGCTGGCTCATGGAGAGCTTGCTGTCCACCAGGACTCCCAGGTTCTTCTCTGCAGCGCTGCTTCCCAGCAGGTCAACCCCTAACCTGTACTGGTGTCTAGGATGGGGCTTCTCAGCCACAAATGGACCCAAGATCAGTTTGAGCCGAAGGGAGTAGATTGGCTCTGAGTGTGTTTGTGGGTGTGTGTCAATTCTCCCTACCTACCACTCTAGTTGGTATGAGAGGGTATCTTCTTGTCCGTCCTAACACCTGCATGCTGTTAGCTCACTGGTAGGGCAAACAGGGCGGACAACAAGGTGTCCTTAAAAGCTCACGTGGCAAAGCATACGAAAGCCATCCCAGTACGTTTGCAGAATTGTTTCTGTATTTTTGCAGTTTTGCGTATCAGTATTGTAGAAATATCCAAAGTATCAGGCTGCACACTCGCTGGGAAAAATGTGTGGTAACTATCGTGTTTCTTTTATTCTGTGACTCCTGAGAAGCAGAGACCTTAGCTGGCAGGGGCTGATGATTAACACATTGTGGTGGTGCAGATTAGCAGACTGTGCTAGCTAGCTCTTCGGTATTAAATGCATTGGTGGCCTCAGACCTTTATTTCCTATTTTTTCCATGGACAGATGTCCAAATTGTTTTTGTTGGCCCTGACGGAGAGGCTGGGGTCAGGGCTGGAGCATCAGCTCCCTGCAGCGAAGGTGTTAGCAGTCCTTCGCTTCCACCACGTGCATTCGTTTAGCCGCTTGGGTTTGGAGGCAAACAGGATTGTATTGCTGGGAGCCTGGGCTGGCGTGAATGCTGCAGCCTTTGCAACCCTGTGCTGGGACGGCGGGATGGGTTCATCTGGATGCTTTGTCACGCTTATTTGTTTTCAATCATCTGGTGATACCTCTAAGTATGCTAAAGAAGAAGCTATGCCTGCTTCCAAAAGGCCATCTTGAGACCCACATGAGACAGGCCCAGGAGAAAAGGAGGGTATGGAGGCGAGGGCTTGGGAAATGTCTCTGTCCTCTCAGCCTGGTGAAGCCCTCATCTGGAGAGACTTAAGCAGTTTTCTGCAAGGAATTGCGTCTTCTCCTCAGGTGGGAAGTCCCATGCCGATGGGCACATCATCCCTTCTGTTCAACGTGGCAGTGTTTTGCTGCTGCTCCGCTGAAGCTGATGTAAAAGCCACGACACATGTAGGGGGTTCCTCAATACCAGAGGTACCTGGAGCGCCAGGGCCCCCTCCTGCTTTCCCTATGAATAAGTAAGGACCTGCGCTCTTTTGACCCCCCCACAGCATGCCTGAGTTCAGTAAATAAACCGTAGGCAGCCCCAGACAATTCAATTACAGACTGTCACTTGGCTTTAAATCACAGCTGCGTGATTATAGGCAATGCCCTTTGGTGGTGTGACAATTTCAGACTTTTCCCCACCTTATTTTCCGCTCCCAACAGCTGAAATGAAAATATTGAGTGAGTCTTAAATAAGCTAAAGTTTGTCGGGAAGATCTGAGAGCATATACTGCCATTTTGGAGGCAAGCCAAAAGCGATATGCATGTGAAATGTATTGTCAGTGGTAGACCCTGCTCGATCGAGGTAAAACATATCATCTGCTTTATATGAAAAATGTAGAAGAAATTGTGCTCTGCTCCTGCAGTCCTCTGTATTGGGACAGTAATTTACCATAGTTGACATTAAGGCAGATGATACTGAGTATATTTTAATAGCTTAAGCTGTTGCTAAGACAGGAGCTGGTTTTGATCAACCTTTTTCATGTTTCACAATTTTTGCATCTTTGGTCAGTGGCAGATGCATCTGTAGTTTATAAATAACTCAAACAGAGAAGTGTTGTCTGATTGCACAGTTTCGAAGTGGTACATTATAGCCAAGTGTGTAAATATGTACAGCTTATTTACAAGAAAACCTCAAAGTGGGGGAAAGGACGCAATCTCGTGTTATTCAAGGGTTCGAAGATTTTCAACCACAGGCTATGGACGGAAGAAGGGTTAGGAGCAGCACAAGCAGCAAAGACTCTCAGATATTTGATTAAATCAATTAATCCATTTAATTAATTTGATCAATTTTCCACAAGGGAACAAGATTGCACCCACTAATATTGATAACCACATTGATCCCCAAGATGACCATCATGAATTCATCGAGCCGCTGGTGTGCAACAGTCTCATTTCATAGTTCGGTCAGCAGGCGAGGTTTCAAAATTGCAGGAGCTTCATTTTCAGTCCTTGGTGGTTGTAGGTAGCTCTGGTGGTGACCACTGCAGCAACAAATAAATAGCTGCACTGCGTAATTCTTTGGTTTGAATATGAGCAAAAATAAATGAATTTCAGAACTTTTTTGAGGAATAATCAGCCACATTGAGCCATGTGGACAGGTCCTCCTGACATAATGGGCCATGATAGGAAACTCAAACAGTTCACTTCATTGCCAAAGCCAGCCCTTGTGCTCCTGGCCCTGTACCTGGGTGTTTGCTTTCTACACGCTTCACCTACAGCTGTAAAGGAAACAAATACGAAGAAGAGTTAAAACTAGTTTCAGACCCTGTCTCTGCTTCTCAGTCCCCCCCAACTTGTTTTCTGTCTGTTCTCCTCTGTATCCCTCCTTCTCCTGCGGGCAGGGGAGAGAGTCCTTCTGCTTCTCCTGAAGCCGTTCTCCTGAAGGGGCTGTTCCCTTGCCAGCCGGCATCCGGGGGCAGTGTCCTCCAGCCTCTGCCTGTGGTCGGTACTGATGCGTGAGGAAGATGTTATAGTCCCTAAGGGATGATTATAAAATAATTCCCCAAGGTTCAGCTTCTCCCTCACCTCTGGTCTGAGGCACACCACAGACTTGCAGAGCTTAGGCATCCCTTGCTCATTTTACGTGGAATATAACACAGCCCTGATAGTCATGTCCTTTCTGTGATCTCCCGGAAATTCCTGGCCTCAATTATATTTAGAGACAATTAGTTCCACATCTTAATTATAAACTGTGGCTTAAAAAAAAAATAAAATCTTGTAGCCTTTTAAATCCATCTTCTTTTTATTGGCTGTCCTTATTGTACGGCTAAAAACAAATGGGAGTGCCAAGTCTCCCTGCTTTGTATTGCTCATTGTTTTGCATTCCCCATCGGACTGGCTCTGGTCTCCCCCCTGAACTTAAACACTTGCTTTCTTTTTGGGAAGCTGTTTCTGCTCCCTCACATTAGCCCTCTTTGGACACAGACCACATTCTCTTGTGGGAGCATTCGGGGCTGCCTGAGCAGTGCCATTCATATCCTGCCACTGAGCTCTAATGGTCCTTTCCTCCTCCTTCATCCCATTCCTTTCATATTTTTCTTGCCCTTCTGACAGTTGCTATACATCTAGCTATACATCTCGTCACCGGCATAGTCGGTTGCTTTGCAGGTCATCCTGAAGCTCTTCCAGGTCACTGCAAGCTCAAAGCAAACACTTTAAAAATTAAATATAAGGAGGTGGGGGCAGGCAGGGCACTTCTGCCTCCGTATGTACTTGCCTTAAATATTACTGCTAAAAATAAATGGAGAAAAACATGAAAAGTGTAATTTAAAAATTGATAGTGTGCCCTGAGAAGTAGAGGTTTCACTCTCCCCCAGCTTTACTGGTCTTCCAGCCTAATTCACCCACCCCCAGCATAGCTGGCTGGTCCTCCTCCTTTTCTTTAATTAAGAAGAGCGCTGCCAGCACTCGCTTCCCGCTGAGACCATCCCACTCAGCTGTCAGACCCCACGGGAGGTGCCGTGCCCCCTGTGGCCCTCAGCCCCTTTCCCCCGGGGCTCGGCGCTGCTGCTGATGGATTCCTGCCGCTCCGGTGCCCGCGGCCACGAGCAGCGCTTGATTTATGGAGCCTGCTGTGAGCACGGAGCCCAGGTTGGGTGCATCCCGACAGCCCGGGGTTGGCAGCGCCAAGAGCTCTGGCTGCCGTTCCTAGCTCAGCCGCTGATCCCCTGTGTCATGTGGGGGAAGTCTTTCATTTTTTAATGTTTTACAGATATAGTTAAAGCACCTTTCAATATAGGAGCAGTCCCCTACGTGTACATACACCTACAAGAACTGTAACTTGGTCTTAATTGACCGTGATGGAACTGGAGGGTAATGATCTATAATAAAAATACTAAGTTGCTTGTCAAGTGAAGGAAACAGCTGTTTGGCATTAATGTCTTCAAGAAGTAATTCTGTGCCCAGTGTATACAGTCAAAGTGGTTTTATTTGTGCTAACACTGTAGAATAAAATACTTGGAGAGTTAGTGACTAGGGAAGGGATTTTTTGGTGGTTGTTGTTGTTGGGTGGTTTTTACTGAGCACAACAGCACATCTCCTGTGCTTTTGAGAAGGTCGAGTGGAGCTGTGACTGATGCCACGCGATGGCGAATGATACAATCTCTCCAGTAGCTGGCAGAATTGAAACCAGCTGTCGTATTTTGTACCCATACAGCTATTGAGTTGGGGGGGACAAAAAAAAAAAAGGCAAGCAGTTCAATGCAGCAATCAAGAACAAGGCTTCAGCTTTTTCCTTTAGATTTGCTTTACACAAGCGTCGACAGTTAGAACTTTAGATTTCCCAGGCAATGGTGCTACCTGCGGAGGGAGGCAGGAGGAGCGGGGCTGTCCAGGGACATGGATGTAATTCTCAAGAACAAATGAGCTGCGGCATCACTTGGGCTGAGAGAAGAATTTTACCACCGCTGATGGTGGATTGTTTGTATATTTAAATTCTGTTGCAAGCTAAATGGAAATTTCTGAGGATATTCATGTTTCCACACTAGGTGTAGTAGTTTGGTGTTGCAAATGTATTAACTGCAGGTTTACACCAAACATGCAAAAACAAATTAGAAATAGGGAAATACAAACACATTTTCTCATTAGGGGATATAAGTATGTGCTGACTGTAGTACAAATATAATTTTTATTCCATTTGTGTAACCTTTGGTATTTTAATGAAGTCCTGTTCCTGTGTACAGCGTATGGTTCACTGTCAGATAATTTAACACTAAGAAAATCTGCCTTGAATAAATTAGAATATATTTGCAAATTAATTGGTTAATTAGATTTTAGACATCTCTTGAGGACAGGAGAGAAACAGATGTGTGCAAAAGCCACACAGATAGTTTAAGGATGAGTGTTTCTTGTAGGGTTTTATCACTGAGTGTTGTGAAAAACAGCCTTTCACGGGTGCCAAAGATTAAAAAACTCTCGGCTTTAAGTGCAGAACATTAAACTCCAATTTCCATGGTGCTGCTGATTTTTTTTCCCAGGCACGGGCAGAGCCATTTGGACCTGTTAGCCGAATGACTGCACTCGGAATAGGCGAGGTACCTCTTGAGTTGCTTTTTTTTCTAACAGCTAAAAGTATCCATGAAGCCGTCTGGGAATCCTCTGAGCTAAAGACTGGCAATTCAGCAGAGAGATGCCAGCTGGCATCGTGGTGAAGTCAGGCAACTCGTAAGAAGAAGCAGATCTAAGATGGAGCCCAAGATTTAGAAGAATGGTCACCGAAGAAGGAAAACTGACAGGGCAGGTTTTTTTCTCAGCTGCATCGGTGTAAATCCAGAGCAACTCCACTGAGATTCACACCAGAGTAACTGAGAGCAGAATCTGGCCAACATCATCCACCTGACCTCAGGAGAGGGCTCGGATGGGGAATAGCTCTGTTGTTACTTTTCTCTTACAACCCTTTCGCACCTAACTTTCAGAGAGGCATGAATTCAGTTTTGCTCGGTTTGGGGACATGGTACAATCATACAGTAACCACCCATGTACTTTTACTGATTGGTAAAAGTAATTAGAGATTCTGCTACCAAAACCTGCACTTATGTATTCATTATTAATTTAGACCCCTTCAGAAATAAGCTCTGATTAACTCTTGTTTGGAAATTGAGGAAATTCGAATTTTAAGGACTAGAGTTGCTCCAGAAGCAGAATAGGAAAGGATTTTCAGCTTAAAAGCAGTGCAACAGCTCCCTGCAATCCAGGCTGATCCTAAGAGCGGCAGAGGTGGGTAGGTGACATTACTTACATCTGTTCTTCACCTCTGTTGAAACAGTCCTGCAGGCTAAGCCCAAATCAGAAGACATTGATTAGTCCCTCTTGGAAGACAGCTGGTGATCCTGTTACTTTGCTTTTGCAGTTTTATCTCCGAGATCCCAGTTTGGGTGCGTTCAGAACCTCTTGGCAAAAACCTCATCATTAAAAGCAATATTTACAGTGTACAGTAAGACAAACAAGAGCCCGTTTGTGTGCGTCATCAATAATTTTACAAACAGACCTCAGGCTAAGCACAAAACTCACCCGGTACTGGCTGTTCGGGGTCACGATACAGACGTCAGAGGCAGAAGCGTTGTTCCTGCTGGCGTAACCTCTGTTAGGCACCGAGACCCTGATGCTGCTGGGAAGAGCCTTCAAGTCATGTTCTTTCTTTGACCTTGGTGTGTTTTTCTAAGCAGCGGACAGAGAAAAGTAATAGCCTTGTTGCTGCCGATGTGTGAAAACTACAGCCAAATTTTTCAAACTCCAGGGGCTGAGGTTACAGAGGATGCCTGCTGCTGCACCGTATCCCCAGGCAGAAGGCACTGAGGCAGCCCTGTGTCCTTGGCCCAGGACTGCTGTCAGCAGCCACATGCCTTCGGGAAGAGAGCACAGCTTTTAGCAGGGCTGTTGCAGATCGAGACATGCAAAAAACCTGGCTGTGGTGACCTTGATGCACTGATTTATGAGAGCGTCTGGGCTGGCCCCCGTGGGCAGCGTGGCTTGGCACTATGCGGGTAAGAACCTCGTGTGGTGTGATCGTGCCTGCAGGCTGCCATCGTGTCCTTTGGGGACGCAGACAGTGCCGGGTCCCAGCCAGCCCGTGGGGATGTCTCTGCTGGGCGCTTGGCCTTTCAATCCTGGTTAACCCCAGAGCCCAGCTCTCCCTTCACAGGCAGGGAGCTCCTGTTCCCACGCAGCAGCTGGCTGTCTCCTGAGCCTGCTCCCTTCTGACCTCCCCACTTATTTCCTCTCCAGTGCAGCAGGGGTTACCGAGTTCTCCTCTGCTTGGAAATTAAATTGGATGAGACAGGTACCTACCAGCTTTTAGTGGGATCTGGTTTGTATTACTGGGGAAGCAGCACTGCACCACCGCACCAGGGACGCTGTTGAGCAGCATATCCTCCAGTTCAGCTGAAGCTGCCCTTCCCTCCACATTTAGCACGTGCAGATTAATTACGTTCCTGCAAATGAGTAAAAGTGTAGGTGCATTAAGACCCGAGGCTAAGAGACTGCTGGTTTGCAACTGTGATGAGTATAAACAGCTACAGAGGATGTACATGGACATTTCCCTGCAGCGTTTGTCTAAACGCAGTGATTCAGTAACTGTGTGCTGGTGTCCTTGGGCAAAATGAATTTGCACATTTGTCAGGAGTCTGGGGGTTGAGGAGAGACGCAAAAATTACCAGCTACGATAAAATTCACAGAGTAACGGGTTAACATCATCTGCCATAACTTCTCTATGGGGCTTTTTTCAAATCTCTCATTCAAGCAGTGTTTGCTGAGGCTTTTGACATTTGTGGCAGCTCTGGGACAGACAGTAAGGTCGTGTGTCACTTTAAAGGCTTCATTTTTTCCAAATTCCTCACAAAACTGGAGCTGAAAGCTCTCTCATGAATTTCTTGGGGAATCTGCTGAGGCAGCAATTACATTATCCTTCAAAACTCCATGGAAAAGGTTGCCACAGAACCACACTGGACCTGTCAGGCCGACAAGGGAGAAGGGGGTGAGGAACGCTGTGAGCGGAACGAGGTCCGAGGCCGCTCTCGGTGCTGGCTGAGCGGAGCTGGGAGACACCTGTGGAAACCGCAGCCAGCTCGAGATGCTGAGGTGTGGGCAAGGCACAAACCACACATCTCCTCGCCTGGTAGGGTTTCTGCTGAAGATGTATTTACTCAGCAGAGCGAGAAAACCCAAAGCAGAGGAAGGTATAAACCAAGAAAACTGTATTTGTGAGGTGTGACTGCAGCGCTCAGACCTTCCTCCTCTCTGAACGCAGGCTAACCTGGGGGACGATAAAACAGGCAAGGAGCTGCCTTCAAATTTATTTCTCGTTCTTTCTCCATTTCTGCAAACCTCCCATACCAGAATATTAATGCGTGATGAGAAACTAGGTTTAAACAGGACTGCTCAATGCAGAAGATAATAAACACCGATGTTCACAACTAAATTATAGAGGACTTGGTACGTTTCGTGGAAAAACTGGCTGCATTACTAGACAGAGATCATAAACCTTTGGAAGGTGGAGGGAAGAGAAAGCAAAATAGTCCACATAAGGAAAATGCTATTGTCGTAATGACTTTGCTTATCCCTAGACTTCCAGTTTTATCCTTCCATGTTTCTGCAGATGAACATGGGAGGGTTTCAGTAATCCATTAAAAACGATAATTTTAAAATTTCAACCTAGCAATAATAATTTGTTGGTTCAGGTTTTTTCCTCTTTCATTCCTGCTAATTTTTGGATGCCTCTATTAAGTTTACCACAACGATAATCAAAGAGTGAATCTTTTCACTTGGCATTTGATTGGGATAATCACCTTTGTGGAAGAGTCTTACGAAGAATTTTAAAGGAATGAAACTAATTGACATCTGTTGAAATATAATACTGGTCTCTGTACAACAACAGATATTTTTTTAAACTATCCCGTTCATCAGATAAATAATTCTTGAGTAAGCTGAATGTGTTGGTCTGAAGTAGCAAAAATCCTGAAGGTTATTTGTTATCAAGTGTGGTCTGTTATTGTTTAATCTTACATAATTTATTGTAACTAATAAAGCGATCTAAGTAGTGCTGTGTGTTGCTCATCAGAAGATACTGTCCCGTTTCGTGTCCCCGTGCATTTCAGTACTAAGGTACTTGGGTGAAATTTGCATGATGGAATATCGGAGGTATAGGTTTTGTGCTCGGCACAATCAGAAAGCACCAGATATAAGTAGCTTTTACAGAAAATGGAAGGCCAGATGGACCAGGAGATTACTCTGTCTGATCTCCTGCGCAATGCAGCCCATTCTGTGTCACCCGCTTTCCCCTGCGCAGCGTCCAGTAAACTGGGATGAGTTACAGCGTATCCTCCGGCAAAGCACTTGCTTCCAATTTCAAGAGATCACTTAATGGAGGAGCCACCATCTCTTGTGGCAGTTTGGTTTAGTGGTTAAAACACCTTCGGTGCCAGGGCATTAGCAGAGCTTTCTATTGATGTTTGTTTCACTTTTAACTTCCACCTCTTGATTCTTGTTGTGCCCTTTTTCAGCAGGTTGAAGAACTCTCGGTTCCTTTTCTTTTTCTCCCTGTAGAGCCACTTATGTGCTGTAATCAAGCTGCTTCTTCCTCTTCTCTCTGATAAGCTGAACAAGCTGAGGTCTTTAAGTCTCTCTCAGAAGGCTGTTTACTACAGTCCCTTAAATAACTTTTCTGTCCCTTTTTTCTGTCTTCAATTATTCAGCATCTTTGTAAAATGGAGGGGTGTTAGCACTGGATGTTTTCTGGTGTCTGCCTCACTGAGTCCAGGTACACAGGGACAATTTCTTCTCTGTGTGTACAACGTGGTTGATGTGTCTAAGGATTCATTTGCTCGTCTGTAACAGCCTTGAGCTGCTTGTCCACGGTGACCCTCTAATCCTTTACAGAATTGCTCCTTTCGAAGGTAAAAAGTCTTGTTTCAGATGCCAAGCATTACAGAGGATTTTGGTTTACTGCATTTTATAGTCTTTTAAACAGTATGTAAAAGATGCCTGCACTGCATGAGGATGCTCCAAAAATCCTGCTCCAGTTCTGCACCTTTTTAGCCTCCGATGTCGGCAGAAATTGCTGACGTGTCTGACACGTGATTTGAGGCACTGCTGTAGGAAAATGCCTGTATCACAGCCCATCTGGAGTCTGAGGGAGCTGGGGGAGAACAGCTGCTCGGAAGTTTGCAGAGAGAGCTCACGGTCTCATTTATACCCCTTGGGAACACAGCACACAAAACCCAGACTCAGCTGGGAACTGTGCAGCCTGTGCAGCGCAGGGTGCTGCAGTTATGATTTATTAGAGGTATAAAGCCAAAGTTACCCTCATACAGAAGCCTCCTCTACAGATGTCTTTGTACCTGCTCTGTGCTTATCACTGGAAGGTTAAAAAAAAAAATATTTTAAAACTAATATCAAAAGTTAACACACCTGTATAAAAAAGCAGTCCAGTTGCATGTTGCACTGCGTCATCGCATGGCCTCTCTTACAGTCAGCATCATTCCCCTCCATCTGCTGGTTGTTAGCACTTGGCCGAAGAGCTGTTTTTCCTTTGACTAATCTGATCACTGCTGGCATTCCCTCACAAACCCTTTTGTCTGGACGGTCATGTTTTCCTTGGCAATCTGCAAAGCGCACCAGATCACAGGTCTGTCTCTGCTCTGAGCACTTGCATGCCGATGCCTTTCCCTTTCCATTTGTCCTTGTGCTTGAATTGCTGGAGGAGGTATAAAAAGGCAGTGCAGGGCAGTGGGCAGGCAGAGAGCAAAGGGCTTTTTTTGCCAGGCTGGCCCTGCACGCTTCCCAGTGGGGCTGGAGGAGATGCCTGGCTGTATCCCACCAGGGCTGGGGCTGGTAGAGCTGTTCCCAGGTGAGGTAAGTGTGGTGTAGGTGTGCTCCAGCTACTGACAGCACAGTAGAATTGCAAATGCGCTCTGGAGTTCCCTGCCCTGCAACCCCGCAGTTCATTCAGGGTGTTTCAGTGTCTGGCAGATCACAGGAGAAGGTGCCACCATACACCTAACCTGACCTGTGCTTTTCATTAGGGTTCTACAAAACCTGTGAGCTTGATATTTCCTTGCTGACGTATAAAATTTCTTGTCATTAAAGCTTTATTTGGAGTGGAGAGTTCTCCCTCCAAAAGAGAGAGTGCTTTCAAGCCTGCACAACCTAATAAATAATTCTGAGACAACTGAATTTGTTGGTTTCTTTAAAGAAACATAATTATTTTAAAATGACAAACTGGTCCCTTTGTTGATAAATGTTTTATATCCTTGCTGCTATGCCTGAATAGTTTGTGTAAATAATGTATTAGCTCGCAAACAGACGTAGCACGTTCAGGCAGACACTGCCCAGCGGGGCAGGAATGCTAAAAAAGCGAAACAGATGATTCGGTGCGGTGCTGAGGGCCGGGAGCGGGAGTGGGCGTCAATAGGGACTGAGAAACACTGTCTGCATCTCTTAGGATTGGTCCCGACATGGCTCAGATGCCTGACACTGCGGTGATGCATTAGGGCTACAGATGCAAGCAGTCAGGCATTCACCATCAGCAGGTATGTGGTTTCCCTGGGACTCTTAGGAGCAAAATGAAAAGCGGTGCTCAGAATTGCGATACAGTCTGGTTTAGATAGTGTTTGACACTTACGTGTGCAGACTGGTTTTCAAAAGACTCACTTTGCATGCTCGAGAAGAGCTCTCCTTCAAAATGAGGGTTTCAATTTGCTTTGGTTGGTTATTCCTCTAGTCTTATTCTCAAAATGGGCCTTGATTTTTTTAAAAAGTAATATTGCAAAAATCATATGTGAGGTTCTTTGTGTGTCAGGGCAGGGTCAGGCAAGAGAAGAAGGATAAGCACCAGCATCAGTGGTTTCCAGATGAAAGTCCTTTGTAAATACTCTGGAAGTGTGCACATGTAAATACGCATGGATGCAAACGTGCTGGTAGGGTTTTTTTAGACAGCAATTTTGCATGCTCAGGCTGGGACCTAAAAGTCCCATGTGCCACCATGGGCAACTGTAGAACCATAGAAAGATTTCAGTTGGAAAGGACCTTCAAAGATCATCTAGTCCAACCCTGCTGCTGTGGGCAGGGACATCTTTCAATAGACCAGGTTGCCCAAAGCCCCATCCAGCCTCGCCTTGGACACTTCCAGGGATGCGGCATCCACAACTTCTCTGGGCAACCTGTTCCAGTGCCTCACCACCTTCAATGTAAAAAAATCTAAACCTACCCTCTTTCAGTGTGAAACCATTACCCCTTGTCCTGTTGAAAGTGGGTAAGACTCCAGCCCTACTGAATGGAATATAGTCACCCTGATCTGGTGTAATGTCAACTGAAGACCATTGGAATTGCCTAAACAACCCTATAAAAGGTAAAAACCACCTAACAAAAGCCAGTTGCAATTCTAAACTTACACTTAATGGCATGTGGCTCATGTTTTCCTCTGGCTCAGGAGGAGAGGACGGTCTGGCTCCGAAGAGGACTTGGTGATGCAGAGATGCAGAGGAGCCATACTCGTTCTAGCTGCCTTTTTTTGCTGAGAAGAGCAAATAATAGAAAACTTTGATTTTACTGTAGTCAGCAGAAGTGAGCGAGCACAGAGAAGGAGCAGATCTGCAGAGTGACAGATCCTGTTTTACCCGACCACTCTGTGAAGCGCAGTCCTAGTTCTCAAACTGCACATGGAGTGGCCTGATTTAGCTTTATGTTAACAAAACTGAGGACAGGAATGGGAGGCATAATGAAAAACAATTATCAGTGCATTTTTTATATTTCTTCCTGCTATCTCCTCTTTTCTCTCTCTTAGAAAATGCAAATTGTTTTAATACTCACTGTCAACAGCAATAGGGAAAAAAATTTGCAGAGTTTCTGCAGTTCACGCTCTTGCACTGGTTTATTGCAGAAGTTAATCCTCATTAAGTCCAGAAGATCAACATCCGCTGTCAATCAGCATCCGCTGTCAGTCAGTGGAAACCCACCCTGGACTGTAACAGTGCTGGGATTTCACTCCAAAATTCAGTGCTACAAAATCAAAATACACGGAATTATGGTTCATCCCCCCCCCCAGCTTTATGTCCTACTCGTATTTTTGGAGTAGCTTTGTCTCATTTATAGAAAGGAGAAGGAAAATACAAGGGAAGCAAGAGAACTGATAAACAACCAAAATAGTGAAGTATCTAGGTATGTTGTGGTGTTACCACTCCTGGGGACTAAGCTGCAGCGGACTTCTTATGAGTAAATATAAATCACTTCTCTATTTCATTCAAAGTTGTTCCATGGATTTGCTGAACTAATTTTTCCTCCAAGCATGGTCACATTTTGGGTCAGCATGCCTAGACAACATGGGGCTCTGCCAGCAGTTCCTGTGTAAAGTCCCTCTTTTTTTTTTTTTTTTTTTTTTTGGAAACAAATCCAGTCATTCATAGAAATGAACTCCTGCATAATTAGAGCCAGTATTGCACATCATCTTTGCTTTCCATTTTTAGATGTTGCGTCTGGAGGACTATAACTTTTAAAGATGCCAACAAGCCACTTAGGAGCTCGATAGCCGTAATGGGAAAATCTGTGGAGCTGAATAGAAAATGATAAGCTTCATAAGGACTATTCTAAATCGTTTGGTAAAGAGCTCAGGCAGACGTTCAAAGCAAGCGTAGAAATGATAACCCCTTCTAATTCAATCTTCAGGGGGTTGTACGTTCTCTACTATCCTGCTGAAGTCCCAATCCTACAAGCATTGGTGTTCTTTACTGGACTCTGCTGCATCCAGTTATTGGAGTGTGGCATAAATGGGTGCAGAGCACTGATTTTATTCATATTTTAACATCCAGGGCCTGTAATCAACCATTTCTCTTTCTAGGTTAGTTAAAACATTCAATAGCCCCATATGCCGAAGCATTAAACTCCAGAAAACTGATCCTCTTCAGCATTTTTTAACCTCGTTTTCAATAAAGACCTATTTAAAAGTAATTGAGAAAGATTTGGAGGCCTTTTTTTTTTTTTTTTTTTTTTTTTGACACAGACGGGAGGGAATCATCGGCTTCAGAGCCAGCAGGTGTTGACAGGTGAGAGATCTCACAATAAGTCTTTTATTTCTCTCCACTCTGAGGCTTTCAGGTATGTCCTGTAATCTCAAAATTAGAGTGGGTGGCAGATGAGCTAAAATTTGTTTCTTTGTTCAGAAAATGCAGTATGGATTTTTCTTTGTTTGGGTCTTTAATCCAAACTGCTGCTTTAATAACTGAAATTCCAGTCGTAGGCTTTTTTTTAAGTTAGAGAATAAATCAATAAGAAAACTGGCTTTGCAGAGGGAAATTACCCCAAAGATGTTCACAGCTGGACTGTCACAGCATGTAAGGTCAGTTAATGGACCAGATGAAGCTATTTAGGGCAAGTGTTTGACACGACTTCACTGCTAGGAGAAGGTTAAAGTCTGAAAAAAGTCATGCTTTGAAGGACAGAATATAATATCCCCAATTTTAAAAATTAGAATCATGGAATCACAGAATGGTTTGGGTTGGGAAGGACCTTTAAAGCTCATCTAGTTCCAACCCCCCTGCCATGGGCAGGGACACCCTCCACCAGACCACGTTACCCAAAGCCTCATCCAACCTGGCCTTCAACACTTCCAGGGAGGGGGCATCCACAACTTCTCTGGGCAACCTCTTCCAGTGTCTCACCACCCTCAATGTAAAAAAAATCTTCCTTATATCCAATCTAAACCTACCTTCTTTTAGTTTAAAAGCGATACCCTTGTCCTGTCACTACAGGCCCTGGAAAAAAAGTCTCTTTCTGTTTTTCTTAGAAGCTTACATATATTGAAAGGCTGCTATAAGGTCTCCCTGGAGACTTCTCTTCTCCAGGCTGAACAAGCCCAACTCTCTCAGCCTGTCCTCATAGGAGAGGTGCTCCAGCCCTCTGATCAGCTTCGTGGTGTCCTCTGGACTTGCTCTAACAGCTCCATGTCCTTCTTATGTTGGGGCCCCCAGAGCTGGTCATAGTACTCCAGGTGGGGTCTCACCAGAGTGGAGTAGAGGGGCAGAATCACCTCCCTTGACCTGCTGGTCATGCTGCTTTTGATGCACCCCAGGATATCAGTTCTCTGTTCAAATGTTGAAGCACACTGTCAAGAGTTAGAAACGACTTTCAACTTATTCCTGCACTTTTCTGTGCAGAGTACTGGGGAACAAGGCTGAGTAGATGAAGCCCAAGTTCAGGCTGTGTGGCGGTTTCCCTATCAGGGAAATGGAGATGCTGCTTTGTTCTCCTGCCAGCAGGCTGAGGTTCTTTATATTAAAGTATTCAAAAAGGAGTTTGTGATCTCCAGAAAATGGCAAGGTAGAGGTACCATAATGATGCAAAGTGTTGGCATAATTTATTGTTAGAAGAGTCCTGTTAGAAAGAGCCTGCCTGAACCACTGGATCATCTTACCAGGTTGGTCTTATCGTTACCTTGTGTGGGTCCAGCAGTGTGATGGGCAGTAAGTGCCAGATGGCACATTTCAGGCAGAGGATTCATACACGTTTATGTCACTTCAGAGGGGGTGGTGGGGGATGCAGATCCACGTAAAATCTTACCCTGTGGCTGTGTGCATTCCTGTGTGCGCATCCATGCATGCCAACATTAGCATCTTCAATGCTTTCCCACCAACCTAGAGGGTTTTGAATTCACAGTATGTGGCGTTGCATTTACATTCCTCGGAAGATACGAGCGAGCGGTACATTTGCTTCCTCATGGACTTTTCTTATCCAGGCATGTTGTAAGTTTTCTTGCTGCCAGCACAGCGAGGTGCTGCTGTGAAACAGGCGCTCTTAGAGAACTTCAAAGCCTAGGAGCCAGCATTTGGCTTTAGAAGAAGCACTACACGATGCTATTAGCAGGTTGCTGGTAACTGGGGCGTAACGCTGCCTATAGAGGCACCTCGGCAAGATTTGCCTCTGACATGCTACCCACAAACCCTTTCTGGCTAACTTGTTAAATAAGCAGTTATCTTTGAACATCAGACGATGTTGGTGAGACCACATTTGCTACTGGCTAAGTCTACTCATTCTAGGTGGTCTAAGCACCGCACCGGGAGCCAGTTGGATAGTCTTTGGCAGTCCAAATGCTGCATGTGCTTTGCATGCACCGTATAGATTTACAGGGCATTCTGTGTAAATATTTAGACAAAAATCATTAGAGCATTTTTATTTGTTAGAATGTACATTGACTTTAATGGCTTGTGTATCCAAATGTTTCTGTGCATAATATGGAAGTGAACTGAATCCAACCGTGATGTCACTGAAGACTTTAAAGATGATTTAAATTTCAATGGTTACTGTCCTTCTTAACTGTAACAAAGTTCCTTTAGCAGTACATTAAAGTGAAAACTCTACTTCCCTGTTTTTCTTTGTTAGTCCAACCTTCTGAACTAAAAGATGCTGGCATGGAAAGGAGAAAACTGTTGTACCTTGACATTAGTTGCTGAATGTTTGCAGAGTTTCATTTCCATTGTCAGACCTAGAAGTATCGTGCAGGATTTTCATTAATTTATTAGCATTTTCAGATTGTACTCATGCTGATATCCATACTTGGGCATTACCTGTGTGCTGAGATCACTGTTCCCGCAGACTGCTGCTGTCCTTACACCGTAGCATCCCTTGGAGTCCTACAGCCCGGGCAGCATGGCGGCAGCAGCTGCGGTAATGAACCAGGCTGAAAGAAATACTCCAATGGCTGCCTTTCAGCACTTGGCAAGAAAATCCTTTTTATGTTAGTTTCAAGGTCGTCAGATATCATTATAGCCAAGTATTAAAAATTTCAAAGAAAGGAGGCAGTGTGTTTGATTTATAGAATAATTATCTAGCTTTAGCTCTAACTTGGCTTTGGCAATGGTTTTGCAAGCACTCGAAAATTAAATCCATTTTTTATGGCACTACAAGGTATTATCTCACAGCAAATGATAATTAAACACCTGTGAAATCAATTAGCCCTTTAAGCAGGGGGAAAAAAAAAAGTTTTCCAATTATGTTTTTGCACCTCCAAACTTTCTAATTCCAGAACCAGTGCTTGCAGAGAGGGAAATGAGCTGCCAGCCAGTAGCCTGTTAACCGGCATTAGGATCACCCCAAAGCATCGCGCAGCCGTAAATCCCAAAGCAAGCAGTTCTTGGCGACGGCACCCTTCCAAGTAGGATGCGTTAGCCTTCCGAGCTCAGTCTTGGGCAGCTATCTGTCTGATGCACAGCTGAGCTGTCAGCTTTTCCACAAAGGCAGTTACTCACTTAGTATTTTCAATGCCAAGTTTTACTTGACAGTTTATTTAAAAGCCAGCATACCTTAATGAAGACCAAGCAACGAGATGCTCCGTGTGACAGAGTGGGTTTCTTTTCAGGCTCTCCAGCCAGCAGTTCAGAGCCATCTGCATTAAGCCTTCACACGTGGAAAACTGGCCGATTGGTTAATAGCTGAAACTAAATATACTGGAAAACTGGGACACACTCCACCATTTAGCCTTGCGTTGTAGGTATTTAATATCTGCCTTTGTTGTAGCACTTGAAGTGATGCAGAGACTTCTGGAAGATGCAGTGTGCATTCGTGGACTTGCAGATTCAGGGAGGGAGCCCTGGACATAGTTGGTTAAGTGCCATAGCAATTTTGGGCTCGGGAAAGAAAAAAACAGCTCTGGTTTCATCTGACATCTATGGCAGTAAGTGCTGATACTCCCTGCCAAAGATGAGCTCCAGCACCTTCCAAAAGATGGATTATGTGTGGCATTGTTAAAATATGTACTGCTGGGTTAAACCCATTGTATTTGGTTTGGGTTCTGCTCCTGTATTTCCATCTGAATGTTGATAACCATAACATACAGCTGGTTTTCGGTGAGTGCTGTATCACCAGAGAGGAGGGAGGCAGGTGAGGACGCTGAGGCTGGCATTCCCAAGGTCTGTAGCTGCTGTGGAAGCCACCAATCATCTGTATCTCAGGTTTTCCATCTGTGAAGTGGGAACGTATGAGCGTTCAGAGGATTAGGTAAGAAAATATGTACACCGCTTTCTGATTCCTACGTGATAGGTGACATATAGCTAGATAAAGTATGATAATCATTACATCTGGGTGGCTGGACTTACCTGCCTGTCTAAAGAGCCAACATCTTTTTAGACCTCTCTTCAATCATAGAATCATAGAATATCCTGAGCTGGAAGGAACCCATAAGGATCATCGAGTCCAGTTCTTGGCTCCACACAGGACCAGCCGAATCAGAGCATATGACTGAGCGTTATCCAGACGCTTCTTGAACTCAATCAAGCTCAGTGCTGTGACCACTTCCCTGGGGAGCCTGTTCCAGTGCCCGACCACTCTCTCAGTGAAGATCCTTTTCCTGCTATCCAACCTAAACCTCCCCCGTCGCAGCTTCATTCCGTTCCCTCGGGTTCTATCACTGGTCACCAGAGGGAGGAGATCAGTGCCTGTCCCTTTGCACCCCCTCGTGAGGAAGCTGTAGGCCGCGATGAGGTCTCCCCTCAGTCTCCTCTTCTCTAGGCTGAACAAACCAAGGGACTTCAGCCTCTCTTCATACGTCTTCCCCTCTAGACCCTTCACCATCTGTGTTGCCCTCCTCTGGACACTCTCCAATAGTTTTATGTCCTTTTTGTACTGTGGCACCCAAAACTGCACACAGTACTTGAGGTGAGGCCGATCACCTCAAATCAATGGCGATGACGACGTGGCTTTGGAAAAAAATAGTTCATATTAAAATTGGTAGTGAAAATGTTTCCCAGGGTAGTTTATAATCTCTTAAGTGTAGTGACATGGGGAAATGCTTAAGCTGTAAGAAGGAATGTATGGCATGGCTGAGTAGTTACTGCAGAGCCTCTGCAGCCTGCCCCCGGACTCCTTGGGATAATGGTGAACCAGGAATCCCAGGCAGCCCTCTAATCCATGTGCTGACTGACAAGGTCGGCAGATCAGACAGAAAAAAAAAAAAAAAGGAGGCATGAGGAAAGACAGAAGCAATGTGTTGGATCAAGAAGTTAAAATGGTAAGAGCATTTGGCTAAGCAGCATTTCTTCTTCGGATAATTGCCCACACGGCATTGCAGTGTTTACACCTGTGTGATAGATGGGGCCGAACATGTTTTCTCAGCTATGGGTGGTAGCAGGGAGGGGTATTTCAATTAAAGTGTGAATAAATTAGAATTGATTACAAATAGAGCTATTTGTTTATGCTGCCTAAAAAGGTATTAGCTGGGAACAAGGTACACTTAATCATTACGGAAGGAAGCCTGAAAGTTAATGAAACACACTGCTGATCCTTACAGAGGCATGCGAGCTTTGGGTTAAATCTGTAGCTATTTTAGTTTTAAAGCCGCAACTGTCATTTTAAAGGCATATGCATTTTGGATTTTAACATGCTTGAATGATGCAGCTGAGGCCCAGGCCAAGCCGACCCTAAAATTGGCAGTAAGATGTTACCTCCATGCGAGCGTGCAGAGTGAAGGAGTAGAGGGCTGAGCAACAGCATGTGCCCCCCCTCCCCAGCAGTCTTCTAACGTGGAAACCAGGAGCTTTGTGGACCCTCTGAGCAAAGCAGAGGACTCCTCTCAAAGCTTTCCCACAGGAAGTGCTCGGCAAGATGAACTGCCAACAGTAAAGGGAAGGAAAGCGCCAGAAGGCATGTGACATCGAAGCAGCACAAGTAAGGAAGACGCGCCCAGCCAGCCGCCCGTGCGGTGCCCTGTGGTGCCAGTCTTTGCTCCGATCCCCCAGCTGCAAGTGGAGCCTGAAAAACCTCTGCAGTCAGGTAAAACCAGAGTGTCTGGACAGGCAGGTATTGCAGAGCTGTCCCCATGAGTTGGCAGCTCCGGGTTTGCAGAAACCACGGCGATGCAAGCAGGAAGACTGTAACAAATCTCCCTGCCATCCTCAGACATTACCGGCTAATGGAAATAAGTAGTTCTGAAAACAGATATAACCCCCATTGCCAGGGGAGAAGAAGAGAAGGCTCTGGAAGAACCTCTTCTAAACACTTGACTATTTTCTCTGTAACTTAAGGCCCCTTCACCAGTTGCAAGTGGGGTTATAATACTTCATTCCCTCCTCGAGGTCTTGTTGAGATTAGGCAGTGAAGATGGTGGGGAAATCAAGCCCATCATTGATGTGATACTGGTATTTGCAATAGATGCCAGATCACTACTTAATGTACAATTGTCCTGCTGTAGCTGAGAGGGTGTTCCTGGATGTCTGCGCCACCTCCGATTTCTCTCCTGGACAATTGAAGGAGAAATTTCAAGTACAGCAAAGATTTAATTCAGATACCTACCTTTAATCATAGAGATTATCTCTCTGACTTCACTGAAAGCATTTCACGTCAGAGTTAAGGGAAGTGCAGAGATGCTTTCAGGTGAGATGTGTATGCTTCCTATGTAGAAAAAAATGCCAGTCATACATATAAGCAATTTTCCCTCCCCAACAAAACACCAGCAAAGTTCAAACCTCCTGCTGCATGTGTGGTACCTATGGGGCCGAACAGGAAGGAGACTGAAACTGAGGGTTGCCCCGAAGCTTTCTGTCCTCCCCATGGCCTGTGAGCTGGATTATCACTCACCTGGTGACATTTTTGTGGCCAAGGTCTCCTCCAAACGCTGCCTGGCAGTCTGAGAAAAACATGAAATGGTCTGTGCTGCAGACTCAGCTCTAAAGTGCTATTTGGTACATGTAAATGATTTACTCCGCAAGAGATGCTTCAGATTACAAAGCTATGCTTGCAGCTTGACAGGGAAGTTTATGTATTTGTGGCTGGCTACATGTGTTGTGTGAAAGATGTTTCTGAATTTGTATTTAAACATACTGGGCTATCTTCTGTCTTCCAGCTAATCCAAGGTGCCCCTGTTGCTTTGCATGCTACCCACAAACTAGTAAGAGTAAAATTAGCCCCTTGTGCTTAAGGATTTCAAACAGAAGCTTTATCCTGGAGTGGTTGCTGAGGGGGATTAAACTGGAAGCCAGTCCACTAGCACTGCACTCAAAGATCTTGTCGAGTCACCTTAAAACATTTGGGTTGAAATTGCAGGGAAATTGTTCATGGGAAGAAGCTCTGGTGCAATTCATCCGCTGCAGCAGCTCTCAATGGATATTGCTTTACTCTGGGTCTGCTCCTGTTGTATTTGCGGGCTCTCCCTGAAGTGAGTGGAAATTTTGTGCCCATACATCAAGGTTAGGATGAGGCTCTCTGTGTACGTATGATGTAGATAAATTGCTTGATGACCATGAACGGTGCTATTCCAGAGCTCTGCAATAAATCACACATTAGGCTTTAAAATGCACAAATGGGAGCAAGACGCTAACTGGTTTCCAGGTGGAAAATGGTCAACAAAATCCTTTTCTTTCTTTTTTTTTTTTTTTCCCCCTGTGTAAATCTATCCTAATATCAGCAAATTGGATATGAAAGAAAAGGTGTCCAATATAAGACACTGGTGGCGTATGAAGGACTCGTGCTGCCCTCGTTCTCTGCTCTTCTTTGTGTTCTGGTTCTGCCATCGGTGTTTTGTGGATATTGTTGCATTCCGCGGTATTAACAGGTTTTTACATTCTCAGCTAGCTAACGATGGGGGACTTCTGACTGGCGTGTTGTAGCCCTACGGGGTATTCTATTTTTGGTATTTATTAAAATTTTCTGTCATACGATATACAGTGAAAGTGATGAGCCTCAGACCTTTCAGTATGTAAAAAAGGAATGCTTAAAAATGGCAACTTTTTATTTTTTTAGTATTCCGGTTTCCTAATATTTTCCCCTGTGTGCTGTGTCACTGCTGGCTTGTGAGCTGGGACGTGGCTGCCAATCAATATCCCACACAGAGAAAAAGAAATTGCTGCCACTCAGATGGAATATGTATATATGTATTTTAACCAAAGTTGAGATAGGATTTAAAACAAAAAAAAGAAGTACTTTGAAGTCTGTTTTGTAGTTTTAATTAATGCAACGAGGGTTTTTATTTTACTGTCAGTGGAGATAATCTTAATCCATTCACAGTGACCTTTTCTTGTGCAAATTAGCTATACACGCTTGTTTAAGCAAATGGGCCTTTGCAAGATGTCTCTTCCTAAAGAGGGAGCTTATAATTGAAAATTGGCTTACTCCCATCTGTCTGGCCTGTGTGAGAATACAAACGTAGGTCTGGACTTTTTTATATTAAAAAATATAATCATATATGCATGTATATACATACACATATACAGGCATACAAAAAAAATTGCTCTGCCTGCAGGCTATGGTTAAATTAGATTATTAGTGTTAGAGAATTTCAGTGCCACAAGATACTGTCAAAATAACATCTGTCTGCAAAGGCCAGGACACTCTGGAGAATGGAGGGTGTTTAATCTGGATCCTTTTGTCTCAGAGGTCGGTGCCATTCACAGTTCCATGGCTTTGCCAGAAGTACAATTAGCTAATAACAGGCTGGAAACTGTTAGGATTTGATGTGTGGGTTTGGTAAATGGTTTTGAGGTGATTGATGGAATCAGGAAAAAAAACCAGGAGTGTCTATAAGCACTTAAAGTTTTAATTCGGAAGAGCAGGGGTCGATGCAAATATGTGGTTAATTGCCAAAATTTGGCAGTTTATCCCTCTCACCACACTTGACAATAACCACCAAGTGAGTCATTGTAACCTGCCGTCCATTTTTCAGTGCCTGCTTGTTAAGGGAAGACTTCTTTTAGCATAGTTTGAATATTTTTTTATTCAAACTCTTGTGCAGAAATGAACACAGTTGTGCATGATTTTGACTAAATCTGAAAACAAATCAGGGTCACAGAAGTGCCGCACTTCGGGTATCAAAATATTTAATATAAGTTTATTGTTAGACCTCATGCATGCCTGCTGATATAGAAATGGCTGATTATTACAAAGGCAAAATGATTTCCTTCATTCTCAGTTTCATTACCACTCTCCCCAGCTCTCTCCCATGGTGGTTGCTCCTTAGGAATGACAAAAAGGAGCAGGGAGATGGCTGACACACGTGTGCGTGGAGGGAGCTAGTTAACCTGGCGGTGAGCGGTCTTGGTCAGGGATGATTTTATCCAGATGTGTCTCAACAGCTGTTTGCATTTTCACGCCCAGTTGCTCTAGGACTCACCACTAATTGAATTTTCTCTTTTCTCCCCTGTTCTTGTTAGGTATGATTACCGTGAAATGCTGCACAATGCCACTTTCTGTCTGGTTCCCCGTGGCCGCAGGCTTGGCTCTTTCAGGTTTCTGGAAGCCTTGCAGGTAAGAGCTGCAGTTTAAAACATCGGCTACGCTGGCTGCAATTCAGCGTGCAATAGCAAGGAGGTGGGGAGGAGTGAAATGTGTTTCATTTCCCTAGTGTACAGTAATCCACTTTGCGAAAGCCTCTATTCATACTTCTGGAGCAATTGGCAGCTTCTTCCCAGGAGGGGCTGAGCACTGAGCTCATCTGAAGGTTGAACTGCGTTACCTCCAGGAAAGGGTTTCCCTGGATGTGGTGGGGCTGAGAGGTTGGACCCATTTCGAGCAGTATTTTGTCAAGCTGTGAGACTTCCTGTGGGAGACACTGGCCTCTACAAGTAAGCCCCGGGGCAGTAAAAGTAACTTTTTGTGTACACTTAGCCAGAGCAGACCTGCTTATGCATTGCCTGTCTTGAGATGGTGCTTGCTGAACATGCAGAAGGTGGCCCAGAGGCTGTAAAGCCCCAGATGGAAGCTTCACATGAAGGTGGATATAGGCTGATCTCAGGGAGCTCGCAATGTATCTGGGACAGCACCCGAATCCCCTTCACCTTTTAAAACATTTAGGTTAATAGTGTCCTTTTTTTTGCTGTTGGCCAGCAGCAGAGGGCAATGCAAAGGGGCTCCCGAGTCACCGTGGCAGTGGGACTTGGCTGCACAGTGATCGAGCCTGACGCTGACGTGCTCTGGCTGCACCTGGCATGACCTTTTTTGTGGGCAAGCATCAGCTCAGGCCTGGGGTCCTGGATCTTCAGTCAGCCGTACAGAGAACCCTGGGAGATGCTGCAGCTCCCCTCTGGGACTGGCATCTGGATTTCCATGGGGGCTGGAGTGGAGGGAGGGGGAGGCTGAGGCACTTCTTGATGTCAGTGAGATGGCAAATGAGGACACTTTGCAGGGTCCTGCCTCCGGGTGTCCTTTGGCCATTTGGGAAGAGGCCCAGCATTGGCAGTAAAGCTGTTAATAAATAGCATCACATCGCTTTTCTTCATCAACCACAAAATCTCCCAGCCACTGTTAAAGAGTATTGTTTACCGCAGTGCAGAGCAGGATTCAGGCACCTAAGTGTAGGTGTATCATGTCATTTTAGAAGCCCAGGGGTACCCTTCTGGCTCTCTGCTGCTTCTCCAGAAGGTCTCCAGTAGATCCTATGTCATGTCTGCCAGCCTTTGATGAGTTTCTTGGATATGCTAGAGCATCCCAAATGTGCTGGACACAGGTTTAACCACTGAACCCACACTTACTGTCACATTTGAGATCCCAGTTCTGGACTGTCACTGATGTTTTTGCTCCTACTCAGAAGTTAAATAGCTTGCAAAGTGCTGTTCCCTCTGCAGCTTCTTCAGAGGAAGAAGTGGGACTGGCTTATTTGGGATGACAAGTCACTTCAGATTCCTCTGAAGAGCACTGCTCAGCCATTCTCTCATCTGGGCCGCAAGTCCTGCAGCTTCTGTTAGATACATCGTCTCAGGAGAAGAAAGCCGGGAGCGTATCTCACTGTACAGAACTCGGAGGCTCCAGGTCGATGAGGATAAAATGCAGGCACTGAGGATTTTCCTAGCAGGGTAGCAGCAGTATTCACTGATTATGATGAATTTCCAATTTCTGTCTGGCTCCGGGGCATGTCGAAAGACGTAATCCCCATTAGTGGAATGTTTTAAACATGAAAACAAATTGCTAAGTGTTTTCTGGTTGGCTTTTTTCATGCACTAATGTAATTTCCTTGCAGAAGATCACAGTTCTTTATACATTATAAGCATTGCTGTAATGCAGAGACTTGACCAGTCTAAGATCCTGTGTGTAATACATGTTACCAAGGAAGGTACAGCAGTCTGAAAGGTTCCCCTTTATACCATCTTTGGGGAGGTCTGAACCCTAATCTGGACCAAATTCAGAGCACTTAAGCTTAGCTTGATCCAAAAGAAACTAAACCAGAGCATGGGCTTGATGCAGATCATCTGGTAACAGGTTCTTTCATCACATCATGAGGTTTTAGGTTTGACTCTTACATTGTCATCCAGCTGACCAGAACATAGTGGCGATCATTGGCTTATGGAAATACTGCCCTATTTACTGAATATTCCCAAACTTGCTGTCTGTGCAGAGGAACTTGTGTCGCTCGCAAAAGATTGAACAATTTAGATCATACTGGTATGAAACAGATACTAAATGCATATGCTTTTTGTTTGTTTTAAGACAGAAAGCAATTCTCATTTTTGTAGACAGATGAGATGGTTTTGCACTCTCCTCTTTTGGGAGAGTTGATATCAAACAGGATAGGGAGTTCACTCCACCTTTGTGGAAAAAGTGCTCTCGAATTAAGTATGATACATATTTTCTGGAGGGTTGTCTTGCAACATATTATAAAAATTGAGGGAGTTAGCTCCCTGCTGAATGGTTCACAAAGCAGCGAGGGATGCCATCATTTAGTATTAAATTCTCCGGTGTTACAGCTACAGCATTTTAACCGTTCTGCCCTTGCCTGGCAGCATAAGCACCAGATTTTAAATGACACTTTCCATGCAAGCCCAACCTTCCAGTGAATATGACTAAGCACAAAATGGAAAACCACAAAAATTTGGGCTGGCCTCTAGCTTCTGGTGCTCTTTGCCGTGTTGCCTTTCCTGACGGCCTTTATGAGAGCTGGCTCAGAGCTTATACAGAAAGCAATGGTCATGACGTTGGTGCAACCCTCAAAGCTTTCCCTAATGGTTGGGTACCCGCTAATGACTGTGATGCCTGTGTGTGCGTGCAGGCTGCCTGCGTCCCGGTTATGCTCAGCAACGGATGGGAGTTGCCGTTCTCGGAAGTGATTGATTGGAACCAAGCTGCCGTCATAGGCGATGAGAGATTGTTATTACAGGTAAGAAAAAGACCATGGCCTTCAGCGCATCAGTTGATTATTGCTGCCGCCATCTAAATGGACAGGAAAGATGAATCCAAAAGGTCAGGGCTGTGAAGGATTTTTTATCATGAAGGGATTGTCTGTGTCACACTGGCTATGAACTCATTTAATATGACATCATTCATTTTTTGACCTGAAGGTCATTGCAGCCACCAGACCACATTCTTAAATGCAAGACACACTTTTATTTCTCCTAAGAGGATGAAATCTCTTCTGGTGTGGAGCACCTAGATGCCTCTCTGAGGCCAGGCTGTCCTGGACCGGGTGCTGTGATGAGAGAGAAAACATCTGAAGGCAGGTTCTGCTCTCGCCCTTCAGAGATGGTTTATCCTTAGGGGTCCCCCCAGCGCCGTGTGTCTGGCTGGCAGGTACTGAAGGGACAGAAAAGCAGATATTTTCTCAGGCAGGAATTACTACCTAGCAGGTTTGTGGGAAGCAGAATATGTCCCTTTTCTGATGTCTGGACCATGTAACATTGCTTTCTGAAGCAGTGTTCATGTCACTTACTGTTAATCTCCTTGAGCTCATGGAACTAAAGCAGGCTGAAAAGTTAGAAATTCCCTGCTACCTTCATCACCTACCTTGGTTTTAAATTCACTAGGTTTTGTTTTTTTTCCCCTAGTGGGTTTTGTAGTCTAAGTATGTTCTGTAAAGTATGTGGAGAAGTTGATTTTAGGAAAAGTTCTTGAAAAATTGGTTTCCCCAAAGTAGCATTTGATAAAACGCCATTGCCCAGCATGAAGCTGAGATCCACAAGATCTGGACTAGCCACTAAGTAGCCACTGAGAGGCTTGGGTTTTTTTTTATGGCTGAATTTAACTCATTTCCAAAGTGGCAAGCTATTGTCATCCACAGAGAGAAGCCTTCAAAGGTTTCGTGTGCAACCTGCTCTAGGTGATCCTGCTCTAGCAGGAGGGTTGGACTAGATGATCTCTAGAGGTACCTTCCAACCCCTACCACTCTGTGAATCTGTGAATATGTGTACAGGTGTCTTGGCACCCCAAAAATGAAGCGTCTTCGAAAATCTCATTTGATGCTTATTCACTTGTCTGAAGAAGTAAATATTTGTGAAGAGCTGGCCTAGCAAGCCTTGCAAAGTGCTGTCTATTCTCCTTAATGTGATACAAGCTGCAAATATAAAAGGGCCATTTGGTTTTTGCTTCTGTGGACAGCACATTTTTCTGAGCAAAATTATTTCTCTCTTTAAATAATAATAATTTGCTGATCCTCATGCTTTCCGGTAACATGCCATTCGTTCTCTTCACAGCTGCTTCCATATTGAACAGCTACTGCACCGTTATTAACAGTGTTTTTAAAGAGCTGGCAGAGGGCCTGAATGTCTGCTCTGGGAAATGTTTTTGTTGTGTTACAGTTTTTCATTTCCTGTTTGAGAGCAGCTCGGATGTTTTTATTTGCATATTCTCCTCATCATAGCGCTGGGAGAGCTTAATCCAGCCTTTCTGCATTTATTTGTGCAGGGTGTTTTTTCCCTTCCCCCTACTTATTACTGAAATGACCTTTTATTAAGACGTCATCCCATTCTAATAATTCCAGTGTAATCCTGCCAGATTAGTATTAATACATCATTTTCCCCACTTGTCTTTCTGGACAAGTAGATTAATAACTAATAGACAAATGCAGTTAAAATGGGAGCTCTGATTTTTCTTTCCAGCTGTTGGAACAGAGCAGGCACCAAGGCTTTTTTTTAACCTTGGCACTGTGTTTGCAGGCACGCTGAAGCATGGTGTGGTCTCTAAAATCATAACCTCTTGCAGTAACCTTCACAGTCAGAGCAGCCTTCCCTTTCAAAAGGCTTAGTTGGGAATGAGTATTGATTTTCTTTCTTGCTCGCACACATATGTGCATACACGCAAGGTTGCACATAATGCAGTGAAATGAATGAGTTTATAGAAAAAATGCCATATCACCACTGTGAAGTGACTTTGATTGTGTGTTTGCTGTTGGTAATGATCACATCTGCGTACAGCCAGTACAGGTAATGTTCATTATCCTTCCACTTATTGGAGCTATTTGGAAAAATAAGGAAAAGAAAGAATATCCACCCCAAAGATGAATTTTGATGCAGTTATTTACCATTCTGGAATAGTGATGGGACCAGTTAGAAAAACATGTACTAATACATGATTTTAGCTTCTATCTTTTGTACTACTTTTGCAGGGTATATTTTACCTAAAGACCTATATTTTACCTAAAGGGCAAAGGAACGTAAAGTACCATCTTCAACAGTCTATCTTCTTCTGTTCCACTGTGCTGTAGTGCACTCTCTTAAGCTCAAATTCTGTATTACATCTAGCAGTGTCTCTAAGATGAAGGCCTAAGAGACGAAGGTCTCAGGGAGTAGAGGTTGTCGCATCTGACACTGCACCCTGTGGAGCTATGGTCCTTTTGGACGCAGTCTCCAGACCTGCATGCAAACAATGCAATACAGAATTTACTGATTCTTGTGGAATTTTTTTAGATATAAAGACTTAAAATCTCAAATTTTCTTCAGGAAAATGTTTTATGTGAAATCATTTGGTATGGGAGCATGTGAAAGCAAATAATGATCACTGCCACCTCTCAATATTTTAGGAAAAAGTGTGTTCTGGTCAGGAAAAGTCAGGGTGTGGTGCGGTGCAGGTTAAACTTCAGAATGAGCTGGGATGTGCAAAAAGCAACACACAGCCAAGGTATATACTTTTACAACTGACAACTTAGGGAAAAGAGTTGTGAGAAATGAGTGTCTGAGAATGAGGTGGTCTAATTTGAAATCGCAGAAAAAAGTAGGCACAAAAGCACAAGTCTTCATTCCTAGAAAAAAATGAACTCAAGTCAGCAAAGTATCCTAGATGCCTTTCTGGTGCTGTGAGTAGCCCTTGTAATGGAAGGAAATTGCAGTTAAATTCCCTTGATAATGTCAGTTTGCATTGTCAAAGTGGAGGCCTTGGTCGAGGTCCTACAAAGTTAAGCAGCGACACGTACGCACAGTAGTTTCCCTCCAGTGTGGAAGAGGGACGTGGGGATGGGGAAGGATGTAGAAGTGAAACCCCTCCGTTCTGATCCAGTGAGCAGTTACATTTTTAATGACAAAGCATTGCAGCAGGACAATTTGGGGTTTATTTGTAAGGCAACTTATACCAGGATTAACATGTTGATTTAATGGAGAGGGGGAAAAAGAAGCAGTGTTTTTGCTTGTGAATAACAGGTGTTGTGGGACACCTTATTCTTTCCACCTACGGTAATTAGTAAAGTGCAATTTGATCCACAGGCTCCCAGAACCTGGAGTCTTAGTTAATATGTTGCTGTGTTTTCCTTAGGGCACTTAGTGCTGCCATGCTGCGGTAAGTGCAATTCCAGATCCCTTTAATATACTTTGAGAGTGGGGATTATTGTTGGACTCTCAAGACCTGCAGGTACTAGTTTGTTAAAATACTAGTCCATGAAAAGCTTTGTGCACAAGGGATGTATGGAGGAGCTCTTTTCTGTGCCACGTCACTGCGCTGGGGAGAGGGAGCTTTTGTTGCCATAAAACAACCAAAAACTAAAAGAAAGCAGATTTTTTAAAAAAATCATATATTCAGTACCAAAGGTTATAAAGGGTTGCGTCTCATTCGCTTTACATCAAGGCTTTAACTGTTGACACATGCATCTGTCGGACAGGAGCGCTGAAGCTGTGCAGCTTGCTAATAGAAGAGAGACCTTGTCAGCAGCATATTAATTTGATGAGATTGCGTTGTTTTCTGAAGCTTCTGACTATATTACATCTTGTATTACAGATTCCTTCTACAATCAGGTCTATCCATCAGGATAAAATCCTAGCACTTAGACAGCAGACACAGTTCTTGTGGGAGGCTTATTTTTCTTCAGTTGAGAAGATTGTATTGACTACACTAGAGGTGAGTAAAAATTGTCTGGGACTCTGCCGAGCAGCGAGGTCTCCGTACCTGTCCAGCTGCTCCTGTCCTCAGCTGGCATCGGACCTTGGTTTTCATGACATGCAGTTGGTCACTGGGAGGAAAACCTGGCATCTTGATAAGTTTTCTCCCCTAAGGAAATATTTTCTTCATTATTGGAATCCACATTAGAAAACTGACACGATGAAAAATGGGAGCTACCCGACACATGGAAAAGTTGTCATGTGTGATCTTGCCTTCACAAGGTTTTAAGGCTTATGAATCACTATCCTTGTCATTGATAGTAAATGTGTTGCTTTAAGAAACCTTTCTGGAATTCATTTTGGAAAAAAATATTACTGCCGAGCTCCTCCTCAACCATTCCTTAACATTTTGATGCCTTGTGATGGGGCTGTTGGTCTGGCTGAAGGAAAAGGGGGGCTTGTAAATTACTGTGTCTTATCTTCACACGCAGGATAAGGGAAAGGCCTGATCATCCTTATGAAATATTAATAAATAATCATAATTAGACTGCTATTAAACAGGGAGACAGATGATCTCAAATGTGGAGAGAATCCTTTCTGAATTCAGAGACAGAGGAGAGATGAAAGGATCTTTAGAAGTAGGGCCCAGGCTACAATTTCAAAAGCAGGTTTCTCTTCTAATTGTTTTGCAATTTTGCACATAAATTTTTGACACACTTCTACCACTGAAAGTGGCTCACTTTGTAGGTGCAAATGCATTCATCTTTTGCTAATGCTTCTGCAATAGCATCCGTCTTTGTGCGCAGTTGTAAAGCTCCACATTTCCCGCTGTGCCTGCTTTCCCCTGAAAACTGGAAATGAGCGCTGCTGCCTGCAGCACAGGTTGCCCATGGCTGATCTACCTCCAGCTGCTGCAAGACAGTCCCTTAGGTTTTTCTGTGCCAGTGAAAAAAAACCAGCCAGGGAACATTTTCGGAGCCCCTGGCATAGCTATCCTCGCAACGCTCTCCTTCCCCCAGAAGAGCATGTCTTCATCTGTGCTGCCTGTTGGGAACTGCTCTGCATCCTCAGACTCCCCATAAGCACTGATGAGATAGTGATAATTATCACAGCCCATGCCAGGATCAGACTAACAAAGCTGGAAGAGCATGTGCTAGTGCTCCCAGTCTAATTTACCCTTACAGAAGTACCCTTAAGGGCAGTCAGGGTGCCTCGTGTATCATCTTCCCCTTCCCTACACGCACCTTGTTATTGTTAGGGATTGCTAAAAGGAGAGGGGTGCACAGCTCTCCTTGCTGCCCCTCTCCTGCCCGTGCTGGGGCTGGTGTAGAGGGGACATAACCTGCAGCCCCCTTGGCCTCGGTGTCCATTGCACCAGGCTCCAGTGCTCACGGCTGTGTCTAGCGCTGCCCTGGGACACGTTGGCCCATGTGGCCGCAGGTGCCCAGGGGACAGCAAAACCCATAATAAAGCTGAAGCAGCTGGGCAACCGGCAGGCTGGAGTTTCCGCTTTGAGGGGAAAAACTAAAGCAAAACCAAAAATCTTCCTGGAAGGTTTAATTTAATGAAATCAAGTAATGCATGCCTGGTGTTGAAGTTACGTTCTGGGTTTTTTCATTTGTTTGAGAGGGTGGTTTTGGTTTGGGGGGGGGGGTGTTTATTTTTTAATTCAGGATTCTCAGAATTTGTTGAGACAGCTTCCTATGAACAGATACTCGTTTCACATTTCAGCTTGCCTAAGTCAAGTCATGAGTTAACTTTCCTTACGAAAGGAATAAAACAGTGGAGAGTGATTTTTGGCATCAGAAATCTGCAGGCAATATATCCTCTTCTTAAAATCCAATGTCTGGAAGTAAATTCCTAGCAGGATTATTTTTTTCTGGTGGATGATATCCATCTTCTGTTTTAACACTATTGTGTCAGAATGCTCTGACTATGCTAGATATCACCAGAATAATCACTTGCATGCTGACTGTAGTGCTGGTACATGTCCACATATGAGGATATCAGTACAGAAAAAGTCTTCACCTACTCTGGTGTCTGCAAGGACATCACAGCACTCCTCTGCCCTTTATCCTAGACACCTCTGAAAACATTAAGTCACATTTTACCAATATACTTCAGTGTTTTCTCATTTTCAGTACAATTTGAATGGAAAAAAAAAAAGAGAACAGCCAGACATTTTTAAAAAAAGTTCTATTGCGTGTTGCTGTCTTGAAAAATACAAAGGAGTGTTACTTACTTTGAGTGGAACCAAAATTGGTAAAAAATGTTCAAACTTAGTTCAAACACCAGTAAGGGCAACTGAGGTTGGTGGCAAAACTCTGGTAGGGTGCAGGGATCAGGACCAATATTTAAGGAGGATCTGGATGATGCTCTTGGTCATATGATTTAGTTTTAAGTAGTCCTGCAGGGAGCAGGGAGTTGGACTTGATTCCTAATGGGTCCCTTCCAACGTGGGATATTCTGTGATTCTATTTTAAGGTCTGTGTTTGTTTCACAGCATTTGGTGGCCTCAGCCAAACAGCTTATAGCCCAGAATGAGAGGCTTGGATTGTTTGGCCAGCAACCCCATATTGCAGGCACAGAGGAGCAGCCCAGTGCTGTGGACATGGTGTGGGTTAGGGAAAGATATTCATGAGGGTCTGCCCCTGGCTGGACTGCTGCAAACACCATCCAGACACACGCTCCAGTGTATCTGCGCTTTTTCAGCTTGGTCTTCTCTGAAAACAAACCCAAAACATCCCTAAATCCCCGTGTGGCGTGCTCAGTCCTCGGCTCAGAAAGAGGAGGGGAGAGGGATAGCACAAAGTACAGACAAGAACTATTTGATGCTTGGCTGGGGCATGTTGAGAAGCAGCTGTGATTAAGACAATATGTGAACTTTTTGAAGTGTGAGGATGAGGGAGACAAAAATATTGGCCTATTAATGAATTCCAAAAAGAAAAGGGAGATCTCACCAGAGATCCTAACCTCTTCCTCCTCTGATTAAACTTCCTGTCATGCTTCATCATTGGAGAGACCGTGGAGCTGCTGTCTGTCTCTGCAATATGTGCAATGCTATACATTCTGCATTTTAATTGATTGGCCCTCCATGTTATCTTTTTTTATACTTTTCTGTTCTCTTTCTGCCAAGTTGTCTTTTCTCTCCTCTATCATGACAGACAGCTAGGTTTCTTATGTAGACCAGGAGTGTGATAAATTAATCTTCCATTTGTTAACTGTGATAAATCGCCGAGGCCAGCTCCTCAGCCTGGTGCAGAACCGCACTGGTGAGATTTGTGTGCCTGACATGCACCAAAGTTTGCGTGCGCTGCATGGCACCAGGGGCCTGCTCTGTGTTCGAGCTGCACTGACTCCGGGTGCGCTGAGGCAGCGTTGAATGCGAGCCATGTGTTTCCCCTGCAGCCTTGTTGGCTACCAGCGCGATGGAAAACTCCACCGTCTGTGAAAACCTCCTGACCATGTAAATTCACAGACGACTTCTTATCTGATTACGCCCCAGTTCTGAGAAAGCAGGAGGAAGGAGCTGTAATATTTAGGCTTTGTGGTAAACACTTTGCAATATGTACTTTCTAGGTTCTGTCTTTGTTTAGTGGCATAACTTGCAGATGGAGATACAGCAGTCGTCTTTTTTTTCTTCTCCCCACTACCATGCAGGGTATCTGACAACTGATACACCTAACTTTCCAAACAGAAATACTCAGATATGCTCTTGTCAGTGATGGAAATACAGTCCTAAGTCTGTTATTCCAAGCCCCCCGAAAAAGTTAAATTAACAGGCATGTGAGTGAATTACTGCATATTAGCTATGGTAATTGGCTGTAGGCAAAAGTAAGACAAGCATGCAAGCACCTAACATTTGCCCCAGTTTAACAGTACATGTATCACCACCAGCAGTGGATTGCCTAGCACAGCGTGACTGTATTTTAATGTTTTTTTGTCATGGCAATCAAAAATTCCAGGAAAACCACTGCTTGTGGCAACACTTATTCATGTTCTTTGTTGACCAAATGTCCCTGAACTCAGCTGCTTACAGAGATTTTAGCTTGTTTAGACTCCAGCAGCTGCTTTTGTTCGGCTTGTGTTGGGTCTTTGCTTGCCTTTGGTTTTCCTATGCTGTGGGTATATTCCTTCTTTAGTTCCATAGATTTTAAAGCTAGAATGAATGAGGGATAAGATTCAGTCCAACTTCAGAACCAAAATGTTTCACTCAGACATGCCAATGGTAAGGCCAGAGACGTTAGGTTAGGAGAACCAACATGTTATTGGCACTTGAGCCCTGTGCAATGCATAAACTTGCCAGTTACATGAAATCTCTGTAGAACATCACAGAAGATGAGCTGCAGGAAAAGGCAAGGTGATCCTGCTTAGCTGACTTAGGGGAAAACTCTTTCTTCACCACCTCTGGCCCTTTGCAATGTCCTATCTCCAGACCTGCTGACCTCTGATGCTCTGGGGGGAAGGCAAATCTGGAAGAACTTTTGGGCCCAACAGCTGATTGCACTTAGAAAGTTGCATCTTATTTGGAGGCTGAATTTGTCCCGTTACAGCTTCCCACTGCTGAATCTTGTTATGCCTTTGCAGCAAGTTTGAAAAAGCTCCCGTCGGTGTAAGAACCACTATGGTTCTTGCATACAGGCATCTGATGTGAAGTAACTGTAATTAGCTTTATAAATATATATTAATTGTACAGCCTTATATCTTTTTTTGCGGCTCGTGGTATTCTAGATGATAAAGTAGATGACCTAGCAGTCTGTTCTGACCTTAAAAAACCTAGGAATCTATGTTTGTGGCCCTCCACAGAGACAGACCATAGTTGCCAAAAGATCTTTCTGTTTCATTCAGCAAGGAACTGTTATAGAACTGAGACGGAATCAGTGATGTATCTGAATGCTAATATCACTTTATAATTAAGCAAAAATGAATAATTAGGGCAGCCTGATTTGCTGAAAGTCTTTGTGGTTTTGAATGCCTTCATTATCTCAAAATAATACCTAGCTTTGTAATGCCATCCTCAAATAATTATCTTCTGGATAGTAAAGCTGACAATGAACTAATCGGGCTTACAACTGCTAAGGTACTCTAATAGACAAAATATTTGACTTGAAATACAAAATGGAATGAATTGCAAGGTCCCCATGTCCAGAGAGACTAATGAGGTGCTCTGAAACATATTGCACAAAGCCTGAGCTGCTGAGGTGGTCTCAAAGTGTGCAGGTTCTCTGTCATTTTAAGAGAGATTAAGCACGAATGTCTAGTAATTTGTGTGCCTCAGCTTTTTGCGAAATGGGTGATGATTCCAGTCAGCTGGAGTCCCTGAAGTTTCTACCAGTGACTATTACAGTCTATTTAAAAATCATCACCTTTCTTGTTTTCCAGATTATTCAGGACAGAATATTTAAGCACATATCACGTAACAGCTTAATATGGAACAAACATCCTGGAGGGTTATTTGTACTGCCACAGTATTCCTCATATCTGGGAGATTTTCCTTACTACTATGCTAATCTCGGTGAGTGAATCCTTGCTATAATCTGGTGGTATTTGGAATTTCTAGTGGAAGTTTGGAATTTGATCTTTGAGTAGCGTGTGCCAAGTGACTTACCATTCATTTCTAGTTAATGATGCCTTTCATTTATCCTGTCTCGATCTTCCCTGCCCACTGTAGACTGGAATGCCTCTGACTCATCAACATGCATCATGTGCCTCTCGCTTGCAAAGATTGTTTAAAAAAAATCTATGTCCCTTCATACTTTTCAGTTGCCAGTAATTAATGCCTGAGTTGCTGACCCATTCACAGCCCGAGGGGACATAAGAGGAATAGCTTTTTGCTTTCTTTGTTTATTTGTGCTTGGCAAATTGGAAAAGTGGTAATTTACCCATGACACTTGTTATTGGAATGTATAGTTGGTATGGATTTATTCTCCATACTATGCGTCTTCATATGGATCCCACTAGAAGGAATGAATAGGGCTTAGGTTCCTGGCTTTTTCCTCAAGCGGAGCTTAAACGCTGAGTTCTGCAGGGGAATGTGCCTGCAGGCTGAAGTGATCCTGCGTACCAGACTGCTGCTACTTTTGGCTCAGCCTGTGCCATCCCACTTGTGTGGATCTGTACTGCTCACCTGCTAAAAATTCACAGTTACCGTGTTAAAAAGGGAGAAGAAGGTTTCTGTGGGAATTTTGATGAAAAATGACTATGACCCCACACAGATGAATTTAGATGAGGTTGAGAGCGAAGGGTAGACGCCAGTAAGATCTGTTATTTCAGGCAGAAAAGGAAATCATAGCGAGACAAAAATATCAGAATGGAAGGCAAGGACGCAAGCAGAATTATCAGCTCAGGAGGTAATTGAAGATGCATGTGGATGGGGATCGACCCAGAAAGACCAAAAATCTGACAGAGGCTGTAATGGAACTGAGGAAACTGAACAAGCTTCTGGAAGTTGTGGAGATAATCTGTATAAAACATCAAGCATCCAGAGCCAGGCAGCAAAACAGAGCCCGTGTCAAGAAAGACATTTGGTTGAACAAACTAGATGTCAATATTATCTCTGGGACAAACTGGATGAAAGAAAGAGATTGCAGGACATCTGTGGAAATAGTGAGTAAGAGAAGGCAGTAATTGTGTTGGAGTCAGGGATTTCAGAGGGTGTGGGAGTTAAAGGGAAGTGTGATCTCCTCTGAAGCATCTGGTATCCTAGTATCCGAGACAAAAGGAGATGGCCTAAAAAAACGTGGCAAGATTTGCATTAAGTGCAGATTATTTTTCCATCTCCAGGATCCTTTAATCTGTACTAGCTGGGGCTAACTGTTTTTAATCTGTACTAACTGTTTTTACTGAACACATATCTCTTCAATTCAGGTCTGAAGCCTCTTTCCACATTCACTGCCGTTATCCATGCAGTAACTCCCCTGGTTTCCCAGTCTCAGCCTGTGCTGAAACTCCTGGTTGCTGTAGCCAAGTCCCAGTACTGTGCACAGGTAAGCAGTGCTCTTTGACTGTCAGTCACAATGGAGACAAAACTACTATCCCAGGAGCAAAGGGCCTACTGACTTCAGATCTTCTCAGTCCTGTTTCAAACCGCTGTTTCAATTCTGGTGTTTCTTTTTTCTGAGATTTCTACTGTCTGTGACCTGCATGCATGGGAAACAAGAATTCTGAGTATAGTGGGAGTGGAATAGAGACAGTAATTAAACCCCTTTGTTTCATGAGGCAGGCAAAATAATTACTGCACTTTAAAGATCAGGATTGTGAGTGCTACAAACTGCAAAAGGATGTCTGTGCTTCAAGAGCCGCTACATGATCTTCCTTCCTCCTGCTGTGGCTCTTAGTCTCAGCAGTGCCAGGATTTTGGTTTCTCTAAAAGAAACCCTGGGGAGTTCAGTAGGAGCACCCTCTCACAGTGGAGTGTCACAAGTGGTTTAGAGCCAAAGTAAATCAGTGACATCCGTATGACCTGGTCAAGATAGAGACTTCCCGAGTTCCTGTCCAGCCTATGTTTGCCTGAGAGGACGTATGTCATAAATAGTCAGGATGGGTGAAATTACTGCAGGAAGTGTTATTTTTATACAGATTTGTATCGTTGTCGATTTTGAAATTCCTAACCTGAATTTAACATTTCTGTCTGTAGATCTGAGTCCTTAGGGTTTGGACTCCAGTGCTACAAAGGTCTCTGATCATAGTCCAATATTCTCTTTCAGATTATTGTTTTATGGAATTGTGATAAACCCCTCCCAGCCAAACACCGCTGGCCTGCCACTTCTGTGCCTGTCATAGTCATTGAAGGAGAGAGCAAGGTAGGTGGAGAGAGGCATGGTAAAAGATTGTGTCTATTCTCCAGTGGTACCAGAATTTATTTTTCCAGCTGCTTTGGTGAAAGCTTTGTAGTTCCCAACGGCGTGACAGCTCCTTTCTATTCCTTGGCTTTTTGTACCAGCTTGGTCACAGATTCATGTTTCATGCATGAGGCCTGTGCTCTCAGAAATCATCAACGTGGCAATTAATGTCATGAAACTCAGATTCGCAGGTGGGACCCGGTTTTGAAATGTGGCCCCGAGAGCAAGTAGTGCTGACCCCATCTTTGGAGATTTTCTGTCTTTCTGCAGGTGCATGAAAGTAGTGATGCAGCTGAATTCATTGAGTCTGAGCAGTCAGGTGCAAGACTTGGGGGTCAGCTGTGGACTCAAAAGCAGAGGAAGAAATAAGGATGAATGGTGTAAATGCGCCCTGAAAAAGTGCCTTCTGTCACGGCCTTGTAGGAAACTGATGCCAGTGATGGGGTCCCACCATCATAAAAAAGGAAGAGACAAGGGACACTTGGATGGGAACAAAACCACCATGTTGTCTCTTGCCGTGCAGCACCCTTGTTCCTTTGCACTTTCACAAAGTCAAAACACACACCACCCAGATGAGAAAAGAGGCTTTTTTAAACATCCACACTGAAGTGGATGATTCCTTTCCAAATGCAGACCTGAGAGAAGCAGTGCTTCTTGCTCTGTGTTTGCAAAGGAAACTTTTAGTTGCTTTGGCTGTACGATCCTGTTTTGGATTTATAGTCCTGTCTTTGGTCTTTTCCCCCAGTCACCTTAGCAAGGGGAAAGCAAGAGCCCTTGGAGGTTGGCAGCTAATGGCTTGTGCCTTAGCTAGCCATGTAAACAGTATCAGGAGAGTTGCTGCAGGGCCGAGAAAGGCTGTAGTGATTTCTGAGCCTTTTGAACGTTGTGGGCTTTTTTTCTTTCTTTTTGGAAAACTTGCAGAGGTGACATAGAGGGGAAAATCTCTGACCAGTTCTACAGTGTTTGTAGAAATTGGCCCCAGGCACTGTTTAGATTACAAATGAGTCTCCTGAGTACACAAAGGTGTGTTTATAGTGGACAGTCTCTTCCCTTTAATATCCCAACGTGTGCCAAATGGCTTCTCGCATGGAAAAGCTGTTTGTTTGGACAAAGCTTGCAGAGCCGGAGCAGTGCAATTCAAAGGTTGCACAAAGGAACTGCTTTTCCTCTTCAGACTAAACTGAAGTGTACTGGCAGGCACAGTTGCTCTGTGCAGGTGATCACAGAGGTCTGCCTTTTCCTGACCTTCACTCCTCCCCATGAAATCAAGATATATTATCACACCCATTTTACAACAGGGAGCTTTAGCTACAAAAACAAATACATGGGTAGTCCCAACTGTTGTACTATTTGACAATATTTTACGCGGTCTGTCAAAGAGCTGAGGTGAGAACATAGGTCCCCTCCCGACCGCTTCCTCTGCTTTGCCTTAGCATAAGCAAAGCAAAACCATCAACCCCTGCCAGATCACCTCTTCCTCACAACCACTGCCTCCCCGGCCCAAGCCCATTGTAGTGATGTGGGGATGCTCTCCAGATAGACACCGTGAAGCTCCTGATGATGGGGACAGATCTTTCTCTGAATCGAGGCATAGATTCCAAAGTCTTCCTTCCCAACAGGTTGCAAGGGGCACAGAACTGACCGTGTCCATTATGAGGGATGTGTACAACTTCTCCATGTCCCTGTTTCCATACAGTGATTTCCTTTTGCTGGGCCTCATTTCTGTAGTGTTTTCTTGGCATAACAAATTGGGAAAGAAGTCTATTAACTAGCCAGGCTATTTTTCCTAGCAAATGAGGGAAACAAATAGTGTTGTGTCCTTGTTACTATTCATCAGTTCTCAAAAGGTGCTAATTAGTCTGCTAAAGAAACCATATGGATTCTCATTTCTTGCTGTTATCTTTTTGATCCCGCTTTCCCATCTATTTCCTATCACTTTGAGAACTGTCCTGCTGTAGTTTTTAAAACCTTATTCTGTGTATGGATTTTATATATATATATATAGTTGTGTCACTTAAGAATGTGACTTTATAAAATGCTACAATACCAATCTAATTCTTGATGCAGGTGAAGCTCAACTGATACGCATGTTCTTTAGCATATTCTCCTTTTCTGATGGAGAATGTTGCACCATTTGGCAGCAGCTCCCCGTGGATACAGCAGCAATGCACAGAGATGGAGCTGTACCAGTTGACAGGGGAACCATCCTGATAGCGTAACGTCCTTCACACACCGTCTGGACTGCTTGGCTTCCCAGCTGCATAACCTTATGAATGCTGCAAAGTCCTTCTCAGCGTTCATTATCTTTGATCCTCACACCCCGTAGGAGAGCAGAGGGACAGTCCTAGCTACCAGGGAAAACATCCTCCCTGAAGAAGCTGTAGGTACATCTGATTCTCAGTACAGACCATTGCAGTTTGTCACAAAAAGAAAGCAGCCTGCTCCAAAGAGGGAGGAAGGTCTGTTCAGAAATTACTCCTCAGGTAGAAGGTGTGGGCTGACTGCTGGGATGACGAAAATGACAGTCTTTCACTTGTGAGCTGAAGGGTCCTTCCCATCAGGCAGAGATATGCTGTGTGCCTCAGACAAGAGGAAATAAGAGTGAAGAATAAAATAGAGTTTTTCCGTTAGAAATGAATCCTTCAAGTGATTTTTTTTCCTCCCCTTCCTGCCTTGGATACCCACAGGTTATGAGCAGTCGCTTCCTACCCTACGACAACATAGTGACAGATGCAGTGCTAAGCCTGGATGAGGACACCGTGCTTTCGACCACTGAGGTAAGGGTCTCGGTCATTTTGGGAGTCTGCTTGGCTCCTCGGCTCAGCCTGAGCACAGCAGATAGATAGGCTCTTCTCTCGGCTTTGCCAGTGAGCAAATGTTACAAGATTTCCTGCTACGCTCCTCAGATTTAGCGCATTGCACTTGTTTCAGCAACCCTGCCACTGTCTGCCATCAGAGGAGCTTTTCGCCCTGGTTAATTGGCTCATCATTAGCATATGGTTCTTCCGTTCTTTATTATTTTAGTAACATAGCTGCAGGCGGGTGTAGGCAGCCAAGAGCAGTCAGCCTTAATACTCTGTTCTCACTTTTCTGATTGGGGTAGCTTTTCCCCCCCCATGTCATCAGTAGGGTGTAGGTGGGGAAGGAAGGGGTGTCAGCAGCAGGGGACTGCTGTCACTCCAAAAGACAGCATTGCCACACTAATGCAGGATTTCACCGAGGAACGCTCTCTCCTCATTGTGTCGCCCCATAAAATTGGAGATCTTTGCTAGTTTAGGTGTTGGAGTGTTTGTGCCAAGAGCAAGATAGCGCTAAGAAAAGAAAAATACTGTAGAAAACCAATTTTTACAACTGGGATGAGTATTGATTTCTGGAACCTCGTCCTGAGAACCACAGGGGAAGATGATGACAGTTTATATAAAGTGCAATATTTGGGAAATACATTATTAATGATGGCCAGGGAATAGCTTGAAAACCTCGATTTTCTTTTATTTTCCCTTTTTTTTCCCCATGTTCCTGACCATTGCTTTCTCCCTACTTCACCTTTATAAAAATGCTTTTTTGTCAGTGATGGGGATCTTTCACTGATGCTACCACTGCTTATATGTCAGTGAAGAAATGCCTAACATTAGTCACCAGTCACTGCTGTAGACTCTAAGATGTCACTGAATTTGTTCTAAATGGATGAGATTGCAACCACTCTTCTCCCCAGTGTGGATTTGTTGTGCTGTGGTTAGGCTGCTCCAGAAGGAGCTGCGGTAGCCTTCTTTTGCTGCACAGATGGAAGCAGCAGTTGGCATTGAACCTGTTTGATACCAAGATTACACCTTGGTAGCTTCTGCTAGATGAGGAAGAATACAGCTGCTGACAAAGCACTTGTGTGCAAAGCCCTGCACAGCCAAAATCCCCAAAACCAGTAAAAGGCATTTATCCCAGGGCTGGAGTTCCTAAGCAGGTTGTTGCTCAGGAGGAAGCGTCCTGTCTCAGCTGCCCTGGGGGCCATGGTGAGACCTCTGAGGGAGGACATTGCACTGAGGTGCTATTTACAGCAATCCAGCCTGTGGATTCCATGAGGATTTCGAGCTTTGTTTTGGTTTGACTGGTATTTAGTCATCATCCAAACTTCGGAGTCATTCAGACTTCTGGAACACATATGAAATAAATAGTGTTTCTCATTTGGCTTGGCTGTGTTTTACCCTAAACTTTCTGAAATGCAAATATTTGTTGTTGTGTGAGACAACATACACATTTCTTTGTGGCTTCTTCCCTCCTGCGAGCAGCTTGCAGCCGATACTGCATTTTTGCACGGTGGGTATTGGCTCTACAAGCCCCATGGCCCCTGTGCTGCAGAGAGAACCAGCTGGCCAGCTCTTGCTAGCACCCACCTTGCAGCTTCGACATGTCTCTGCCAGGGTGCCAGGATCAGCGGCTCTCTTTGGTGGCTCTCTGTGAAGAACTGGGGCCTTTCTATTGCTTTACTTCCCCCATCATACAGCTTATGCAAAGAAAAAGCATGTTGAAACACTGACATGAAAGGTGTGAAGTGAAACTTCCCTTGAAGCTAGCTGTTCTTGGGTGGTCGTTGTGTAAAGCTTCAGGGCCCAGAAAAGGCTATTTAGAAACACGGTCAAACATGGTCACATTCCTGTTGGGAGGAGCAGTCACCAGGCGCATCCTCCACTCTGTCCAGCTCTGGCGCAGTAAAGGTTTTCCATTCACAGCAAAACGGTGCATAATTGCTCTTGTGAGAGGAGCTGTGTCACACGCGCAGAGGGATATTTGCGTGGGAAGTAATTAGAAATCAGCACAGATCAGAAGTGATACAGAGGTTTAAGAGACTGGCAGCCTGGTTGGCTTTTCCTGCTGATCAGCTGAGTGGTAGTACTATTGGAAATTATATAGGATGAGGACTGGGTTTTTTTAATAACAGGAGTTTTCTCTTGGGGTGGTTGCTTTGGTGCGTCTCCCTGGTACAAGGACAGATACTTGAAAGCAGAAGTGAGGGCACTGAGTGCAGTTGCTTTATTATTTATTTAAGTTTGAGATTCTCAGACTTCTCTAAAGAAAACAGATGTCACGTTTTATGGGAAAGGCCTTTACAGGGAAAAAAAACCCCAACCCTTTAGTTCTTTCATGTGGTATTGATTTGGATGAGATCAGAACTATCACAACGGTAACTGGTTTGTGCACATTGTCTTTCTAGTTGGCCTCAGATTCCTTGAAACAACTTGAAAGAAAATAAGCAGTCCCTAGCTTTGTGTTCCAGTACATGTGTGACTCTTCTGTTTCATAAAAACTCATAAATGAGAGAAGTCTGACAGTAATCACATAAAATGTGACTGTTCTCAGAGCAGCTATTCTTTATCTAACCTCTACACCCTTGACTTTGGCTGGGTTCTTGGAAGGTTTTTCAAGCATTTTTGAGCAAAGTTTTAGGTCCCTCAGGTACCGGAGGGAACTTGGTGTGTAGTGCAGAAACAAAGCCCTTATTTTCTTCGGTTCGACTGGGACTATTAGATTTGTCTTTAAGTCTTTTTAAAATTTTGGTCTAGCTTGAGCTCCAAAACCTAAGTTGAAGTGAAGGGACTGCCAACCAACTTTATAGTAATAATTTTTTTTCCATATGCGTCTTTTACAAAACTCCTTTCAAATCTAGTGCTGACAAGCCTTCTGCTACCCCAATCATCCCTTTCCTAGTGTCACCAGGATTTGTTTGGTGGGATCCTGGGGTAGCAAAGTCCTGTCACCTTTTCACTTCTCAGAGATTTGAGTTATTCAAATAGTTACAGCAAGACAATAAAATAAAAACGCCACTATTGGCAGCATTTGACATCTTCTTGTGGCTCATCCAGTATCAAGCATTTTCTTGAAAGTACAGGTTTCTAAAGCCATTTAACAACATGGAAATCATATCTTCCTCTTTATTAAGCTATATGTTTAACCCTCTTGGTCATATAGGCAGTCTTAAAAGTGTTACCTGCATGGCCCTCAAAGGCTCGAAATGGGTGGAAAATATAAAAGGACTCCGCATTGATTGCCTGTTTTAATCTCCCTGAGCCACCCTTACAATTTAAGGTGTTTGACTCCTGATTTTCCAAGCTTTGTGTTGACAATACTGAAATGGTAGGTGAGATGCACAAAGATGTGCAAAAGGTTCAGTTTACCACATAGCTGTTACCACTCCCTATTGCATCTAAGTATAAATACATGCACCTACAGCCATTCTTTCTGTAACTTGTAAAGGTTTGATATGTAAAGGGCAAGCTTGAAAATGTTAATGTAATGCTGTGATGCTCTAGACTCCCTTTAATAGGAACCATTAAAATGTGCATAATTATAGGGCAAAATGTCAAGCAGTCAGTTTAATTTACTGATGAATACATAGAATTAATGTTTTGCAACAGTTCCAAGATTTTGAATTACGAATTAGTGGCAAGGTAATATTTTGTTTTGTTGACATTTGTCGAAACGATTTCAGTATTCATTTGGCCTGTGCCTTTGTCCGCAGGTGGATTTTGCCTTTACAGTTTGGCAGAGTTTTCCGGAGAGGATTGTAGGGTACCCTGCTCGCAGTCACTTCTGGGACAACACTAAGGAGAGGTGGGGGTATACCTCCAAATGGACTAATGACTATTCCATGGTATTGACAGGAGCTGCTATTTACCACAAGTAAGTACCCAGAGCATCTGCTGTCCTCCTCCTGTATGAAACAAAATAGTAAAGGGGGGTGGAGAGGTGGGGGTGGTGGTGGTAAAGAGCATTCTTCAGAGGAGGGGAAAAATGGAAAGATAATAAATGGATATACTTTTTATGGGGTAATAATTTAAGTTCTTGGTTTAGCTCTGGGGATCTGGTAATCATTATTGCGCTTGTTGGGTCTCTTTGAAGTCACTTGTATTTTGAGGCAGTCCGACTGCTCTTTTTAACATCAGGAATTACACACTTCAAAGAGTTCCCGAATTCATTAAGCTGCTCGGCTGAATGGCCTGTAGCACAGCAGAAAAGAGGTTACTTCCAGACCAGCTCTGGGGATGTGTTGGCTGACAGCTGCACACTCAGTCTTCTGGCTACTCTAGAAATGTGGTACAGTGGACACTTCACAGATCAACATGTTGGAGAAAACCTCCATTGTTAGGACTTCAGCAGATGAAAGACCTCTCTAGATGTTAGGAGAAAGTCAGCAAATTCTGGAGTATCTAATCCAAAGGAGAAGACAGGCTAGAGGGGATGATACAGGCCCAAAGGAGAGTAATTTCAACAATAAGGACAGGAGTAGGCCAGTTTAATAGAGTTCTCTCCAACTGAACAGTTTTGAAAGAAGAGGTGGCGGATGAATTCATCAATGTTGTCTATTGCATTATAGCAATGTGGTGCTCTCTTTCCTACTCCTCCATTATCTTGATACTTTGGTCTGCATTATTTCTTTCAACCCAGTTACAAAAAGACGCGTGTTTTGTTTCCCCATTAGCACTATGTACTGTCTCGGTGAGATATTGATTTGTTCTCCCTTCTTGTTGGAGGATGAGACAGAAGAAAGGAAGTGGTTTATCCAGAGTTGAGTATGAATCTTGTGTCTCAACTGAGATGATAGAAATTTCCTGGAGTTTGTAATCCCTGAAAGCCCAGTGACTTGTATTAATAACACTGCTGTTGGTTTCCAGATATTATCACTACCTGTACACTCATTACCTGCCTGCCAGCCTAAAGAATATGGTGGACCAACTGGCCAATTGTGAGGACATTCTAATGAATTTTTTGGTGTCAGCCGTGACAAAATTGCCTCCAATCAAAGTAACACAGAAAAAACAGTATAAGGAGACCATGATGGGACAGGTATGTATCCGCAGCATGTTTTAGCACTTGGGATGTATTGCTAGTATAACAGTTTGACTTCTACATTAGGCTTACAGAGTGATACAATTCTGTCAGGTTATTTGCAGTTTTTAGTTTAGCAGAACTGTAAATGGACTTCAAATATGCTTATTATAATGAAAGAAAAGGAGAAATGGCAAACATGGATGACAGCTGCTCTTCGTAGTTTTCTCACACAGTATTATTCACAGTGATTCCAAACTCATGGAACTGATGATTGTGGTGACCGAATTTCAGTTAAACTCCAGTTTTCTAATTAAATATTCTAGACCTAAGACCTAGTCATGGAATGCTAGAAGCAGAAGTAAATTCTAGAAAGGTTTTCTATTTTTAATTATTATTAATGAATATAATGTACCAGGCCATTCCTGTGCTATTTTAAAGTATATAGTGTGATTCAAGCACTGACATTGGACTGTCACAACAGAGGTAATTTGTGATATTCAAGCATTTTTTCCCACGAGGAACATTTTGTCCCACAGTGACACCATCACTCACTAGCAGTCATGCAATGCTTGCTTTAGATCCTCTTCCAGCTACTGGGTAAGCACTCTGTCACCGCAGAAATGGATATACCCTCTAGTAACAGGATGCATGGTTACCTAGAGGCATTTTTCCTCTTTCCCTATGTGAGCAAGCGATGGGAGGAATAGCAAGTATTGATCCTCACTACAAACAGCACCATGATTACTAGGGGCCCTATATTTTCCCCTCACATTTTCTCCTATTAGCATTACTTGGATCTTTGACTGATGAGTGGCAATGCCAGTTGTAGACTCCTTTATCTGTATGCCACTGCACTTTCACCTGAGATATAGGCAGCATTCAGCAATTCTAACTCATCTGAGTACCCAGGAGACCTTCTGTGAAGAAGAAGGTGCCATCCAGAAAGTACCTAGTGCTTCCAATTTGAGCTTCGCCTCTCCACAGAGCCATGCTCTGGCTGTTTGGCAAAGTCAGAACATTCATTTTTCTTTTTATAGTGCGGGTGACTTGAGTTAGCCATGAACTATAACTCTCTCCTAAAGACAAGTTGTTCCTGCAGCTTTGGGAAATGTAATGGACCATGTTCATAATTCCTTGAAAGACAAATAAAAAATTAACATAACCTCGATGTTGTGACAGAGATTAATAGTCATATGGAAATTCACTGTTAATGGCCAGAATGTCTGCTATAATCCTCTAGCAACAAGCTTTTGCTTGCTCTTTAGTGGCTTGGTATAATCAAGAGTCTGTAATCAATGCACATTATAACCTACCACTTGAGCTAAACTGGACAGGCCTTGGGCAAAGATCAAGTCTGATACCCCATTCATTTGGCAAGTCCCTGACTTTATCAGTTTCTTTGCATTTTAATTAACACACTTTGAGTTTCTGAATTTATATTTGATTTTAAAGTATAGGGGAAATGTAAGTGCTATACAGAGATGGATGAGAAGTGGCATAAACCAAAACTTAGGTTCTCAGCATTCATAGTTTATCTTAAATAATAGTTTTATTATGTTTACATTTAGGTACAGGTAGAGAATAATAACTGCTTCAGAGCTGTTAGGTTCTTATTTTTCCAGAGGTGCTAAGTTTCATGGACTTTCGTAAGAATTACAGCTGCCCTGAACTTTGGAAAATCAGGCCGCAGTACTTTGCATGTATGCATGTATGCATGCAAAGACCATGGTCTTTTCCTCGGGTCAGAGTTTTAACATGGTGTAACATGGAACTTCAGTTAATTTTCTCCATCCATGAGACGGTACTGTCTTATGCACTGGCCTCGGCTGGTGGGATTCCTGGAAGCACTCTGGTTTTCTCTGCAGGATTTCTACCCACATGAGTAATGACAAGCACATAAGGACTTCTGCTGAGCTCAGTTACAAGCTGGTTGAAATTATCCATGTATAAATTTCTGTAGATCTGGACTGCAAAAGTGTGGTTTTGACCTGAGAAACCATAATAATTGCAGTGTGTTTTCCTTGTACGGCTGAAGGCCGTGGGCAGCAGCTAGCTGTAGGATGTGCACCTGCAGTGGAAAGCGGTGGCCTTCTCCTCTTTCCTGGTGGTTTTTAAGGACTTGTTCTATCTCTGAAAGGGCTTGAGGGTTTAAAAAAAAAAAGAGTGAGAGGGAAGAAGAAGGTGTGAAGTAGTGTGCCGGCAGGCTTGGGGAGGCCTGCTTGTGGGTGTCATGCCTCGGGTCAGGCTGGCTCATGGTCGAGCTTGGGTGTGGAGCCCTCAGCGCTGTTTGGGAAGCCGGGGTGGCCAGCTCGCAATCGCCAGCTTCCGTTGTGGGCAGGGTGTCCTTCCCCTGGTTTGAAACCCCCACTGAGCAGATGTCAGCCACCACAGAGCCAGGTGCTCTCAAGCCCTGATGCTGCTCTGCAGCATGGCGTCACCTGGCCGCAGCGCCCGCCCTTTCCCGCCATTTTGTTGTGTCATGGCCGATGCTTGATTTCTGCTCTCCTCTCCACACAGACATCCCGGGCCTCACGCTGGGCCGACCCCGACCACTTCGCCCAGCGGCAGAGCTGCATGAACACTTTTGCCAGCTGGTTTGGCTATATGCCGCTGATCCACTCTCAGATGAGGCTCGACCCTGTCCTCTTTAAAGACCAGGTCTCCATCCTGAGGAAGAAGTACCGAGACATTGAACGACTCTGAGGAGCGCTGCTGAGGGGGCCGAGGTGCCCCCCGCCCACGTGGCCGCCGGCGTGTGGAGCCAGACTGTGCTGCCGACAGCAAGCACCCGACCCAGGGGAGCGGCGTCCTGGCACCGGGGGCGTGCTGCTCCGGACTGCGTCAAACCACCCGGCAGGCTTCTGTCGCTCAAGACTAGGTCGTGTACAGTTTCATTATGGAACATTAAATAATTATTTTTGAAATGATTGCTATGCAGGTTTAAACTTTTTTAATGATCAAAAAAAAACCTATTAAAAACAGAGTTCTTTCTTTAATCAAAATTGTGTTGGTTGTGAATATTTCAAAGCTGCCGTTTCTTTCTTTCATGCATTTGATTGTCATTGCAATTTTCATTCATTTTCCCTTGCAAAGTTAAATGCTTGAATCTCATGGGGAGAAAATGCGGCAGGTTCAGAAACAAACTGAGCACAGGCAGGACAGAACCCAAGTATTGACGTTTCTCATTTACTGCTGACTTTTTAATTTTTTTTCCTGTTTTCCCCAAGCCGGTAGCAGCCACTATGACAAAACTCCTTTGGACGGATGGAAAACTGGAGAACCCCCAATGAGGGAGAGGAGAGCATAGATCCTTCTGGTTGGGGACCCCGTTTTTAAAGGCAATCAATCAGCCTTGCCTTGAAGGGGGAGAGGAACATTACTGCTGAGGAGCAAAGCGGTGACGTGGAGCACAGGGAGGGCTTCATGTGCAGCGGAGGCACGGTGCCGGTTGTGCATTCTGGTAGGAGAGACGCATCCCGAACGGCCCTGCCCGCAGGTGAGCCCTGCCGGGGCAGTCGGCAATGGCCAGCATGGTGGCTATGTGGGACACACAGCCTGTGTGAGTCCCTGCTGCCTGGGGACACTGGTGCCACGTGGCCATGGTAGCTCGATTTCCAGAAATAGCTTTGTTCTGAGGGCAAAAGTGGTGTTGGCGAAGAAAAGAAAGCATGTTAGTGCTCGCAGCACAAGAATTTGGCCTGTAACAAATTGGTTTATATATAATAAAAGTGTGGGCTTCTCTTTTTTTCTTTTTTTTCTTTTTTTTTTTAAGCACAAATAAGTGGAGAAATTCCCTCCTGGAGGTCTGACACCTGAAGTAAAGCGTGTGGTCAGACACTGGGTACTGGCAGCAGCGGGTGCTCCCAGGTGTGCTTGGGGCAGGGTAACTCGCCCCCGAAGTACTGGCATTGCTCAAGCAATGGTTTTGTCATTTCAAATGGAAGTATTTTCAAATGGAAATATTCCAGTTGTTTATTTCTCTGTAGTGCTTTGCTTATTTATGTGTGTCTTTCAGTTGAAGGATGGAAACAAAAGCAGTGATTTGGGTCAGGAAGATGCCATTCCGTTTGCTAAGAAAATAAGCACTTTAAAAACGTTTTGAACTCTCACATTTTGATGAGGTGCATTTGGGGTGCTCTGTAATGATCACTACCCCCAAGAGCTCTGTTAAAGTCACAGTGGGAGGGTTGAGTTCCAATACCCAAAAGACCAGCAAGCCTTTCTATACCTCATTCCTGTGTAAAGGGAGAAGAGTAGCTGGAGCTAGGAAGGGTGGAGCAGAATTACCACCAGTTTCATTCAGGCTCAGGCACTGTTTTATTATGCAGCTTTAGGCAACTCCCATAACTGAGGCATGCCTTGGTTTCCTCATTTGTAAAAGTCATAGTTAACTGGTTGTAGAGGGAATGCTGTGAAGCCTAAATAATTTCTCTGGCTGGTAAGATGAGAATTCCTCAATGGGAAGTTGCTTTGAAAGCGCAAAGTACATACTGCTAAATGTTTGTATGCAACCTGACATGTAAAGACTTGCAAAGAATGCTTTGCTTTGTGTATGTATTGCAATATTTGAACAGAGCACAGCAAGTTAGGGCAGGAACATCAGATTCCTGACATTTTGTGTTAAATCTGAACCAAATTTTGAAAGGAATCTGCCAAAACATGTGCGAGGCTGCAGCTAGTGACTTATGCTGCAGAAAGGAAGAGGTGCCACTTTCCCCCCGCTCCCGTTGCTCTCCCAGGCCCTGGCCATGCAGTCTCGCCTCACACCTTCTGTCACGCTGGTGCCACCAGATGCTTCTGTGAGCCCATTCAACTCTCTAAAATCATGGAAAACTGGTGATTTATTGGAATTTTTTTAAATGCCATTTTAGAGAGTTAAATCAGCATGTGTAAAGAGGCAAGAGTAGGTAGGCAGGGAGGGAAGGGGAGCGAGTTACGCTCCTGTTGATGCTAATTCAGCTCCCCACATCCCATTAAAACCTGAACTTCACTTCCCTGTGCTCTCAGGTCTGCACTTGCTGATCTGCCGGGGAAGGTGAAGTCCAGTGTGGTTTGATTTTCCAGGGTGAATGGCTCAGCGGCTCCCATGCCACTTTTTCCTCTTGGAGATCAGGCAGCTTTTTCAGGGACTGGAAAAGGCCTTCTCCTTAGGCTCAGTTTTTGGAGAATGTGTGAAGCACTGGGTGAGGTTGGCGGGGCTCACACTTTGCTTGTGTCCTCGTTTGCAGGCGGGCGGCGCATGGATGTGTCCACAGGAGCATCTGCAGCTCTGGGAACAGTTAATGGTCTGTAGCCAGCAAGAGGGGCCAGGGAGAGGGAAAGAGGGGACCCTACAAAAACAAGAATTACATTTCTGCTTGGGTTTTAGTTAATGCCATTTTGGGACACGTGGGTTGGGTTTTTAGTAAAAAAGGGAGTAGCTAACCATTTTTGGAGTGCAGCGAGTCAGGCCAAGCTTTTAAGCTGTTTGACATTCTGTTATCGTCACTTTTTGGGGTGGCTGAAAGAGACTGTGCTAAAGCTCCCTCTCAATGTGATTCGAGGCCCTTTCTGTTTACAGATCGCTAATTAAACAAGCAACAATGAAAGTCTTAGCTCCAGAAGGGATGCGGATAGGTAGGAGAGTTTCTCTTTGCAGCGTGTTGCCCGGGCATAGCCGTCTCTCTAGGAAAGAACGTGCCTTGCGGCCAGTGGCGAGAACGGCCGTCGGTCTCCGTGTCCATGGCCTGGGGACCCGGGGGAAGAGCTGGACACAGACCCAGCTCAGAGACTCGGTGTGTAATGCTCCGTGTGGCCGTTATCGGCCAGCGCTCCTAAGGACAGTAGGCATGCTTCCGAGCCTCCTGCGTGCATCTGTGTTGGACAGAGCTGTCTTGTTTCCTTAGTGAATGAAATCACCCTTTTATCACGTCCTATGTGCAAGTTAATGGTTCTTTATGCTTTCTTTTTCTCTCCTCCCCGCCTCGCTCCCCCGGTAATACAGATGGTGCTGAAACAGGGTTCACTCCTTGTTGCTCCTTTTGTAGGGTTTTTTTTTTATTATTATTATTTTTCTTTAACAGCAGGCTATGTTAGCCTTTACTTTACAGGTACTTGAATGCCTGATGACTTGACTGAGTGTTACGCATGTGGCCTTTTGTAAAGGTTACTGACCTTAATTTAATCAGGGGTGAGATGGATGGATGAATGTGAATAGATCCATGCCATTAAAACAGAATAAAAGTAAGGATTAGAGTTTGGGAGAACTGATGAATTTTTAATTGAATTTATTAAAGGGGAAAAAAAAAAAAGAAAAAGAAACCCTTCCCAGTTATAATTTGAATGAGATCTATTGCTGGAGGAGGGTTTCATAATGAGAAAAACACGACACCAAAATAGGGGCAAACTTCCAAGATAGAAAGTGCCTGGCTCTCCTTGCAGTCCCTTGGGCCTGAACAAGATTTTATTTGCCCTCTTTCTATTTTGTGAAAAAACTTTTAATTATTACCATAACGTTTTCTAGATGTGAATGTTCAAGCTTTGTAACAATTTCATAGTGAACACACTGGTGTGCTAATGCATGGCTATCGAGCGCTTTGATCTTTTCCATCGGAAAACATCGTGGATTTGATCAATTTCAGATTGCAATTTCTTTTTTAGAGCCAACTTTGACAAAGAAATTAATCTTTCACCAGTGAGCGCCTTTTAAAATAGCTCATTTACCAAAAGATGCCATTTGGAGAATGGAAGTAATCATTTGACACTGAAGCAATGAAAGAAACAGCTAGAAGTAGTCTTGGATTTTGTTTTAAATCTTTACGTTCCCAGTGTAAAATGCAGTGGTGTTCTCTTCTCTCTCTCCCCGTATCGAAACTAAACATCTACTCAGCGTTTGTCATAAATCTGTATTGATTGACAACAATTGTATTAATTCTTCCAGTTAAATATCCTCTTACAGCAAGGGCTGGATTGGGGCTCTGCTCCTTTTTTTCAGGGCTGGCTCTGCCGTCTCTGACGGAAATGTCCCTTCGGGGCGTCAGCCCCGGGGATGGGCCTGGGGTCTTCCGAGAAGGGACCTGCCCCACGCAGGGTCTTAGCTGGTGTCTGCTGGAAATAAAACCGCATCTTCCAAACTTCCCTACATCTCACCCTTGTTTAAAACTAAGTCAAGCTGGCCTTTATACCACTATTTTAACCGTCTTCACACACATTTTTTTTAAGTTGGAGTTAAATTAGGGGGGAATTAAATCAGGGGGGGTTATGGGACACATCAGATGCTTTGGGATGCTCCCTCCCACCCTTTCATGATGTTTTTAGCGACTATTTCATAGCGGATTAGTGATGATCCAATGGGCCTTGCGACCTTGTACATAATCCTGTATATTTATTTTGAGAGAAAATATGTATAGTGTTTGGATGATGAGAATGGAAACCTGAAATGGGACTTCTTAGGCGGGCAAATGTAAAGCAAAAAAGCAAACAAAAAATACAATCTTATTTTGTATAAAATGTACATTTTTGAGAAAAATTTTCTAATGCATTACCAATGTTTTCATAGTGCTGCCACATCTTTTTTAAAGTGTTTCTCCCTCTTTGTTTGACTATTGACAACATGGTGCAATTAAACCTAAAGCAAGTGTGTGAGTGAGAGAAAAAGAGAGAATGAGAAATTAAAAAGCCATATAATTTGGTTTACTTCATTAACCTGTATAACATCATAGGTTTACCATCTAAGATAGGTTGTTTTTATAGATAGTGTCACCAAAGACTTTTTTTCTTCAGATTTATTTTGAAAAGTTGTTAATAAAGGACGTACATTTCTGTTGCAGTGTGGTTTTATTTTTAAGGTAGAATAACAAATCTTGCTTGTGCTCTTGAGAATGCAGATCCAGGAGCAGGATTGCCATGTGTCTCAAGTTCAGGGTTGTTAAACAAATGGCTCTTTATCTGCTTCCTCCTCAACTTGAACTGAGCGACGGCTGTGTGTATATCCCGTGTCTCTGTTCCATAGATAATATATGTGGTATAGCATCTACGCACAGTGGCACCTAGTCCAGCAACATTGACAGGTGTATACTGTCTTACCTGGGGGCAAAAACCATTCAGTCTGTGTCACTTGTGTGTGGCAGGGCAGTATCCCTGTCGTGACATAATCGTCGGTAAGTAACGGTGGCTTTTAGAAGGAGACACTAATTGTGTATGTGCAAAAAGGCCTTTGAAGTGGGAGAATATATTCATTTATTGACTTGTGTTAATTGTTAGGGGGTTATTGGAAGCCTGTCACGGTCGTGGGGGATTGCATTCATCCCACCTAACTCTAGATGCTCCTCTCCATCAGAGCTGGACCTCACTGTCTCCCTGCGTAGTCAAGGGACAGAACAAAGTATTGCTCAGGATTGTCCTCACCCGTGTCAGACATGGGCTTTAGCATGAGATAAGTTGCACCTCACATGTGTTGGTTTCAGTGCTGACAGTACAAGCACACTGATGGCAGGTCCTGCAGCTGACCAACATCTGGTCAGATGAATCCCACGCTGGGAAAGTCCCTGATAACGCCAGTGGGCTCAGGATCATGGCCTGTAAATTTGAGGAACTAGTCACTGGTTTGTTCCCATCAGAGGTGTCCAGACTAGCCTCATGCCTTCTGGCCTCCAGGCTACCAGAGCATGGAGAGGTTCTTACATTGTCATCCCATCTGATCTGCCAGTTATAGAAGACTGAAGTGTCTTGGGAAGAGGCTGAAAGATGTGGGTGAGTCGCTGTGCTCCTGGTTTTCTGCCTATAGGCTCTTCCAAAACAGAGTATCCCAACAGCTATGGGTGTTTGATACTGGCTATGGGCTTCTCCCTGCCAGAACACAAGCAAAAAATGTTGCCCTGAAAGTGGTCCAAGAACAGTGTTCCTACTCCTTCAACACTGGAATTCTTGAGTTGTGGCTATGTTATTTACACAAAACAACTTGGGGTGCAATTCATTTGGTTAAATGCAGATAGCTACATCTGCAGGAGCTACCAGGCGGCTGTTGTCTACATTAGCAATTAGCACAGGTGTAGTCTGAAACCTGACTTCCACACTGTATACATTTTGGAGGGGGTGATTTAGATGTGGGGATGGAGTGCGCCAGATGTACTTCTGCATTTCCCAGATAAGTTTCATCTGAAAAGGATCCAGTTTCTGTGCTCCAACACTGCCCCATGATGTGAACCAAAATGAGGTAAGCGGGGAAAATCAGGATAGACATCTCAGAAGTGCAATGCTGAGCTGAACCAAAACACTGCCATCGCTGTGCACCTCTCACAACCTGGTAGTGAATATCAAATCCAAAATAAATCAGATTAACAGGACCCTTAGAGACTGGTGCCTACTTCATCTCTGTTGTATAGAAAAGTGGTCTGTAAAAGAAGAACAAGCTTTATTAGAGATCACTGAATACAGAATCAGAGTGGTAGAGTTGGAAGGGACCTCTGGAGATCATCTAGTCCAACCCCCCCACTAAAGCAGGATCACCTACAGCAGGTTGCACAGGATCACATCCAGGTGGGTTCTGAATATCTCCAGAGAAGGAGACTCCACAACCTCTCTGGGCAGCCTGTTCCAGTGCTCGGACACCCTCAAAGTGAAGAAGTTTTCTCTTATGTTCAGATGGAACTTCCTGTGTTCCAGTTTGTGCCCGTTGCCCCTTGTCCTGTCGCTGGGCAGCACTGAAAAAAGAGTCTGGCCCCGTCATCTTGACACCTGCCCTTTAGATATTTATAAGCGTTGATGAGATCCCCTCTCAGCCTTCTCTTCTCCAGGCTAAACAGACCCAGCTCTCTCAGCCTTTCCTCATACGAGAGATGCTCCAGTCCCCTCATCATCCTCGTAGCCCTCCGCTGGACTCTCTCGAGTAGTTCCCTGTCTTTCTTGAACTGGGGAGCCCAGAACTGAACACAGAACTCCAGATGTGGCTTCACCAGGGCAGAGTAGAGGGGGACGATAACCTCCCTCAACCTACTGGCCACACTCTTCTGAATGCACCCCAGGATACCATTGGCTGCCTTGGCCATGAGGGCACATTGCTGGCTCATGGACATCACTGTGTTGCAGTTGTTCAGTGAAGGGAATCCCACGCTGAATGTCAGTTTTGCTTGCTAACATGCCACACTGGACATAAAAACTGATTCTTAGCTGGAATAAATCAAAACCTGGTCCATGAAGTCCCTGGGACCTTGCTTGCTGACATGAACTGAGGATCTGGCCCAAAATACCTAATGCATAATCAGTTCAACTGTAAATGCACTTTGGAGAGGTTTTTTGAACAATCTCACTGAAACTCAGTGTGCCGTCACTTGAATGGAGATAGATAAGAGAGTTGGCAATGATCAACGCCTTATTTTATTTTCTCCTTTAAATGATTAGCAGAGAGAAAAGAAACAAGTCTCTGCTTTCCCTTTCTAAAGCTATTAGCTAATTGTATCCACAATGTTATCAGAGAGAAACAGATTTTGCTCAAGATTTTGAGCAGCATGACGGTGCATGTGCTTTATTCCACATTTTTGTTTCTCTACATGGCATTCAGGGCTGTATGTGGATTTTATAAGCTGCTTGCTCCAGGTACTGCTAGTGCCGAGTAGCTCATTTTGCACATTACCTGCATTTCTATTGCGCATTAAGGATGGATGGGTGCTCCATGCGGCAGTGGCTCCTCTGTGCAGCTTGGGCTCCTCCCCAATTCCTTTCTGTAATTAACTATTGTTTTGCTGGTGGTGGTGAAGTGAATTAAGGAGCAGATATTTTTCGTTCCAGAAAACATAAGATAAAGCCATTCCTGGAGAAGAAGGGTGTAGTGTTAACAGCAACTGCTGAGGTAGTGACTGCAAAAAACTGGCACAACACTCTCCTGAAGATGCAGAAGAAATGCGAATTTTTCAGTCTGTAAAATATTTTCCCTCAAATTTCTCCCTTCCTCTCTATGTAGAAGCAACTCCCATTCATGATCACAAAGCAGCCATGAAGCAGACCAGTTGCTGGCAACTGAGGGATGCATTTTGGTCTTGGTTTGTTTCTGAAAGGGATCCACATTCAGCTCCTGCTTGTATTAAGCATCCTGAGGTCTGTGGTGGCCCCAGTGGGCTTTTCATTTGTTAACCCTGTAGAAGATTGAAAAGATCCTAAATTTTTAGGAAGAGTTTAGGACCTTTAAGGCATCTTGACTTGGAGATGGAGAAACAGAGGCATCTGCAGCAACTCTGCTCTTTGGAAAATACAAGTCTAAAAGGACTAGTCAGATATTAAAAAACATTCAGTTTTTAGTTCTGCCATGATTTGCTATGTGGGTGGTAGGGTTTTTCGGAGCATCTGCCCCATTTTACTGTCTCATCACCTAAACCTGCTGTGGAGGTGTGCGATGCAGTAGACAATGCACCAGTGGCCTGATTGCCATATATACACTATCGCTACCACCGATGGAGCATCAGGGAGCTGGGAAGACAAAATGAAAATGGACAAGTTCAGAGTATTGGAAATTGGGTTCAAAAACCACGAATTTAAAACACAGTAATGAAGGGCAATGCAGCAAGAGGAAATGTTTTTTCCTCTTGCTTTGACTGGTGTAAATCCCTCTTGTTTGTGTTGAAGACAATGGATTGTTTTGAGCCTGAAAAAGGGTGGAATTAGACTTTTAAAGCACAAAGTTACAATACCTTTTTATTCAGTGATGGCTTGATCCTGCTAGATAACAAAGCACATTTACAATGTGAGCAGCACCTTGTGAGAGGCTGCCAGAAAACACACAATCCTCTGCTTTCCCTGAAACAGGCAGTTAAAGCACTATGTTAATGCCAACCAGTGACTACATTAAGATAATTTTTAATATCCAGCAAATCCTCAAGAGAAGCTGAAATAAAGCATTTGTCACTTTATAATTTTTAAGGAAAATGTATACCAGTTCATTGCAATTCCATTTCCCTCGCAGCAGTAATAGAATTGTTGCTATTAGGACTAAAACCAAGTCTAGCTCAGGAAGATCTAAAAATTGGGAATTGCTTGTGATACCAAGCAATAATGTTGTTTTCAAAATCCACAGATGATTTAAATGCAATCCCCTTAAGTATTGAAATGTGTCTAGTTCACTCCACAGGCAAATAAATCCAACATATATTTTTCTTTCCCTCTCTTAGAGCAGGGACAAATTCTGCTCTCAGCAACACTGGAGTAAATCCAAGATTATTGCAGTTTTCCTCATGCTTCTCCTGAGCCCCAAGCCGTGGTCCCACAGGAGATCAGTGAGCTTCCGTAGCTCTGTGGCATTGGGGTGAGCATGGCTTGAGGTCACCTTGGGACTGAATCTTCCCCTGGAAGTCAACTGAGAAGCTGTGGCTTTGCTGTGCATGTTGTGCTGCTGTGCAATGCGAGTCCAAACGTGGGACATGATGAACAGAGTGGGGACAGGGCTCAGCCTCCCTGAACCGCTTTTTATGGCCCTAGTAACAAAAGTCCAGTCCGACACTTTTGGAGGAATAATGTCAGTGCTAAGTAAAGTGCCGAGGAAGACAGTTTTCATGTAATGAGACCAAGGACTGGTTGATAGGATTCTTGGTCCTATTCCCAACTCTTCTAATGATTTATTCTGAGGTAAAAACCCATTTAACCTCTCTGCACCTCACTGTTCCTAAGCAGCAAATGGATATTCATAAATGTCCTCATTTTACAAGGAAGAATGTGAACTTTAGGGGTTCATGCCAGCACTTTCTGGTCCTCAGGTGAAGCACTCGGTTTAAGAGTACATTTTTATTACATCATGTGGAAGAAGTTCTGGAACTGGTATGTGTAGGTGGGAGCACTGGAAGTGGCTGCTTCTAACCCCTCATTTTGTTGTATATGTAATGGGTTGCAGTCTCCACTCATTTATTCTATTTAACCTCTAAATGAAGAGAAGGCTTGGAAAAGCATAATGATTTATGGTGACACACAGCAATAACAATATCACAGTCACAACCACTTACAACAATGGTTCAAAATCATTATCCCTGTATAACAGAGGGGCAGACTTCTGAGGTCTGGTCTTGTAAGGCATGGCCACCCCAGCTTGTTGAGTCCCAGTTCATTACAATTATGGATATACACTGTCTGCAGCTCCAGCTGTTCTGGAGGTTACCCGTGTCCTCAGCATCAATTTAGGAGATGTCTGGGTTCATTGTGATATTTCTCCATCTGCTTGCAGGCTCCCAGCATGTTGCCCTGAAAGAGAGTCACTGTGGGGGTGGAAGAGGCAGTGGGCAAATGCACAGCAGTGCCTGTCATGCGCAGAATCACAGATTGGTGGGGGTTGGAAGGGACCTCTGGAGATCATCTAGTCCAACCCCCCCGCTAGAGCAGCATCACCTAGAGCAGGTTGCACAGCATTGTGTCCAGGCAGATTCTGAATATCTCCAGCAAAGGAGACTCCACAACCTCTCTGGGCAGCCTGTCCCAGTGCTCGGTCATCCTCAGAGTGAAGAAGTTTTTCCTCACATTCAGGTGGAACTTCCTGTGTTCCAGTTTGTGCCCATTGCCCCTTGTCCTGTCACTGGGCACCATGGAGAAGAGTCTGGCCCCTTCCTCTAGACATTCACCCTTTAGATATTTATAAGCATTGATGAGATCCCCTCTCAGCCTTCTCTTCTCCAGGCTAAACAGACCCAGCTCTCTCAGCCTTTCCTCGTATGAGAGATGTTGAAGTCCCCTAATCAAGTCCACAGAGCTTGCGGATCCCTGCAGACCTCCTGACCAAAGCACCCATGGGGGTTCTTCCCAGCCCAGCTCATTCACGCTAAGCCAGGTTAGAGAAGCTCACAGCTTCAGCTCTTGGGCTGGGTAGCAGAGAAACCTCCCTGCTGCCTGATTCGTGGGACAAGAATTTGCATAGTTGGGCAAGGAGGAGCTGTGGGGGTGCCTGATGTTGTCTCTTAAGGAGTTTCAGAGGGTCCTAAAAGGTCTTCAGCATCTTCCCTGACTATGGTGGCAAATGGAAAAAAAAAAAAAAAAAAAAGCAAATCGATGCCAGGATGAGGAGAAGAACCCAGCTTTCCCAACAACTACCATCTTTCTAGGACTGTGTTGCCTGTCTTACATCTCCACTGCTCTGGCATTGGATATTCCCCAGGGTGTCATGCAAACGAAGAAATCTGAGACTTCACGTAGCCCTCGGAGTTGAACTTTCTGAGGACAGCTTGTCTGGTTTGTGTGTATGGACTGATGCCATGCAAATGAGTGAAGTCCCACTGTATTCTGCAGCTGGCAAACTTGACCGCTTATTTAGTTTTCCAACATTGTACCAAGTTTTCTTGGATTTTTGGTCTGAAAGAAAAAAAAGCAGCTGTGCTGTTTCAATCAAACCAAAGCAAGGAAACTGTCAGAATTTATGCAGGTCTGGAGCCCTGACTGCTGATCCTAACAAGGCAAACTCAGTGGGAGCGTTAAGTCAGTGCCAAGGTGACCTCTGAAAGGTGCTATCAAATCCAGCGTGCCACGCAGGAAAGAGTGCGTGCGTGCGCGTGTGTGCAGAAATGCTAACAACCTGAGGTGCCCAGACAATTTGCTTTGCATCCTGAGATTTTCCAGCGATGGCCTCTAGTGCTTTTCATGTGTTATGCATCAAATATAATCAGCCACGCGGCACAGTATGATGAAGTGAATGCATTGGGTCACTAAAGTGCATTAAGTGCCATTTACTGCATCGATTTAATTCTGTCCCTAGTCAAACTTATAATAACTGTCTCTATCCCTTATTGCCGCTTCCCTTTTCCTTTTACTGCCGAGCAAGCAATGGCATCCATTTTCTTACCCAACAGAATAACTCAGTCTAGCTGATAAACCCAAGCCCACTGTCATCAGTCCTGCCTTGCGCAATGCAGTAGATCAGAGGGCTGTAGATATTCCAGGCTGGCAACCCGCACGGGCTCAGCGTGGGTTAGGTACTCCTGCAAAGCCACAGGCTTTTCTCACTGCCAAAGCATGGCAGCTCTGGTGCTTGAGAAATTCAAACCTCCCCGCATTGATTTTTTTTCTCTTGTAAGTTACATTTTGTGCGGGAAGTTTTTCATTAGCAGAGCAGGAGTCGTGCGCTGTGCAAGAGGCGAGTGTATTAGCATGGTGGGTTTGAGTCTGGAGAATGGATGCCTCCATCAGAAGAGTTTCCTGCGCAGGAATTTGTTTATGTCATTTGCTCTATGTCCGCATTTCCCGTTGTACCGCTGTGTAAGTGCCAGAGCAGGTTGAAGGTCAGTGCGCAGATTAATCCTCCATGTAGAAAAGAGCTTTTTCTTTCTTCCTTTTTTTTTTTTTTTCCCTCTTGATTGCTTACACAACCTCCTTCTTTGCTAAAGAGTGCTGAGTCTTTCTTTTTTTACTTTAAATTTCCAAAACACTGCTTTAAGTGTGCTCTATCTTGCACTCTTTTGTGATTACCCCTTTTTATCTGGTTACAAATTTATACTACTTTGAATTTAAATCACATCATTTTAGAAGGTTTTGCAAACCTTGTGTGAACAATGAACTTTCCAAATGCAACTCTAAGCTAAAAGACTCTCTGAATTTGTGGTAGAAAGTCAGTATATGAATACTTAGAAGTAGGCAACACATCAGGTTTTTTTCACCCCTACCATAATTAATTTCAACGTTCAAACATGCGTTCGGGTGGGGATTGAGGAAGATGTTGCTGGATAAGATCATTGCAGCCCTGCTGCTCCTGGGAGCCTCAGTTCTCTCCTCTGTGCTCCAAAGTGGCCGACTTTGAAGGGTTTCCAATAAAATACTTGCTATGGTGTAATTTTACACAGAGAGGGCATCATTGTCTTTGATTTCATTGCATTTCCGTTCATGATCTACAGCTCCCACCCTTGCCACCTGAAGTGTGCTGATAAAATGAGGTCTGACATGGCCCCAGGAATATTGTAGGGGCCGGTTCTACTAGTAAACTCCAGCTGCTTTGTGCCAGTTTGTTAACACAAAGCAGCTGTAAACCCAGTTTAACTGGGTTTATGTTTACTCTGCTGCATCAGAGTAGCTCTCGGCAGCTGGAGCATAGCAGAAAATGGAGTTCTCAATGTTTAATATCTAGTACATGTCCTCCGTCTGGGGTATACATCTTGCCCTTGCAAGGAGATGTATAGCACATCTTTCATCTGTAGATGTTGTGATCATATAGTCAATGAAGGTATATGGAAACAACCCATCATGGACAGCAGTCTGCTGTTATTTTGCTGTTGGCAGGACTGCAGGGGCAGGATCTGCCTGCTCCTCACTAGATGACTAGTACAGTTAAAAATAGTTAAGGGAAAGAAAGGGACAACCTGATTATGCTGAAGGTACAACTGAAAACACAAAACTGCCATTAGGCCAGCTGAAGAGCGAGGAACACCCCAGAGTTGGCTGGGGAGGGAGCCTGTGACATGAGAAGAGCCCAGCCTGGACCATCCCCTTGGCAGTGGAGCATGGCGGGGCAGTGGCACTGTCGCCGGGCTGTTGTGCATTTTGGGAAGGCAGATCTGCTTCAGAGGGGCTTTCTGTGCATCCGTTTCCACAGAGGAGGAAGAAAGGGGAGGGACAAGGGCTCTTCCCTTTCCAGGAAAGCTGTCAGTAGCTCGGACACTTCCGGAGGTGAGAGCTAAGAGAAAGGCAGCTTCCAAGCTTTGGCCTCCTATGACCACCCTCCCTGCTGTGCTGCAGAGCCTATTTCTTTGTCTGCTTCTTCCTCTTCACTCTTTCTTTTCCTTCTGTTTCTTTTGGATAGGTTCACTTTCTATGACTAATTAACAATTAATTTGGCTAGAGAGCAAGCGAGCAGAAAGATGTGGTAGAACATATGGAGGAACGCACTGTGCTTGGTCCCTGCAGATCTGAACTGAGAAGCAAGGTCCAGCAATGATGAGTTTATGAGCACAATATGCTGAGAATAAGCTTTGGAAGAGGAAAAGAAGAGAAATGGCAGCAGAGATCCACATCGTTTCTCCCTGAAAGTTGTAGAGAAGGTGAAGAAAAGCCCTGAGGAGTCATTAAAAAGATACGAGAGCAACCAGGGAAAGTGGCAAAGGTTTCCAGACTGAGAAGGAAGGGGAAGACAAATTGGGCCAGATTTTTTTGTAAAGAGCAAAAGCATCAAAACTGTGTTTGTATAGCCATGAGGGTGTTCTGTCCTGGGGGACTTGGGGGACTAGAGGGAGACAAACCTGCAACCTGCTGGTGGAGGGGAGAGGGAAATGAGAATGAAGAGAGCAGAAGAAGGTTGCATGTTATTTGTCTGGTTTCTTTTGCAAGAAATCCCTAGAGGCAAAAGTTAGATGAGACAAGCTGAGGATTTGAAGAGTGGGAGATAAAGGTCTGGCTGGGAGCCGGGGTTGGCTTGTATCAGAAACTGGTTGTTTAGCAAAGGCAGCAGAAATAGAAGATGAGGCATAGAAATTTGACTGGCTCATGTTATTTCTACCATCGGTATTCTGTAATGTGCTAATGAAGGCAGCAAGTCCTGCTGCTGGAGTGAGGCATGCTAGACCCAGACCTGGGACTTTGGCCTGAAGAAAGGGAAGAGAGGGTACAGAGGAGAGCAGGGGAGAGCTTGCTGACACCCATGGACTGGAAATGGGGAAAGGCTGGAAAATGACTCCAACTATGCAGCTAAACCAGCGCAGGGTCTGGTCTCCAGTTCTGGAGCTGAGTGTCACAGCCTGACTTGCATCCATTCACCTCAAGTTTTTCCTTTCCCTCCCTTTCCAGCCTCAAAACCAATATGAATATGGTCAGATGCTGGTAGGGACAGTCCTCAGCCTATGCAATCCCCAAAAGGGTGTGTTGGTGATGCCTGGGAGACAAGGAGTTGGCTCAGGTGAAAAAGATGCCAGGAAGAGTGCTGATGGGGAACAGCATGGGTGGCTGGGTGCTCTGGCCCTGCTTTATTTACTGGCAGAAATACTGCCAAGCTGTTCATGGACCAAGAAGGGGGATCTACAACACAAAGCCAACACTTGGTGATGCCTGGGGTGCTTGAACAGCCAGAAGAACCACCAGAGCAGAGTACATGTTGTACTGGCAGCTTAGTGCAGGTAAGCTTAAAGCTACCTTTAATTTGGTAGGTTCTGCTTTTGGGGAGGTGTGTGTGCACGTGTGTGTCTGTGTCTGTGTGTTGGAATTGGCCAAGGTCAAGCAGTGTCTCCGTGCCCGCAGGAGGAAGGGTGCTGCCTGGGGTACTGTGGCTGTTGGGTGCTTGCCCTCCCTTCTGTTCACACTCATCTTGGGCTGGTCCATCCTCTCGCTTCCTGTGCTGGGGAGTTCACCACGAGGTTAGGCTGCTCTCACTGCTCTTGCCTTGGTCCAGGCTGGATCACATCCATGCTCTCCTGACAAGGGGAGAGCTCCCTGACATCCTGACTGCCACTTACTGGGCTATTCAGAAGCATGATTTTTTTCCCCAAGGCTCAGCTCCCATTTAACCACCTGCAGATAAGGGCCAAATTTCCTGAAGTGCTCATCAGGCAGCTGCCTCCCCTAGGACACTTAATGATGGGTTTTAAAAAAAAAAAAAAAAAGCCATGCTGAACTGTTTGGAAAGATCCAGCCACGTGTAAGCCCTTGGGAGCAATGACTGTTGTTTATTTTATGCCTTTGCCTGCTACCACAGGGCTTGGTGTTGGGCACGTGTCCTGATGATTTATATAAAATTAACTCCTTAGTCCCCACCTTGGAGGAATTGATAGCAATTTGCTTAGTGTTTTCTTTGGAAGCTGAAGATGCTGATGGAGGATGAAAGCTTCAGATTCCTGCTCTGTTCTGGTGCACAAAGAGGCTGTTTGCTCAATTGACACCATCAGGTAGAAATGAATTTCCCATTCTACTCTGTGTTAACAGATAGAGGCTGGAGGAAGGAGCGTTAATTTTTAAACATATCTGAAAAAGTCAGAAGTCCACCTAGGACAGATCCATTCACATTTTAAAGGCAGGTTAAAATCTTCTCGTGGGCAGTTTCCTATCAGGGTGAGAAAAGCCATGGTTCCAAGAGCTGAGCTGCTGAGAACAGATGCTCCGGTAAAACCTCTGGAAGTGAAGGGCAGCCTTGCCACAGCCTCACCGTGTGCATGGCCCCGAGACCTGCTTTGGCAACTGTCCTGTCTGTGCAGCGACGACCTCACGGCTGGGCATCTGCAAGCAAGGCCCCATGGTTCCTCAGCAACCCGATGCTTTAAACCCCCTTCCTACTAGTAGTTACGATACCACTTCCGAAATCCTAGCCTGCAGACTGAGGGTTTATTTCTTTCCTTTTTTTTTGCTTTTCAGTGAAGAAGTGTGGTTGCTTGAATCAGTATCCCCTTGTTTGGAGCAGGGTGGTGGGGAGGATGCTGAGGTCTGGAAGCAATCAACCTTGGTGCCCTGCTCTCAGCCACAAAATGGTAAGTCCTGGAAAGTAACAGTCAATGACTAAGACAATGACTAAATGGCCTGAAGCAGTTGGGTCCAATCTTTCAACTGAATCACGTAGTCTAATATAGAGACACTTGAGCTCTGCATACCTTCCTATAGCACGATTAGGTGAGTCTACACCACACGAGAAAAATATTGATTCCCTTGATCACCCGATGGAGAAGGTTGTTGCAGCCATCAGAGATGTAGGCAGGCAGCTGACTGTGGTCAAAATGGACCATTCAGTCTGACTGTACCTGGTTTGTAGCAGTAGATTTACACTGGACTGTCAGGTCTTTTCTCCTGCTGCGCACAGCTTGCACGGACACGGGGAAGGGATGTGATGCACGTTCCTGTCTTTGATCTATTACTGGGACGCTGCAAGAATTTGGCCAAATCACTTTTCAATTTCTGGGCATCAGTTTCTCCACCAGTAAAACAGGAATGATGCCATCAGTTTTCACTGCAAAGAGCTCCAAGATGGAGGTTAGAAAGCACTAACGAAGAGCTGGCTATAATTACATCCAAATTTAGAAAGAAAAAGGGCCCTTGTTCCCTTGGACCTAATGTAATAAATAAATAAATGGAGCAGTCCCAGCTTTATTGCCAATTCCATCTGATTAAATGGAACTTAATTTCTGACATTTTTTCTGCTGGTGGCCGTATTATAAAGGCACCCCACAGAACCAGCCTGACCTCTGGGTGCCTCATAATTTTCCTGGGCAAGAAGTTACTCTCTTACAGAATTAGTTTCCCCAGCATGCCTTTGTGGGGCTGGTGCTTTAAATCAGGCAGACCCAAGCAGCTGTAGCCCTGACATGGTCATTTTACAGCTGGCTGCTGTTTGTCACCTCTCCCTCTTTCCCAGCTGGTAAGTACTGTTTTACCTTTCTTATTGCTGTGGCGATGACATTATCTTACACTGGAGAATTTCCCTGCTATACAGTTGCTCTGGATAATGTTTGTGTACAGATGATGTTTATGAAAGCCAGGGGGCAATTTACTTACTGCAGTGGGCACTGTGGCAACATGTAAAATCATCGTACACAAATACCATTGACTAAACGGCTCCCTTCCTTCTCATAATTCATTATCGGAACAGGTTACCCGGGGATGGGAGGGAATCTCCATCACTTGGAGCCTGTAAATCAGGGCTGGCTGTCTTTCCAAGGAGCATGCTCTCGCCAAACTGCACGGCCTCGGGCTGGATGGGGGCATCACCAGGGAAAACTGATGGGCTCCCTTACGCAGGTGGGCAGATGAGACGGCCATAACGAGCCCGCTGGCCTCAAAGCCTGCAGGCCTGCTGCTGCAACTCTGGTTGTGCCAATGCAGAAATCAGAAGACTGATGGATAAAATATGTCCCTCCACCTTCCTGAAATCTCTCCAAAGGCCAGGTCTGTGATACGCATTGAGCACACCAGTCTGCTCCAGAAATGGTAGATCCAGTTTGCATGGAAAACTTAATTGCTTTCCGTGCCTGGGCCCCTTGACTTGTTGCTGTCTGTGGAAACCTGAGTAAAGACTGCCTGGATCCATGACAGTCAATGGAAAAGGTCTCTCTCCTAGCCAAGAAGGAAAGGGAGTGCTGAGCCAAAGCCCTTGCTCTGGATACATTGCTCTCCCAAATTCGGCTGCTGCTGGTGGCCTGAGGAGGGGAAGAAGTGCCTTACCACTTACTCCATGCAGGCTCTGCTTTGAAATAGTTCCCTGAGCTACTTTGCCATGTTCATCATGGGGTTTGTCTATCCCAGCAGCCAGCTCTGACCACCTGGGATCACTCCTCATCTGCTCGTCGGATGGGGAGCACAGCCAGGAAGGCAGCGTTAGCACAAGGGTAATAGGTGGACGTTTCCATGCAGCCAGGTGCGGCACGCAGGGTGGCAGGAGGCTTCTTAGACTCCCATGCTTGTGGTGTGGCTCTGAAGATCAAGAACTGAAATGAACAGTATCACTCAACTTTTAAACATACAAACATACTGAAATTATTATGAGGGGTGTCCCCTTTTAGTTCATCTTGCACTTTAACTGGGACCATAAAAGTGCCTGCTTGTGATAAGAAATTGCTTTTATTATTGATCAATTATTGATCTGTGTAGGTTTATATTATTTTATTAATGTTGTGCAAAAAACAAGAATAAAATTATTTATGGTCAGGAATACTTGTTTTATGCTCTCCGTGACGTCAGTAGCCACCCACTCTCCTTTGGTGTTGCCCGGTCTGTAAATTCATCAGGGCAGAGGAATTCCTTGTTGGCACCTACCACAGTGAAACTCTGACCTCCTGGCTCCCAGTGATGGATACCCTCCTCATCTCAGGTACAAAGTTTCTCCACCTCTAGACTGTGATAAAGAAGGTGTGTAAGGACTGAGATAAACAGATTTCTGCTGAAATGGAGTTCAGCTTGTGCAATTCCAGGTTGCTATTGCACGTGGTGCAGGGAGTCAGCAGCTGTGGGTCTGCTCCAGGCATGCCCCAACTCTGGGGATGACCAGAAGCCGGTGCCTTGTCCCCTACCCCAGTGGAAAGTTCTATGCCTGTGGCTGCTAAACACTTTGCAGACATCACCCCCCTCGTCCCCAGGAAGCTCCTGGGATGTGAGAAGCACTATATTACCCCTATTTTACATCCAGGACTGAGCAATTTGCTTGCGCCTCTGCACAACTGGGAACTGAAGCCACATGTCCATAAGACCAGCTCCATCATATTTTTGGGTCTACCAGTATTTTCCTGTGTTGGGTCTGTGTAGACCATTACTGGCTGTGTCGTCATTTTCCTGTGCAGCTAATACAAAGCTTCATATTCCATTTTCACTTAATGCTAAATAATCATCATGTAGTTGGAGTTTGCTGTTTATGTTAAGGGTTGTTTACATTCTGCATGAGATGAAGGTCATAGGGAGAGGTGTTTTTTTTAATCAGACCAATTAATATATCTGGAAGAAAGCAGACAAGTTCTGAGGCAGTCGAGCCCTCTCTCTGCTCTGAAACAGAAGCAACAACCTTTTTGCTAAGCTCAGATCAAGAAAGATTGCTCAGCGGCCATGGTGTGACATCCCTTTTCATCAGCATTACTCTCTCAAGCAGCTCTGCTGATCTGGCCTCGGTCACACTGCTGCCCATGGCTGGCTCAGCTAGTTGTGTGGCCGTGAAAGCAGACCAGAATGCTGGTGCAGCTGAAGGACAGTCCTTCTTGTGGGTGGCGTTGGCCGCGTTCCCTACCGAGCCACCACGCGGTCATGGGCATGCTGGCACCCGCCGAAGGCAGGTGCGTGGGAGGGAATGAGTGGTGGCAGGGCACCGAGGCTGGCGCTGGAAGGAACTCGTCCAGTACAAGCAGCCCTGCTGCTGCGTGGGAAAGCGTGATCGGATCTCAGTTGTATCAGCTGGTTGGGACGTAACAAGGGCAGAAAGGTCCCAGGCTGTTCCCAGGCTTCCTGTCTGTCTGTAGTCAATACTAACTTCGAAGGTTAACAATTAATTAACTGCAATGGCAGCGTCACAGAGGCTATTTCAAGCAAGAAGCTCCCAAGTTTTTCACCCTCACTGGAAGTCCCGCTTGTGGTGCACAGGGGTCTGGCCAGTGGTTTGGATGTGGTGTGCCGAATCCCCGGGCACTGCTGGATGCAGTCCAGTAACACTCTCCCGAAAAATGTGATTTTTGGCTGCAGTGACAAGGCGAGAGCAACAGTCCTTTCAGCCTTAATGGTGTCAAATCTGGGTTCACTGCCTTTTGTCCTCCTCTCCATTTTGTAAGAGGTTTAGTACCCGACTTCTCCTCTAAGCACCGAGAGCAAGAACTGAGCATGAGTGCTTAATTTCTTCCACACAGGCCATGGTAGGAACGTGAAAACTTGGATTCCTTTCTGAAAAACAGAGCGGCTTTAAGAGTTTGAAATGAAATTTTTTCACCTATATTTTTTGCCCTCAGAAGGCAGATAGATTTCAGCAGTCATTTTTGTTATCCTCCCTTAGGCAAAAATGGTAAAATCAAGCTTGGAAAGGTCTGCTGAGACGAATCTGATTGAAAAATCACCCCTCTGGAACTTGGTGTGGTGGTTACAACACAAAAATTGTCAGGTTGGGTCAGCTCCTTGCCCAGCACTGAGAAGATCTGTTTCTAGTGCCCGAAGATTCGGCACACCACATCCAAACCACTGGCCAGACCCCTGTGCACCACAAGCGGGACTTCCAGTGAGGGTGAAAAACTTGGGAGCTTCTTGCTTGAAATAGCCTCTGTGACGCTGCCATTGCAGTTAATTAATTGTTAACCTTCGAAGTTAGTATTGACTACAGACAGACAGGAAGCCTGGGAACAGCCTGGGACCTTTCTGCCCTTGTTACGTCCCAACCAGCTGATACAACAAAAGGTTTCTGGTAGCTGTCCCAGTTAATCCAACCCCTGTGGATTAAGACAAGAAACTATTAGTTCTCCTCTAGGAGGACAGGAACAAATAACTTCATACTTAGCAATTTCTGGCCTAGTTTGCACAGCCCATATTTCAGCTACTTCCTTTTGCTGTTTGACGTCATCCGTTCCAACGTGCTGTTAGTTGAACGGCCTGTGGTGTCAGATGGGGCAGCATGTGTTGGCCATTGGCTTGCGTGATACCATGTTTTTTTCATGTCTTTGACCATCTCGCTCTGCACTCCTAACTTTCAGATGACCTCTGTGTTTAGCAGTAATTTTCCCTCTCTTGCTGCTGTATACCAGCAAAAAATGAAGAAAATACAAAGCTTTCAGCAGTGGGGTTAGAGGAAAGATTGTCCTGATAACATATAGTTCTATTAGCTCCATACAGGACTTTATCTTGGAATTAATAATATTAATCTCCCCCATTTGTAGCCCATGTTTTGGTTCCAAAGCACAGAACAAAGACTTTTGTAATTCTCCTTTCGGCACCTATCCTGCAGCATGTGTGGTTATCCCCCTTGTATGACTGGGAGGAAGAATAGGCAAGAAAGAGGCCAGAGAGGCCACAGGTCTTGCTCAACAACTCGGTGATCCTGTAGTAGATCTGTGTGAGTCTCCATATCCCTTTGCCTTTCTCTTTTATTCTGTCCTTAGGTGAAACAAATGAAGTTGCTTCCTGTAAGAAGCTACGTGGGTTTGAATGGCTGTGTCTGGTCTCCCCTATGACCTGCCTCAAACTTGTTTCTTTTGGAGCCTGGCATTCATGAGCACCTCCCAAACTGATCCCTCCTCTCCACCACTGAGCACTTAATACTTTTTGTTCTCTAAGGATTTCCAAGGAGTTCCCAGCAAAAGCGACCTGCAAACCCCACTGTAGTCAACTAGGGGAATCCGATTGACTTAGCGTTTTGTCAGGCCCGACAGACGATGAGGATCACAGGACTAGGAAGTTCAGACTGGGGACTCCCCAGCAAATGAGATGTGTCACAGGATTTTGTCTTTCTAGGTACAGCTCTAGGGCCTTCATTTGCCGGGGGTCTTTTGAAAAACAAGGCTTCAGGGTACTATGGAAAGGGGCTTTTCTTTGTTTATTTGCTTGTTTTTAAACTATGGAAGGAAGCTGAACCATTCTGACCCTGCCAGGAGCTGAACACATGTTGCTGAGATAATTTTGCAATATCGACTTGGAAGTATTAAATCATCTCCTGTTTGCACATAAACCTTCTCACCTTCATCCAAAACCCTCACTCTGCTCTAAGATTGTTAACTGTTTCCACCCAACTTGTGTGGTCCAAACAGTAATGGAGTCTGAGAACACTTTATAAAACAAAGCTTTATTGAGGCAGTAGGAAAGATGAGCAACAATGTGCCCATACGGCAACTCAACCCATCACTGATAGCAAACACAGGATCATAAGCGATGCCATGGCTCCTGTGCACTGCCAGGGACACTTGATATCCTGTCATCTGGCAGCAACAGCCAATGATGCAAATGCCTTCTGAATGCGTAAGAGTGCACCATCCCTTGGCTCCACCAATGGTAGTGAGACTTGAGGGAAGCATACCTCACATGAATAATGTGGGCAGTATCCTGCCTACACTACTGATGTCAAGCAGGGTGTTGGCAGTCTGTCTATACTGCCGACACTGGTCAAAGGCAGAGTGTCAACGATCTGCCTACGCTGCCAGTGTTGGTCCAAGGGCAGGGTGTTGGGAGTCAGGGTGTTACCTGGCCACTATCCTCTTGCTACAAAGACATTGCAAAGTGGCCTATTACTATATTTTGGGCAGATGTGTACATTTGAGTCCTGTGTTCTCAGCTCATCTGGTAGAATCATCAGCACCGAAAACATCAACAGAAATAGCTCATCTCTACTTCGAAGCCATCCCCCCCTCCCCTTCCATCCCCTGTGCAAACAGGGGAAGAAAGGTCAAATGCTCTTTACTCTTAGTGACCTGGCTGTCATTTACATTTACCCAGTGCTTTACACCGCATCGTCTCAAAGCCCTTGATGTCACCATAGTAAGCAGGTTTTTTTCCTCCACTGTGCAGATGAGGAGAATGGGGATGACAGGGACAGCCCCAGGCAGCAGTGGGGCCAGATAAGCGAATGTGGATCCTTTCTGAGGGTGTGGGAACACAAAGTCACCATCAAGCGCGAGTGGTCTGGTTGGCCTCTGTGACGTCCGCAGTGCAACATGCCATGGACAGAGGTGGGACTCCATAGCCATGTCTCCTCTGAAACTTCATCCAACCCTTTTCCACATGCGATCCCATACTTTCGTCACTCAGAATTTGGGGAAGGTGGTGGAATATGTCTTCAAGCAGCAAGTCAAGCATAGTTTGTAAACCACAATGTGTTTGTTGACATCTCTTATGCCATGTAGCAGGAAACCCTCCCTTGCTGTTGGAAGTGCCCGCCCAATAAACAATGCATGTGCTTAGTCAGGGCCTCATTTTACTTCATCTACTCCTCTGTCATGAGCAATATTCTCTTAATATTTACAGTGTATTTCTGGTGCTAGCATTCATATCCCCTCAGAAGAAGAGCTGTCTTTACCAATATACTGTACTAACATTCCTATTCCGAATCCTTCAAAAATATTGACTTTTCAGAATAAAGTGGAAGAGGTCCAGAATTGCATGAATCAATGATCTAGGCATATTTACTGAAATTCTCTTGGGCAAGGGCTGACACATCTAAAGATTCAGTTAAAAAATTTCTGACTGTACAAGGCACATTATGATCTTACTGAATAAAAATGAGTCTATCCAGGAAAACAGTACAATTCTGTTAAGTACTTTCAGATCCTGTGGGACAAAGGTGTTCTACAAACACGAGATGATGTTTATTACGACTGAACTAGATAAAATCATGTAGTGTGAATAGCTCACTAAATAGTTATATGTGTTAAAAAGAGACAGAAAAATAGCAACCACAATTTATTCTTTACAATAACAACCAGTAAGAGGAAATACCTGTTCTGGCTTGATACTACACTGAGAATAAACAGTGTTTCAGTAGAGACTGACTCACTCAAGGTGTGTGCCTTGACAAACCATGATGAAGAGTGATGCTTTGAAGGTGTAGGACTGCAACTTTCAGATGCATTCAGTCTTTCCACCATTTTAGAGACTCCTTTGCTCACAGGTCGGTGGTGCTTAGCATACACAAGGTCCTCTGCACTAGCTTTCAGTTTTCTGAAAGTACCCAAGTGTCCTATCGGTAGGACTACGGACCCATTTCATATAGGGGTTTGAAGGTGTAGGGGAAATGTTGGAAACACCCTGAGGACCTGATGTAACATGAGAGTAAGGAATAAAGAGGAAAGCACTGGCAAAAGCAGGGAGGATCAGGACTTTTCAGTACCTTGCCGTGGCTGGAGGAGATCCTCCAAGGAAGAGGCTGCTGCTGGCACAGGGAGACAGCTCTGCTCTGTCTATGCTGAGCACAGCTGGGGGAATCACAGACGTCTCAATGGCATTAGTGCCTGTGAAGTTTTTAGAGAGCAGTCTGAGCAACATTTTTCCTCTCCTTTCCATTCTGCCTTCATGCAGCTGCCTTCTGCATCCAGCTGCTGGTTCACAAGTGTGTGGAGTGAGATGCCCGGATCCACACCACCCCCTGCCCTGAGCACAACGGTGTGCCCAGGTTGATGGGAAGGTATTTGGCTGTCCGGGCAGCAGGTGTAGTTTGAACGGCCATTTTCTGTCTTCTCTGCCCTATATGAGCTTCCAGCCAGGCCATGCGGATGAATTAACATACATGAATAAACACAAAGGTATTTACACCTTCAAAACAATGCAATTCTCTCCTCACTTGAGGAAGCAAATTCTGCTGACTCTTTTGGTGTCCCTCCTGGCTTGTGCAGGTCTCTCTGAGCTGAGACTCAGTCTCTACTGTCTTTTCATGCTTTAAAACCTTCACACTGCAAATTACTGTATTCCTGAGTCAAAAGCAATATCCACTATGCAAATTATTGGCAGAAAGAGATCATTTTGTATCCAAGGTCAGCACAAATTTACACTGAATTCATTATACTGCAATTGGCTTGGAAAGGCTTTTGAATGCTAAGATTGTTTATACAGTTTTTATTTCTTTATCTTATGCAGAGGTGGTCTTACACCTAGAAAGATATTTTGATGTTTTAATGGAAATATCTAGTCATTTTACGCAGAGAATTGGAAAGAAATAGTAGTGCTGAAAAGGACTCTCTGTCCCTTGCTATTGCTCTCTCTGAATCTGCAAACAAACCAAGAGCAGCTGGCTGCACGTGCAGCTGCAGCTTTTGCTTATCTACAGTAGGTAGGTGTAAATGAAAACCAGTGATTTACCAGCCCCACTGTACTAATGGCTGCCAGTCACATGCCCTTGGCGACTGTGATTCACTGTGTCAAGCAGGATCTGTCATGGCAAATAATGTGACTGATGCTGGTTGACATGTTGTGTCATCCAAGAAATCTGGAAAACGAACAATGTGATAAAATTCCTTCTTTTTTATTAGCCTCTCTTTTGAGGAGATCTTCCTGATAGTCGTGCCTCCTGAGCCATGTCTTTTCTTTTTTCTTTTCTTTTCTTTTCTTTTCTTTTCTTTTCTTTTCTTTTCTTTTCTTTTCTTTTCTTTTCTTTTCTTTTCTTTTCTTTTCTTTTCTTTTCTTTTCTTTTCTTTTCTTTTCTTTTCCTTTTCTTTTCTTTTCTTTTCTTTTCTTTTCTTTTCTTTTCTTTTCTTTTCTTTTCTTTTCTTTTCTTTTCTTTTCTTTTCTTTTCTTTTCTTTTCTTTTCTTTTCTTTTCTTTTCCTTTTCTTTTCCTTTTCTTTTCTTTTCTTTTCTTTTCTTTTCTTTTCTTTTCTTTTCTTTTCTTTTCTTTTCTTTTCTTTTCTTTTCTTTTCTTTTCTTTTCTTTTCTTTTCTTTTCTTTTCTTTTCTTTTCTTTTCTTTTCTTTTCTTTTCTTTTCTTTTCTTTTCTTTTCTCTTTTCTCTTTTCTCTTTTCTCTTTTCTCTTTTCTCTTTTCTCTTTTCTCTTTTCTCTTTTCTCTTTTCTCTTCTCTTCTCTTCTCTTCTCTTCTCTTCTCTTCTCTTCTCTTCTCTTCTCTTCTCTTCTCTTCTCTTCTCTTCTCTTCTCTTCTCTTCTCTTCTCTTCTCTTCTCTCCTCCCTTCCTCCCTTCCTCTCTTCCTTCCTCTCTTTCTCTCTTCCTCTCTTCCTCTCTTTCTTTGCTTTTTAGGGAAAAGAATTTCCATCTTATCAAAATGGAAAATCTCAATAGCATTCCACTTAAAATTAAAGAACATAAAATATAAAAATAATTCCTGAAAACCATTCGGTTTGAATGTGTTCAGCAATTTCTGCCAGCAAACTCTCCCACTGGAAATTTTTTTACCAACTCTATAAAAAACTTAGCTGAGCAAAAAGTTTCTTCAGACTGAGGAATTACATATCAGACTATGTAAGAAAAATGACTTCCTGATCAAACTTTTACACAATCGTTTCATGGAGTTTGACTGCCCTGTAGCAGTCTATCTTTAGCAGGATCATTATGAGCTATTGGATATTGAATTAACAAAATGCCAGCTGGATTCCGAGGGCAGAAGGGTGTAAATCAATAGTAGCTGGAAATAAAGAGTGTTGTCCGATAGCTAGATGACGAAAATCAGAGCTCACATGTTTGTACGCTTCACTCAACCTGAGATACCGATTCCTGTTGTGACCTTGGGCAATCTTTCCACCTCCTTGTGTTTGGTACAGTTTTAGTGCATAATTGAGAAGCAGCAAGATTTTACCAAACCCAGATTTAGGTATAAAAATATTGTCTATTTGGAGAAATTAATTTCCAGAAATATTTCATACTTCTACAGTGGTGCTAACCAATCAGTTCTTTGGAGTGCTATGCAGTTTCTGAAGCGCAAGTGGAGTGCAAAAGGAGGAAGCTATCAAGAAGTAATATGAGTGAAGAGGAGCACATAAATACCAGGAATGGTAACCATAAGCCGCCACACTAAGAGTAAATTGCTCTCCTGGGACGACGTCTTCTTGACTGGGTGCAGCCATGTAGAGTTGCATTAACTCCAACTGGTCTGCAATCTGCTTAATAAGTCAGCCATTTATTGCTCATATTCTTTACATGAATCCCCAAGGGTTAAATTATATTCATACAGGCCCAGATGTGAGCAAAAGGGACTTGACTTGCTGGTTCTGCCTGCACAGGCATACTCAGAGCAGCTGTCGTGGTTGAACCTCAGCTGGCAACTGAGCACCACACAGCTGCTCGCTTAGTCCCCCCCCAGCAGGATGGGGGAGAGAATCAGAAGAGTGAAAGTGAGAAAACTCGTGGGTTGACATAAAGACAGTTTAATAGGGAAATCAAAAGCCGCGCACACAAGCAAGGCAGAACAAGGAATTCATTCCCCACTTCCCATGGGCAGGCAGGTGTTCAGCCATCTCCAGGAAAGCAGGGCTCCATCACGCCTAACGGTGACTTGGGAACACAAATGCCATCACTCTGAACATGCCCTCTTCCTTCTTCTTCCCCCAGTTCCTTACATGCTGAGCATGATGTCATATGGTATGGGATATCCCTTTGGTCAGTTGGGGTCAGCTGTCCCGGCCGTGTCCCCTCCCAACTCCTTGTGCACCCCCAGCCTACTCGCTGGTGGGGTGGGGTGAGGAGCAGAAAAGCCCTTGTCTCTGTGTAAGCACTGCTCAGCAGGAACGAAAACATCCCTCTGTTATCAACAGTTTCCAGCACAAATCCAAAACACAGCCCTGTCCTAGCTACTGTGAAGAAAATTAACTCTATCCCAGCCCAAACCAGCACAACAGCAGATTAATTTCTAGATGCTTCAGAGAAGTAACATCCCCTTCTGATGTCCTCTTACCAGGATGTTTCCTGCAGGAAGTTATAATTGAATAACCGCTGGAGCAGTGTAAAAGTAGAACAGGACATTTTCCACTGAAAAACAACAGGGCAGAGAGGGGGAAAGAAACTGAAATGCCATATTTTTTGTCCTGGCTACAATACACAGACATTATGAAAAAGCAGCACCAGAAAACCTTAGGATACATTGTTCTAAGAGTTGGGTTCATGCTTAAATTTTGTATTTCTAGTTTCTGAAATCTGAAAAGATTCTTGGACAATACTGTATAACAGACTCCAGATCTCATGCTCAATTGACTTACAAGGTTACTAATTTATTCAGTTACTTCTTAGCTTCTTTTTTACCAACTGTGTTACAGCTAATATGAGGCAGCTGTTTAGGGAAGGCTTGGGACCAGATGTGACATTTTCAATATGAAAATAAGATAGACGTTGTCAGTCCACAGCATCTAAAGGAGTTCAGTCACCTGAAACTTCTTTGGAAAAATAAGTGGGGGACTTGGGTGCTCTTTCTGGGACTGACTCACTTCTCTGAATGTGGAAGATGGCAAATTAGCCATGACAATAGTTAGTGACATATGTTAAGATGGATAATGGAGTCCTCATCCAAAAACATACCAGGTGCTCTTATGCTGTGGTGCAAGGCAGGCAACACATGCCTTCTATTTCACACTGTAAAGTGGAGCTTTGGTGGCTGCGGTACAGGCCCCACTGTGTGTCTCTGAGAAAAAAACATACTAATTCTGTCTTAGGGTGTCAGGTGTGTTGCATGGGGCCTGAAGGAGACATGGGTGTGCAACCAGTATGGAAGGTGGGCCTGGCTGGTGTGCTCCAGAGGGTGGATATAGTGAACTGTGGGCCTGCAATATCTTTGCACCACTGGATCAGGGAGTCAGCAGCCGTGCTGGAGGCTGCTAAAGCAGCACAATGTGTCCCAAATGTCCTACCTTCCTTTGGGGTGCTGTTGACTGTCCTGTTTCCCACCTGTGGACAGTCTGCATGGAGGGCTCAGAGCACACTGCTCTGCCCAGATGGCTAGAGCCTCTTGAAGGATCACTTTGCTGTGGGAGGTGAATGTGAATTTGAGGAGAACTGCTGGGTCATCCTTTCATTGGCATAGCCATGGGTTTTTTGATTTACTTGACTGAGGCACAAAGGTATTTCCTCAATCTCCCAGTATTTTAGAGAAACACATCTAGAAAAAGGTATTTGTGATGAAAAAGTTCAAGGACCTTCAAGGAGGAGTTAATGAGCAAGTTTGTCCGCCACGTAATGGGAGATCACACACAGTGATGTGGAAGAAAACTGGAAAAAAGCCAAACCCCTTGTATTTAAATGGGACTAGTAGCAGTGAGGATAGTGCCTTCAGACAACAGAGTTCTGCAGAAGGAAGCTTCTTGGCTTTAATATCTGATAGCAAACAAGAAAGAACCATTCAGCATCAACAACACAAGCAAAGCAACATCAGCAACACAAGCAAAGGACCTTTAGTTGCTTGATAAGTCAAAGTGACTTGCAGGTGCTTAGAGACCATGACTGTTCAAGCACTTCTCTATCCTGTAACACCTGGCTGTGGTGTCTACTCAGGATATTGTGGTGTCTACTCAGGATAGCTGTGTATGGGAAAAAGGTTTAGAAATATTTTATGTTTATTACAGTCCAGATTCACACTTGTTGCCAAAGTGCCATCAGGACAGTGAACAAAAAGAACTTACCACCTTGGGAATAATACAGATTTTATAGTTGGATGACAGTTTCAGGTTAAAATAATCTAGCCAACTGTTTTACTTTGAGAAGTGCTAAGAGGAGGGAGCACTGAGATGGAAGCTATGACAGCACTGAAAGCAGGGAATAGGCTTTAAACATGGAAGCAGAGGTGCCTGTAGGGAGGACATGGTTTTCAGTTCAGTTTTCTGAAATTCATAGAATCATAGAATCATTAAGGTTGGAAAAAACCTCAAAGCTCATCAAGTCCAACCATCATCCCAACACCACTATGCCTACCAAACCATGCCCCAAAGTGCCAGGTCTACACATTTTTTTGAACACCTCCAGGGATGGTGACTCCACCACCTCTCTGGGCAGCCTGTTCCAATGCCTGACCACTCTTTCGGTGAAGGAATTTTTCCTAATATCCAATCTAAACCTCCCCTGCAGCAACTTGAGGCCTTTTCCTCTTGTCCTATCGCTTGTTACTTGGGAGAAGAGGCCAACACCCACCTGCCTACAACCTCCTTTCAGGTAGTTGTAGGGAACAATAAGGTGTTCCCTCAGCCTCCTCTCCTCCAGGCTAAACAACCCCAGTTCCCTCAGCTGCTCCTCATAATTGTGCTCTAGTCCCTTTACTGGCTTCGTTGCCCTTCTCTGGACATGCTCCAGCACCTCAATGTCCTTCCTGTACTTGAGGGGCCCAAAACTGAACACAGTGCTTGAGGTTCGGCCTCACCAGAGCTGAGTACAGGGGGACGATCACTTTCCTACAGATTTCTGGATTTCTACCACATAATGCTTTACCACTCTTTTGTACAAATCGGAATGTGACTGTAGCAAAAGGGTCATGTGTCTCTTTCCTCAACTCCTGTCCCAGACAGTGACCTGCATGGCTGTGACCAAGTTGACACTTTCTCTTTGATCAAATAGGATCTCCTCAAACTATTTTATGCCATTTTTAATTTTCAAAAGTATATTTTAAAGTTGCTTTTTTTTTTTTTTAAGTGAGAGAAAAAAAAAAATCTTATTTCAGTTTCTATCCTCTCCCTTTTCTCCCTTTTGACAGGAAGGCAGATGAAAGTAAACAATATTGAGTGTTTACTTAAGAGGACCACTTTTGATTAATTTTTTTTTTTTTCACTTGTTCAACTCTTTAAAAGAGAGAAGGTCATCTATGTGTTACACAAAGTCAAATTTAGACTGGAGATTCTTTAAGAAGTAATGTGTACTATCCTTCCCAACCTCTTTGCCTTCCCCCTTTGTTTCACTCTTTGAAAAGAGAGAATTTACTAAATAAAAGCTATGGGGTATTTTTGCATCCAGTTCTCAATTAAAAATAGTTTTTCGCTCAGTAGAGAGATTTTCATTTTTATTTTCTCAGTATCTTTTCAGTTATTAAAAGGTACAAAATAGGTCCACCTTCAATATCTGATTCATTTTTCCTTTCAAAAGTCTGCCCATGCTGATCTTTTCTCTAATTTAATTCCATGCAACCTTTTCAGATTGAAATTCCTTACTTAAGATAAATAAATAAAAATGTTCCTGGCACATTTAAATTTACTCTGCATGTAAGAATAAAATATATATCCATGACACTAATGCCAAGCTTATATAGTGGACCCAAGTGTGTGCTTTGAGAGATTGGCAGTGAGTGCTTGGCCTCAAAGGTAGGATGTGTAGGCAAAGGATGAGTGAGATTGCCTTAGACTGAAGTTGAGCTCTCAGCATATTACAGTGCCAGTTTTCCTTCAGCTTCCCCTCTTACATTGACTTTTGTACCCTTTCTGGGGGTTACAACCCAAAAGCTGAGCAGTGCCAATTCAACCTACATATTCTTTCTTGATCAGTTCTATTTCTGCTACATCTTTTTTTAAATGAGGTGATTCAAGTTAATGCCTTTTTCAGGACACTTTTTTTTTTTCTTTCTTTTTCACCTTTTTGCTCTTTGTAGCTCACCTCTAACTGGAGAACTTCAGAGCACATTAATGGTGTTTCTCATAGTAGAATATTTCAGTGACTTTTCTGCAGTATAGTCTGTTGGTAGGTCACTGCAAAGCTCAGTTTAATTCCCCCATGTACTAATGCCTGTCTCTATAACTTTGTGGATGATGTCTAACTCCTCTCTTATTTTCCTCATCTGTATGATGGGGATAGTGATTCCTTTCCACCTTTAAAGTTGTGGATGTGAACCACTCCAGTAGGATTCAGCATAATTACCTTGCCTTTGACTTAATTCATCTGAGGTTTAGCCACTTTTACCTAAATTTCTTAAAGCCTCCTTAACTCAGGCTTTCCATTAGTTTTAGTGTTCGCTCTCTCAGTAGTATCCTTGCATTCTTTTTCTCCTCTTGAGTCTGCAAATCTACCGTATTACTATCGCTGTAAAACTGCATACATATGACATGACCTCAACAGATCAGATGTTCAGCTATCTTGGTCTGAGCCTGTCAGCATTGTTCTGTGTATTTGTTTCACAGTTAATACCCTGTGTTTTTCCCATTCTGCACAAACAGACAGAAAACTTAAAGAAATAGTTTTAACCTACAAAATATATAGCCAAAGGGGGGAAAACAGGCAAAAACAGGGATGTGAAAAATGGGCTCAGAAAGTTGAAACAGCTGACTCTGAACCCTGGTTGCCTCACTTGACGTCCACCCCTGCAACCACTGAACGAGTGACTATGATTCCCCTGGGGCTAACCCCTGATAACCCATGATATATAGATTTTTTTTGCTATGTATGGGAATGTTTACCCACAAACCAACCTAGCCACCTACTTACACTGCTTCCCATTCAGCAGTCAGAGCAGGCCTGTATTTTTCCTTGTTTTCTTGCTCTTTTGCTCCTCTATCTCTGGTCTTCTCCAGGCAGGAATTCCCATCAGTCATGAAGGACTGCAGCCCTCATCCAGGCTTCATTTCAACCCTTGCTCTTTAGTCAATTTGTGAACATAGAATCAAATTTATCTCCCCTTGTTATTATTTAATTCTGCAGTTAGGTTGCTTTGGTTTGCAAGGCACTTTGGGCTGCGTATTTCAGGAGAGGTGGCATACAAAATAAATGTCTATTGACTTGGTAAGGATGAAGATGTCTCATTGATTCCAATATTCTCTGTATTATTCTCTGACTGTTCCATGCTCAATATCCCCTAGCTTTTTCTTCTTTTCTTTTTTTTTTTTTTTTTTTTTTTTGCTGATTGCTGCTGCACATTGAATACATCTCTTCATTGAGCTGTCCACAATAATGCCTTTATCTTTTTCCTTGGAGGTTACAACTAATTCAGAGCCCATAAATGTTTACAAGTTCTTTTAAACTGTTTTCCGCAAACCACATGTCTAAGCTGAGTTTCATCTAGTATGCTACTGTCCAATTACCTAGTTCGGTTTAGTCCATTTGGAGCTCCTTACAATCTCCTGTCTTAGCTAGGCTGACTTATTTTTGTTTCATCAGCATGTTTTATCCCATCCCATTTCCTTTCTGCAGGTTAATGAATGTGTATTTTTTATTACACTTTTGTGATGAGTTGCAGTGTGATATATGGCTGTTTCTTTGAAAGGGAAATGAGACAGCTATCTATCGAGAATGACCCCAGTCTTGGGTTATAATCTTTGGACAATACTATTTGCTGATCTCCTGGGAATGGGTTTATTGACTTCTTTTTATGGCATTTTAAATTGTAATTATTTACAAGCGTAAGAACACATGGCTTTTTGTGATCTGCATTTATCTGAAGATCTAACAGCCCCTTATTACTGTGAATATAGTCTGAAAAAGTACCTGCATTGCTGGAATAAAGGTTTTCTCCCCCATTTTATGGATAGAAGTCAAAATCAGTTGGGAAAAAAAGATTACAAAAGATAAGAGTAAAAAGGTCTACCCAGCCCAGCCCCTCATAGAAATGGGACAGAAAAGCAGTAATACTTTTAGGATAGTTTTTCAGCCTTCAACAACTTTGGTTGCTCAGGGATTTCCACAGGCAGAGTCGGTATGTTTGCATTTACTAGCCCTCCACGGCAAACAGGCATTTGACCCAGGATAAAGAAAACTCTGGTAAAAATGGTGGAAGTTTTCTGAGTGCTTGCTGCTCTGATGGCTGCTCCTGCTGGCCAGGTTCTTTGGGTGGTGCCTGCAGAGGTAGGAAAACTGTTCTCAGACAGGGCCAGGCCTGGACCACAGGTCTCTGCTAGAGAGAACATGCCTGTGGACATATCTGTGTATCTCCAACAGTCATCATCACCATGCCTTTAGCTCCAGGAAAACTGCCTCTGCTTTGGTAGGCACTCCTGTGGCTGGGTTGTTTGTTGTTCATATTTTTACATCAACCAGGCAGGAAATAGCATAGCTTTAACCACTGGGGAGAACTTCCCTGAGATTTCTCCAAATCTGCACATCAAGCCAAGGACAGTGCTGGTGGAAGCAACTTTTCTGCCTTGAACTGTGGACTCTACCCTTGCTCCTGTATGCTCCTTTTTTCCTCTCTTGCTGGTTAATCTCTGCTACTAATCTTGCCTTTAATTGACATTGCTGCTATTTCTCTTGCTGGAGATTCTCCAGCGGTTTATTCTTTAGCATGTCTAAGTTTCCAAGGTCTGATGTGATCCTCCATTTCTCTCTTCTCAGCTGGCTTCCCTTTGAACCCTACAGATCATAGCATTGCTGCATAATTCAGGCTGAAAAGGACCTCAGGAAGTCTCCAGTCCAAACTCAGTTCAAAGAGAAGCCAGATATGAGATCACATCACATTGCTCAGGGCTTTATCCAGTTTAACCTCGAAAACTTCCCAGAAGGAAGACTACATAAGTTCTCTGGTAACTTGCTCCAGTACTTGACTGTCCTCATGGGGAAAAAGGTTTTTCCTGATACCCAGTTTGAACCTTTCTTTTTCCAATTTATACCTGATGTTTCTCATTCTACCACCATGCATCACTCTGAAGAGCTTGGTCATCTTCTTGATGACCTCCTTGTAGGTCCTGGCAGGCTGCTATCAGGTCCACCTGAAGCCATCTCTTCTCCAGGCTGAACAAATCTAGTGTTCTGGCTCCTAACATCTCTTCCTCCATTTTTGCAATGTCTGTCTTGTATTGGGGCACTCAAAGGGAGACAGTGTCTAGATGTGATCTAACAGGTGATGAGCGGGAGGATAATCCCTTCCCTCAAGCTCCTGGCTGTGCTCCCTCTAGCACAGCCCAGGATGCTGTTAGCCGCCTTTGCTGTCAGGGGACACTCCTGTGGCACGGGCAGCGTGCTGCCTGCCAGGACTCCCCAGAGCCTTCGCAGTAAAGCCAGTCAGCCCCAGCCTGACCCTGGGCAGACTACCACCAATTAACCACTCTCCTCTGAAACCAATCCTCCAACCAATTTTTTCCCACCTGGTTGCCCACCCATCCAGGCCATAGTGTCTGAACTCAGATACAAGAATGTTGTTGGAGACAATGTCAAAATCCTTGCTCAAGTTGAGATAAGTGATGTCCAATAATCTCCCCTTGTCCACAAATCAAGTTATTTTATCATAGAAAGCAATTATTTTTATCAGGAACTATTTACCTTCAGTAAATCCAAGCTGACTGACTTTATGGGTGTCCTTGCTGTGCTCTTCCCAATGAGTGGGATGGGACCTGTTCAGCCCCAAAGTCTCAGAAATGTTCTCAGAATCTAATTGCTTTATCACTTTTTATTCTTTGACCTTGAGTTGTTGTTTATGTTTCATTTTTCTCACTCGAGAAAGTGCATTTCTCTCTTTGGCAAGAGTTCATCCTCCTTCTTCATGAACACTGAAGCAAAAAGTTCATTTAATTTTTCTGTAATGCCTCCCTCTTCTGGCATCTGATCACTGCTCTTCTGTCTCTGGGAGACCCTAATGATTCCTTTGTTGACCTCTTCTTTTTTATATATTAGAAAAGAAAGTTCTATTATTTACCTCAAGTTCTTGTGTAGTCTTCATTTCACTGTTTCCTTAGCTTTTCCTATTTGTTTGGTGTGGGGTTTTTTTTGGTCACAGCCATCACCTCATGCTGCAAGATGTCTCTGTCTTCCTTAATACAGTACCTGCTGTTTTTTATGACTTTTATTCTTATCTTTGATTATTTTTTGTTAAATTTGAATTTGCTGCACTTCATCTATCAGGAGCACAAGAACATTTGACTTTTGTATTATTTTTGGCATTGCTCTCAATTTTTTTTCCTTTTCTAAGTTATTTTCTAATATTTCTATTCTCTAAAATGCTGACTACTGGAAGTTTGATACCTGTATTAGAAAACCTGCAAATACACAAGACTCCATTTTCTTTTTAATCCTGTTCCTCTCCCCTGTTTGGGGAATATAGGAGCAATGGAGCAACCCAGGAGTCCTTCTGCCAAGTGGGCTGCATTGACAACTTCCCCGCTGTGCAGCACTGCTATCTATTATTTTATGTGCGTATGACATCTCAGTTATCAAAAGACATGGGTATGGTACTATCTGTTCAATGTCTTTCTTGCATGAAAACCCTTTGAGGAGTATAGCATCATTTCATCCGTTTAGCAAGCAAAGGTCTGAGGAAGAGAAGGCTAAATAACATATCTAGATGATGGGAGACCCAGAATTGTAGAACTATACTGACTGTTGGGGGTTGCACAGTGTCCCTGAATCCACTGGTTTCTTCCGATAACAAAATCTTAGATAATATACAATGAAGTGCCCAAATGTACTTGTCAGAATTGAGCAAGTGGCAAAAAAAGGCCAGGTGTCACTCCCAGATTATAGATGTCCAGAAGAGCTGGTGTGCATTTTTGAAAGAGTGGAGATAGTCTAGTTTTCTTGAGTTTACATGGGATTTACAAGTATGAAGTACAATGCCCTTCCTAGAGAAGAATCACAGGCAGATTTGCTCTTGGGTTGTTTTGTTGCTTGATGGTTTTTTAAAGAAATCTCTGATATGCTTTTCACTTCCTTACTACTTGCACTTAGGTTATTTAGGGTCTCAGCTCTGTGTGATGTTTATTTCAGTCAGGACTTTAATTCTTAGAAGTTCTGGTTGCAGTGTAGAAGGCTGCTCGTTTGCTTCAGCATAGAATTTTTCCCTGAGTATTTAAAATAAAATTTTTCAAATAATAATAAAAAAGTAACTAGTCATAAATTAGAGACATAGCTGTAACCTGCTCCCTCTCCTATTCTAATCAGAAATTCACCCTGTTCTAGGTTATCTAGTTTCCTTCTTGTTCTCTTTCAAGGGCCTTTTCTTTTCTTTCTCCCCACCCCCCCCCCTCCCCAGTTTGGTTTTTGCTAGAGAAGAAGAGTCATTAAAAAAAAAAAAGCACAACAGCTTTAAGTATTCCCAACTGTTACTCTATTGTGCACCTTTATACTTTTTGCAAATAGATACATGCATGTAATATGTATAATATGTACATATAATATTTATAGAGATCCAGTTTTCTAAAAGCAGGCTCATGACATTGCCCTCAGCTCCATACCCCTGTAGACAATTACTTGACATGATTTCTGGACAAGCCAAGTGTCAGTAGCTTCTTCTTCACTGCTTGGAAGAGCTCATTGCTTGAAAGAAGTGCAATTGCTGCCCTTACCCACATGGCCCATCCTAACTAGGGAAGAAAATCTGAGGATACAAGGAACTGGAGGCCCCTTGAAACCTCATAGCAAAATAGGAGATGGCATCTCGCCAGATTGGCAGCCTCTTGATCTAGCCATCTAGCTTGTGTTCAGGGATTGCTCATACATGCCTTTCTCATTTCATAAAGGAAGGCATTAATAATTCCTGGCGGGGGACAAGTACTTCCCCGTCTAGCTCTTTACCACCCATGAAGATCACAGAATAAAGCCTCCAGTGAAGGACATTGTCTGACACTCAAACAGTGGAGATTTTTGTCTGTGACTCTACAGCAGTCAATGGGCAGCTGTGAGAAGATGCCCAAGCCTGGTACTTCTCATGCCTGCCCACGCTGTGACCCTGGCCGCCTTACTGTGCGTCGCTTGCAGTGTAATTTGGGTGGCCGTACGAGGTGACACAACAACCCTGTAGGTATCGGTGTCCACCCAGGGGCTGAAGGACAGCACATGCTGGTGGTCCCTGCCGGCAGAGCAGCTGGTGCATGGGCCACACGGCCGATGAGCTCAGTCTCCCAGGCGGGTGGCCTCTGGAGCAGCATGCGGTAGGCAGGACTGATGTCCCCTTCCTCACCCCCACTGCAGGCAGTTTTGCTTCCAAACTCGTGCTGGTGTGGGATTTTTGAGAGTAGCCTGTCTCCTGCCTCTAACCAGGTGTACTGGTTTAGGCTGGGATGCAGTCTCTGCTTCTGCATTAAGCAGTGCAAATGGGTGTTGGTGGGTTTCAGGGAGGGAGTTATCCTGTCCCCCCAGCCTACACTGACATCCTTGCACATACCTAGCATGCATGTTACAAGATGCGGAACAAAACTCAAAACTTACCCTTATCCTACCACTACAAATGCTGCTGCAGAGGCCCTTCGGCCAAAAGCTTTGGATGACCAGCTGCACTCCATTGCTGCATTGTTTCGGACATAATTGTTATTCCATCCTGTACTTCCCTTACCTCTTTTTATATGAAGGATCATTGTGACTACCAACTCAGGAAACACTGTTTTAATTTCTGAAGCATAAAAAAAAAGGGTGAATAGTGAGCTTGAAACGATTCATTTAAGTTTCCAATGTGAAGCAGAAATCCCAAGACTTCATGGTGTTGAGGCTGCCCGTGTGGAAAGAAAAATAAAACGTGTTTTGTTGTTCGTGGATTTGAAATAAAGATGTTGCTCACCAACACAATAGAAAAATCACCAGACAACTCTTGAAATTGTTTGGTGACCTTTCTAGCCTGTCAAAAGTTAGTGAAGACATTTAAAACAAAACAAAAAAAATTATCAAATGTTATGAGAATTGGTATGAAAACTAAAAGGACATTTTTTTCCATCATCAGGATGAATTTCTTGGCATAAGAAAAGAAGAAATAAAATTAATTTAGCCCATCTAATGTGATGCATGCACTTAGACTGACATGACAGGGAAAGATATACTCCCACCCATCACACTGTTTGCATCTTGCAGGAGATGTTTTATATACATACGTACTGGTTACACCACTTCTTTTCCCTTGGTCTATGCTCTATTCATGAAAATATATTTGTCATTTTGGTTTACATAAAAATATTTTATTGTAACAGAATCACAAGCCCACTATGTAGCCTGTGGTTCTCTCTATGAAATTTTAGATCATTAGTTTCAATGTTTTAGAGCTTCAGGCACTGCTTTGCAGTTATGTTCTAGCGAGCTATGTTACCCATCGCAGTTAAAACATGTAAGACTGCGTTAAAAATGTAGTATTTGTGAGAAATAAAGCAGTTGTTCAAATCTGTTGGGAAAATTTGCCAACGTAGCTACAGTATCATCTCGTCTGCTCTCTGCTTCCATTATTGATCATAATGGGGAAAATGTATTCAATGGAAATTACTCACACTGGGTGACTGTAATTTTGTAAGGGAAGGTCACAGAATAAATTAAAATTAGTTTTATATAATTTTGCTTTATAATTTGAGACTGATCCTTAACTGGTGTAAAATGGTAAGTTTTGCTCAGATCAAGAGTGATAAAAAATTTACTCTGGCTAAGCAGCTCTGGAGTACGAGACACAATCAGAAATGTGATACTTTTAAGTCAATTGATCTGAAATCTGCTGTTGATCAGATTTATCCAGCTATCTTTAAAACCAATGTTTTTTTCAAGATCAGTTAGGTTTCATGGAAGAAATCCCATCCTTACTGAAGTCAATGGAGAAAAAGACATCATTCTGCCTTCACCGGAGCATATGCAGAATTAATGCCTTCATATGCTGCTAACAAAAATGAAGGGAATGGAGAGAGAAAAACGGTCAGTGGCTACACTACAGTTCTTAAGTCAGAAAATAACTGTGCTGCACTTAGTATTTGTGCTTCCATAACATGTAGGTGTCCTGATCTCATTCGCACTGAACAGTTGATGCCCACACAATATAAAGGGGAGTTTTAATAGTCTCACAAGTCAAGGGCTTACACTTTGGTAGTATATAATGAAACTACAGGGAAGAGCAAGGAACTACATCTACTGAGGATGCGGTGTTTTTAAAAGAAGACTGGACAAGTGGCCAAAAAGATAGAAAGAAATGTTGCATTCAAGTGTGACTGCTGCACGCTTGGAGACTTGAATGAAAGGTAAAAAGCAGGGGAGACATAATCAGTAGTCAAGTCTGCCTGCATTTAGCACCAGTGCATGAAGCTACTGCAAGATCTCGTGCACTGTGTAAGCTATGTGAGTACTCATACAAAGGCTGTTACTCAAGCTCCTTGTGATGGGATGAATTTTAATCTTTTGAAAGAGTTTATGCTCTTTGATAATTTTTTTTTTCATAATATATACTAGATTGCTTTTTGGAGGCCCAATTTCTAGAATTACACAATTATTTTTCTAAGATAGCCTTGCAGTTGGACTTGGCCATAAATCTGTGCACAGGATGTGCAAGGACGTCATGTAAACCTTGCAGCCTTGGAAGCTGTGGTTTTTCTACTGAGGGGAACTGCAGCTGCTGATATCTGTGAGTCAAATAAACCTCTGCCTTATTACCGTATTGCTATTTAAAAATACGGAACAAACATCTCTCTTTGAATAATAACAGAAAAGCTGATTGTTCCATGCCTTGGGGGCACGAGTTTCTGAGGTCAGTAAGGACAGCAAAAAATATTGAAATAAAATGAAAATATTGGAGGGTTGTGGATCTCTCTGAAAAATAATTCAACTTCAGTTTCATTCCAGTGTGGCCTGGGGATCTGGAAAATATTCTTGATCTACCAGACATTTGCAGAGTTAGTGCTCTTTAAAAAAAAAAGAAATGTTTTCATGTGATTCCTAATTATATTCTTTTCTAATGAATGGAGACAGTTGCAGATGATTTGTGGCAGGAGATAGACAGAAATGATGAAAAATCAAATGGGAACAATGCACACTGATGACTTTCCTTGAGTCTCTGTAGAGTGATTATTATTGCCTTTTACCAGACATAGTGAGAAAAGCATATCAGTGAATTGGTAAAAGGTCGTTCTACATTTCTTTCTAATTTCCCTAAGAATACAAAGATTAATCTTTATTTAACTCCCTTCTCTCTAAAGTAAATCCATTAGCAAGTCACGACTCAAGCTATCGTGATAGAAATCTTCAGTGCTGTCACACACTGATGCTTTTCTTCCCCTCCATCCATGGTCTGTAGAGAACTGGAGGCATCCAGCACTGGCTCTTCTCCCACACATGAAGCCTTGTAGAGCCCAGGACTCGTCCACACTTTCATTCCTATGTGGAGGCAATTTTCCATCTTTCCTTCCAGCATCTCACAGGACAAGTCTCACTAATATTGAGGTATTAATGTTTAATCTGGCTTTGTGGTGAAGTGCATGAGGCCGTCATGTGACAGGAGGGACCAGCTGCTCTGGCTTGCTGCTCAAAGTAGGGCTAACTTAATCCAGGTTGCTCAGAGCCTTGTCCAGGTTGGTTTGGAATACCTCCAAAGATGGAGGCGGCACTGCCTCTCTGGGCCCCTGCTCCCTCTGTGAAAATTTCTTTCCTGGTGCCGGGTTGGGGTTTCCCTTGCTGCAACCTGTGGCTGTTGCCTCGTCATTTTGCTGTGACCCTGAGCAGAGGGACTCTGGGGACCATCCTGGGGCTGCAGCCCGACGGGGCTGGCAATGGGCACAGGAGGCAGTGTAGTGGGACGGCTCTGACGGTACCTCTGGGAGTGTCCAATCCTTCTTTTAAAGGAAGGTGCCAGAAGCCCTCCATTGATAACAGCTACTGCTTTAGGCATCCTCTTCATGCTACTCATTGCAGACTGGCACCAGCAATGAATTAAGACTTCACAGTAAGCATAAGAAAGATTATTACTTTTTTTAGTAAGAGTCAAAACTGTAGTAATTTTCACTTACACCACCTTTAGCAAAGCAGTATTCACACCCAGTTCTTTCACCTTCTCACCTTCAGTGGTGCCCTGCAGCATCAAGGTCCACAGCATAGATCCACTTGTCAGGAAGGAATTTTCTTTTGTACTTGAGTTGGTTCAGTGTTTAATTTCATTGCTATTCCCTTCCTACCACCTCCATTCCTGCCTCCAGCTAGTGCCTGGAGACGGCAAGAGCACACATGGCCCTTTTGCCTTCTCCAGGGTCTTCACTTCACAGCCCAGAAGCGAGCTGGCCCTAGGGGTTCCCCCTCCAGCTGACCTGCCCCATGGGGCTCAGCAGTAGCTCTACAAATATCTCTGATAGCTCTGCTGCACAAACGGGATCTTCCAAGAGGGCAGAGCCAACATCTGGAGGTCAGAAACCACTTCAGCCGTGCTAAGCTAACTGGTTCCTATTCATGAACTGAGACTTTCAGGTAAATAACTCCAATCATTGCAATTTCTTCTCCTAAGAGAATGTTTCCAAGACTTTTATTGTGTCTATTGACCTGCCTTGCTTTCCTGTAGCCCTGCGGCTCTGCAATATTCTCTCTGAAAAAAGGGGACCCGTAATTCACATAGTGTTTATTTGACAGCCTTTGTGCAGTCAGGGTAAGGGAAGACAATGCTGGGGAGGCACGTTTTCCCCGTTCCACTTGCTGTGATCCCAGTATGTTTTGTCTCTTCTGCCTGAGTTGATGGGGTCATGTAGTCGGCACAGACTGACAGTGTCCTGTGGTTGTAACGTTCAGCATTTTTGCTTCTGACTGTTTGCTGAGTCTGACTCATGAACAGGTTTAACAATCAAGCCAGGGTGAATATTTTGTGACTCTGACATTTTTAGAATAATAAATAGACCAGTAATTTATTTAAAAGATGTTCTCATTTCATAAATATTTCCACAAAAGCTTGAGGAAGCTTAATTATATGGCAATTCTTCACCCCATTGTGGAGGAGCAGAATTATAACTAGCTTCACTTTCCCTGCTCAGCAGCTCTGTGATTTCTGATCGTACTTCTAATTGCTCAGAAGCAGAACCTGCTCTCCTTTAAATGATTGTTAAATGATTCAGGAATCATATTTATCTGGAGCAATTGTTCCACTGATCTTCACAAAAAACTGTGATGGGAAAAGCATCACTCATTTTGTAAATGGCAGTTCTTAAATATCTTGTATTTCTTCCTTTCACCAAATATGCATCTTCTATAATATAGCATTGGGTCATTTTTTATTTTTCCTCTAAAGAAAACTATGCTAATTACAGTTTGACTAGACAAGTAGTTAGTGAGAGATACAGTTGCCTGCATAGCCTGGAAGAGCTGTTAGAAAAGGTTTTATCAATTGAAGCTCACGGGAATATACAGCTTAAACTTTTCAGAATGAGACTGGGCATCCAATCAATATCTAAGCCTATTTCATGACCTTTTCTCCCTGTGATTTTTACTTGCTGCTCAGCTAACCAAGAATCTGTGATACGACCCTTTTTATTTTAGTATGTCTTTTTTTTTCAGAGATTGATAGGGGAATTCTTAACGCTGAAAATCATTAGAACTATTTCACTTCACAATTTCTTTGTTAGACTAAAAAAAGAGTTATAGATGTATACAGGAATCTGGAGTCTGAATACTTCATATTGACAACAGGCCAGACTCCAGTCTCAGCTACACCAGTGCAAATCAGGAGAAATTTTTTTAAAAAAATCAGTGTAGTTACTTTAGTTTTCAGTTGGTATAACTCTTAAGAAGAGTATTTTCAGGAAGAAAGTTCTTACAAAGTCAAAAATGGTACATATATAAATTGCTATTCTTTGTATTTATCAGTTTACACTTTTGTTTTCCACTGAATAATCCTTTGCTGGTGGAATCCGGGGATTCAGATAGACATTTGGTAGCTCAACAAAGGGAAAATGTAAAATGCAATGAAGACTACCTCTAATTTCCTTTAGTCTCATGCTGAGTTACTACCAGCATGACCCTGAGAGAAGTATTACTTCCTGAATACATAGCCTTGATGAACAATAAATTTTTCTTTCATGACAGGTTTATTCCTTTGTTGAGGAATTGCTTGAGAGCTATTTCTTTGTATATAGTGAAGGTGTAATTGGGCTACGGCAGGCTTATTCCTTTAATAGGTTAGGCAATAATTTCACGTCACCTTTTAGTACACAGGGCTTTCATTCTGTTAAACTGATTGATTACTTCATCAGGATTCATTTGCCGGCATTTGTATAAAGCAGTGTCTTGCAGAGGGAAGCAGTATACAACCTTACTCCTTTGCCAAGAGGGCAGGGTCTGTGTGAGCAGAGACCACAGCCACGCAGCCTGTGCTGCACAGAGAGGTCTGTGGGGGAGTTCAGACCAGAAGCTGCCCAGTCTCTCTCTCCATCCAAGGCAGACCTGATTAAACACACCATTTGCCTTCCCCATCAGACGTTTGTGTAAATTGTTCATGAAGTCCTGCTCATCCTTTGTGGCCTGAATCTGCAGCCACACAAACCTCTTTTGAAAACCTCTTTCGAAAACCTCTTTCCACTGATGTTGGGGAAACCAATGTCTATGTCCATAGAGGCAAAGAGGTCCTTTTGGAAATTGCACCCCATCACGACCGAGCGGTGCCTCACCATCTGTGAAAAAGAAATTGTCCCTAAGTTCTGAAAAATATTTATCATTGTTTTTTCAAAAGCACATGCTGTTGTTCTGACAATCATCTAAATTGGATTGTGCTGAGGAAAAGCTGACCTTCTCCTTTCTCCAGTAAGGTCTTCTATTGGAATTCGATAAATAAAATCACTCAAAACCCACTTAAAATTCCTCTTAGCGTATTTCCCTAGATAGAAGCCAGAGTGAGGAATATTAGGCTAAATTCTCTCTTGACATAAATCCATTGACTGTAAATTAATCTACCTCTTGGAGCAACCTGATTGTGGCATCAGGTGAAGTATCCTTTTGGCATGGCACCCAGGACCTAAACTAAGTTACACCAGAAGAGAATTTGTTTTGCTATCACTGTAGTCAGAGCACTGGCTCTGATTTTAGTACCACACTAATAAATCTTCCTCGCAATGTTGCATGATGAAGATTCAGCAATAAAAACTTACTTGAGTTTCCTTACAATTTTAATTTACAAAATTGATCCAGTCAGAAGACTGGAAGATTTTCTTTCAGAACCAAGAAAGATGTTTCTGTGAAGTTTTGAAGAAAATCTATTTAAGCTATGTTTGAATCTCACTTCGTTAAATATTTAAGCTGATTTGCTGTTTTGATATTTGTTATAATGGCTTTTGTGTCTCACTGAAAAACTTGTTGCACTGTTGCCCTCAGCACAGAATTTCCAGAGAGCTACAACTTTTTGGAAAGTACAGTGCTAGTTATGTGTGAAAAAGCAATCATCAAATGAAAACACTGAAGTAATTATATCTGCTTGGATATTTTTGCCTAATGCTGTTATGAGGAGCCCAAAGCACAGCCTGCAGCAGTGAGGGCTCCCAGCCATTATCAAGCCTGAATCCCCCTGGATGAAGCAAGACAGACTTTTGCCTCTGTATTGTCTTTCTCATCTCTATATTTGTCAGTGTAAGGTCTTCTTATTGAGGTACAGTTTTCATGCACATTAGTCACCCTGAGCAGTCTGCACAAAGTAGATCTACACTGTGCCATGGCTTGCCAGCAGGCTTCACTGCTAATCTACCGTGAAGGATGCTTCATTTGCTGCCAGGTGGGTTGCACAGAGGGGCCGCGTTGTCCCACTTTTCTTGCCCCTGTCCAGAAAATTGCAATCATGCTTTAAAATGGGCAAGTGGAAAAAGGCAGCCTCACATACCATGCACACATTCTGCCTCATTTAGCACCTACATGGAAAAAAAAAAAAAAAAAAGTTAATAGAGCTGCCAAACCAATTACATTAGATTAAATTAGATTAGTGAGCCAAAAAATTAAGACATCATGGCAGACAGGTCTAGGAATGCTGTGGCAAAAAGGAGTATGGGACACTCGGCTCTAGAAGAAATGAATTTACTCAGTGAGCTACCACTGAAATAAAAATATTTTAAAAATGTCAGATGGAACTAAAACATTTTAGACATATGGTGCATTAACCAAATGTTTAAACATTTGCCTTTAGCTGCATAAATGTAAAACTGATGGAATGTGTTTAGCAAGCTATACAGATTATCTTTAACTGCATTAAACTGCACATGTTCATTGTAATGCAGGCCAGTTATAAATGCAATACAGACCACATATCTCTAATCTCATCTATTGATGATATCTGTTCTTTTCTATTGCATTGAAAATTGTTGGTCATCTCTATCTCATGGTATTATTTCTACTGACTGAAAAGATGAACATTGAACATTAGTAATCAACACTCCCCCAACACCCAAACCAAGCAATGCTTTTTTTTCTCTAATTAGGGTACTGGGCTGGGTGGCAGAAGGAGTTTTTGCTACACATACTATAAATGATCTTGTGAAATCACCGCAATTCTCTAGGTTTAGGTAGTTTGCCAGCTTGCAGAGATAGCCATCTGATAAATCAGAAGAAGCCTCCTCTGTCAGCCCCTGTCTGGTTTATATAGATGCACTGGGAGTTGTAGGGAGTTTGGACAATTCAAACAATAAATGCAGAAAATATGCACTCAGCAGGTATTCTCAGATGGATAGCCATCCCTCCCACAATGTATAAAACTTCTGGGGTTTTCATAAATATCCACCAATTGTCTGAATAGGAAACAATGTGACAGAAAACAAAGCTCCCCATCGTTATGAGTGAATTTGTGAAGAAAAGAGTCACCTTTTTCTATTGTACAACAGTTATAGTCTTTCTAAAAATTATGTTCTTTAAAAAGTGCCAAACCAAACAATTTTCTGGACTTTGAAAGGAGATGTCTTGACAATCCTTACTTTTATTGGCCATGAAAGCTTCTCAGTGAAGCAACTGAGAGCTCTACAAATTGTACAGCTTGTGATGATGTTTTGGGCTGGTTAGGATTCCTACATTCTACTGTTGAAACCTTCAGACAGGCACAGAGATCTATTAGGTGGGAAAGGACAGGGGCTGATAAGTCAAAGGGGAAAAAATGTAATTGCTGTGATACCAGTTAGAAAGCAAGTGAACTGACTGCAAAGACGGAAGGAGAGCATCCGAGTTAACCTGTGGCTAAAGAGTGGCTGCAGTGTATCGAAACCATCTGCAGGTGCTGCAGAAATGTTTGAGGAAAGCCACTGAGCAGAGCACAGTAAAAATTGATGGTCCAGGTCAGAAATGCTTTAAGTCTTGTTTTAAAATCAGGCAACATCAGAAAGCTGGTGATACTGTGTGGCAGTGATGGATTAACCCTTTTGCTTGCCCCGTGACGAGACTGAACACAATGCTTCCTCAATCTGTTTGCCCAGGGACAAGAAGTAGAGAGCTCGACACATTGGCACAGCTGTGCTGGGGGTGCAGGCTCTGAGCAGGGCTGGTGAGCACAGCACAGACCTAATGGGTGGCAGGAGCTGCTGCCGGGCTTTGGGACTCTTTGCTGCCTGCTCCAGTACTGCTCTTCTCCTCCTCTCTGCTCTCCTCTAGTGTTTAAATATAGGTGGTTTTCTCTGTTGTCAAAATCGCCAGACGAAAGGTTTGGATTTTGTTGCTAATTATCGCGTTATCTTCTGGGCTTGCTAGGAGAGATCAGAGCAGGAGCTTTTCCTTCCCATTTATCTCACACCATATTGTTGAACACCATACGGAGGACCTACTTGCTCTAAAGAGCATATGCAGGTACACTGTTCTGGCACACGTATGAGCTTCATGAAAGACAGTTTGATTCAATATGATTTCCAAACCAGAGGAGAGCACAGCACGCTCAAGACAAGTTAAAAACCATTGGCAGTTGTTCTGCTAGTCGTTGCTTTCCAGCTGCACTCCCCAAAGTGCGTTGAAGCTGGGGAGCCAGCGGGCTTGCTGGCTAGCGGAGACGTCTGCTCTGCGTGCTAACGGCAGCCTGGCACGGCCTCGTGGCCAGCCCCACTTCTCATGCAGGCTGTGCGAGAGAGCTTGGAGAGCCCTGGGGTGCTTGGAGAGACATCTTCCTCCAGATGCCCACGCTGGAGGTGGAGGGGCTGGGGCAGAGGTGGAGGCCAAGCCCAGCCAGCTCCCGGCTGCTCGGCACGCTGCTCTTTCCAAGTGACAGAAACATGCCCAAAGCGATTACTCACCTGCCTGAAGCAGAAGAGGCCCATATGTAATGGGACAATTTGGCTTCCAGTTGGTTCAGCAGGTTTCCATATCACTCTAAGAAGTGTTCGGCAGTATCAAAACTGACATTTTTCTACATTTGTATTTGGTTCAGTCAAGGACAACCCAAAAAGTAAGTGCAAGAGCAAGCTCAGGAGAGCTAGAGGGAAAGGGACAGGCACACAGGCAGAGGGGGGAAATGGGGATCTCCACGGTCAGGCTGTCGTATTAAACTGGTGCCTTCATCTCTAAGACAAGTACCTGTGTGAGCTGAGCCTGGGCTGTGCTTCTTCAGATGGGCTGTGAGCCACAACGACTCTGGACCCACAGGACATGTCTGGTGGCACCTTGGGAGAGGATTGCCAGCTGAGGAGGGTCACTAGCTAAATAGCTGCAATACTAAAAGACAGCTCATACTCTCATGAGCTTTTTCTTCAATCTTTTATCCCCTATTTCTCCGTCTCACATAATTTTTCATGCATTTGGCCCAAAGCAGACATGGACCATACCCAAACAATGTGCAAGAGCTTAGACTGTGCTGGGAGAGGCCACAGCCCAGAGGGATTTAGCAGCACTGTTTACCATGATATTGAATTGCCATTTTGGTTGTCTTCCATCTCTGACCACCAATTTGTATCCTGAGACCTCCAAGCAGGTGCAAAGGTGGATAAATGCTCTTTGCTGATAAGGGCACGGCACAAGACTAGTGGCACAAAAAGGCAATAACCTGTCGAGTTTATGCGGCAATTGAGCCTCCTGTACAGATAGGCATTTATTTAGCTCTTGAGAGTAAATCTCTCCAGTGAAATTCAGAATCTCCCAGACACGGGAAGACTGAGCCTAAGGCATATTACCATCTTAATACTGAGCTTCTGCGAGAAGTATTTCTGTGTGAATTGGCCTTGTCACTCCAGATGATTATAGTGCCTTTCCCAAACAGCAAAACTGTGCTAGAGAAACCCATATAATTTAGAAAGAGATGACTAGAAGCCAGTTCTGTGAAAGGAATGAGTTTTATGTGAAGATAATAAATTTGGGTGTGACAGACATACTGAAGGAAAGCTGCTTTAAAATAATACATGTGTGCCTCAGAAGTTGTGGCTATCTGCCCATCCTTTCCTGCTTGCACTAACTTACCCAGATGTATGTGTGCCTCCTCACTTGGAAAATACTTTCTAACTCCCCTGCCTTTACGACTGACTGGCCTAAGTCCAAAGTCTCGGTAGTATCATATTTCTGTCTGCATGCCTTAGTGTTCACAGCTAAACTAATCACGGCAACTAGAGTCAGTTAAGTACCTTAGTGTCTGGATGGATGGAAGGATACTGCTGGAGATTAATTTCTCTGCTTTAACACTAAAATCCATGTAAGAAGGCTGGGTCAAATCATCCTCACCTCTTACTATGAGGCTATTCCAATGGAAATTATCATTCTTTTATACAGAGCACTGGGGGGAGTGCTGATTTTTACCCTTTTCTTGATCAAATTGTGTGCACAGCAGCTGGTATGTGATACTGGGCAATGGGGCAGACGGCATTTACTGGACACAAGTGGCTGCTGTCCAACCAATATGATTTTCCATGAAATATGGTAAGAAAATCATCTTTTTTATGAATGTGGACCTTGCTTTAATGATGTCCTAGCTGCCTCACAGCTGCACCTCTCGGGTGGTTTCTCGGCATTACCCTTGAGATGTTTCAGAAGTTGAAGCAAGTCCCTGATGCAGAACAGCACTTGCTACGGCAATTGTTGTGCTTGCAGCATGGACAAAAGTTGCACTGCTTGCCCATGAGCTTGTAGATTGAATTCAAAAGCTTGGATGACAGTACCAGAGAGATGACTTCTTGAAAAAAAGCTGTCTTTTTTTAACAATACTTAACCAAAAATACGAGGTCTTCTGTTTCACCCGCTGACTGCCATAAGCAGCTCCAAGCACAACAGTAAGTCTATAAATATAATTTGATTTCTCATACCAAACCTGAGGAAATCTGTGACCCTGACTAGGCTCTGTGGCTGTTGCAGATGGATGCAATTCTTATTAATTGCTGTTCAGGTTTTAAAGTGCACAGTGGCAGCTCTGGCTCATTATAGCATAGTGCATCTTCAAATACGTTCACCTTCCCCTTACTATAACTCCTTGATTTTGGTTGATCCCATTCCTTCTTTAAAAACAGAAAACATTTTTGGAGTGTAACAAATCAAGAAGAGTATGTTTTGCTGCCATGTTTAACGTGAAGCTAGTGTGTGATGGTAAAGCAGCTAAATTAGGCCAAAATGTGGAAATAGAAATAAACAAGATAAATGAACTCAGATCAGAGAGAGATGTGGACTAGCAGTGCTCACTTTGAAAATATTGGTCTTACCTCCATGAAGGTGAAGGTGTCTCTCTTTCCACAACTGAAAAGTCAAGATGAAAGGGTCTGCCTATATTTACAGGGGTGGTGTAACATTTGTTCACAAAAAAAAAAAAAAAAAAAAAAATAAATCTGCTTTGTTAGTATGATAGAAATGACACTACAGCAAGCAAAACTAGGATAGGGAATGGTATTGCTAAAGCAAAAAAAGTCCAATTAACAAAGAACACTTCGAATACCTGAAAAACAGATACATCTCTTCATAAGGGAAACCTTTCTCTATTAGACACACACAGAAGGTGTGTTTTTTTGGAGACACTGACTATGTAATAAAAAGAATTTATTGAGATGGATCACAGCATCTTATTTGTATCATAGCACATCACCGTATTACTTGCTTGGGTCTTTGGAGCTTTTGACACATCACCCTTGATATGCATAAGTTTATTGCTTCTTTTGTGATGTTGATGGTCATGAATTCCTAACTCCTTTGAACTAGATTTTGAAAAGACCTAGTGGAAAAAAGTGCTCTCAGAAAACATCTGTTAAGAGTGTGAGACACAAGAAAGGAAATGCTGTCACCGCAGCCTTCTTTGTTCAGAGTAATCTAACTAGTCATCTCCTGTACTTGGAGCTATCTTGTCAGCTAGGTATTGTTTCTCTTCTGCTGAGCAAAATCAGATTGACGACTGTGTTACTAATTCCCAGAAGAAACCAGAACCTTTACACTTCTGAACCATTTCTCAAAGTATTACCGTTTGGGGGTTTTATTTCACATTCCATGCCAGATTTGGGATTTCCGTTTCTTATCTGGCTCCTCAGTGTACGGCCCCTGCACCCCCTTTCCCACCTCCCTCCACATGATGTGGACACCATTAGGATTTCCTCTCCCTGCACAGCATATACAACAAGGGCTTTTCCTCCTCAGTGGCTTCTCCCCCAGCTCCCCAGCCAACATTTGCCTGGAGGAAAGTCAGCTGTGTCTAAAATCACTGAGAGAAGAACAGCAGTATCAAAAAACACTGCCAAATAGTGCAGGAGGGAGCTGAAAAAGGTGCTCTGAGGGAGCTGAAAGAGGTGCTCGGAGATAATATTTCAAGTCAGCCCAAGCTTTCTGCTACATTTTCTTTTGGATCAGACTGCTAACCAGGTGAGGTTCAATCAGATTTCAGGATGCAGAACTATGTTTCTAAGGTTTTTTCCCTCCTCACCTTAATATACCATAGTCTTTAGGTGGCAATTCTTGACCTGGTGGAGAAATGTCTTTGAAGGTGGTAGCCAGTGCCCTGCAGATTGCTTCAGAAGTGAGGCAAATTGCTGCACGGTCTCCTTTTCCACTCTTTTCTGATAAAACCATTAATGCTCTTCATGACCAAGCTGTGGCAGTGCATGAACCATTAACCTTAATCCATTTGACATTCTCCTTTCCGTGTTTTAATTACATTTACAACTTTCCAGGAGGTTCTTAGCCTTTCTCTTTTTATCATAGGCTTTTCTCAGAGGACCCCAGCTTCACTTCAGTTTCTCCTGCACACGCTTAGTAACATGTGCAATGTACCTTTCTTGTGGCCACAAGATTTGGCTTGTAAAAAGTGATTTGAAAAATAGGAACATAAGTATATTTTTATATTTGTATTTCCAGGGCACTTACCTACTAGTGATTTTCTGAGCTCTTTATATAAAAAGACAATAAATCAGGTAAAAATAGAAAATAATCTAATCGATGCTGAAGGCCATCCAATAGAAATGGCTCTTGCAGCTTGACATTGATTCTGTCTTGGTTTCTGGAACGTGCTCCTTGCAACACGGCTGCATCTCCAAGCACGGTTGCTGTAGCTCAAAGTAGAGCCATATATAGTGTTATTATTTCACACAGGCACTGGGCTTGAGATAAAAGGCATCTGGTTTACAATGTAGAAAAGTAGCTCATGGTGCAGTTTTGAAAAGAAAAGATCATCAGCTCCATGAAGCTGAAGGGCCTTGTCAGTGGGCAGTGATTCACAGCTACCAGAAGAGCTCTCTTTTGTCACTGCAAAGGCTGTAGGTCCCATCTGTGCTGACTGGTGGGGCAGATCTCCCCTGTCATTCTGGTCCTCAGGGGTCAAAACCCAAAGCATCTCAATCTTACTTGAATCAGTCTGTGGCTGTAAAAAATGGAGTGCAGTTCATTGTGCCACAGCAGATGCCCTCGGTACCTCTTTCTCTGCAGTCGAGACTCCAAAAGTGATGGGTCTCCTGGAAACTCGGAGCCTCCTCTGGCAGCCTCACGTGGTTGTCCTGGGTACCCAAAAGCACCTGAAAAGATGACTATTTGCAGCTAAATGAATTGGGGCAGGTTTTGTCTACCTTATACTGCTGAGGAAAAATTGTTTAACCCCTGCTAACCGAGATAGTCCTTAAACTAGACCAGAGCTCACATGGGTTCACTTTCCCTGCAGATCTCTCTTGAATAACTTTTTCAAGGGCCCTATTTTTTTTCCTTCTGGGCTGCTATTGCTAGTAGTGGCATGATAGAAGCCATATCAAGTCATGACTGGGTTTCTCTGAGAGCCTGGAAATTGTAACCCAGGGCTTTCTTCCATTACTTCACAGAAACACAGCTTACAGGGCTATGTCAGCAGAACCACAGATGGTCGTATTAAAAGAAAGAGATTCATTGTCACTGTGTTATTGCACACAATGCTTCCAGGTAGCATTTTTTTACCCTGCTCTCAACCTGGGAGTCATTAAAGCATTCTGCTGAAGTGAATTCTGTTCTTTATCTTTCATAAAACCAGGGACAGACCATGTATGTATTCCTACAACACATTTTTCCTGCCCTCTCTGTAAATAGGGTGCCTACTGTCCCTCATTTCTGCAAATTCAAGGCACCTCTCACGCTTTCACATCACGTCAGTGAGTTAGGGAAGTAGAGCAACTGCCATTTAATGAGGAGAGACTAAAGTCCAGTAGGAAGAAAATTGAGAAAAGAGAAATTCAAACTCATTCCCAACCAAATTCCCAACTTGTTTCTTACTCTGATGATGATCTTTTACTGCTGATTAATGAAAGGTGCTGAAATGAAATAGCTGGATAAAATGGCAAACGGTCAGATCAAAGGCTTATGTAGTTTGATATCCTTGTGTGTGTAGGGAAGAGTGAAGTTGTTTGTATAAGAAAGACTACAAGAACAAGACAAACATACATGATACTGGGAATAGCTTTCAATCATTTTCAGCTTAGGGTTTTTCTGTACAAGGAATGATTGTTACTTCCTCTCCCATCAACTTGTCGGGTGTTCAGTAAAACCATGCAAAAATTTTTCATGCACAAAACCCTTTGGCAAAGAAGAAATGTTTATTGACTGGATCGCTTTTACCCACATGTTTGTCAAATCCTTCAAAGGACTGTCATAGAATTCTGAGGCAGGACTTACCTTTATAAAAGCTGTGCTGACTTCCAAAAATACATCATATGTATTCAGGCATCCCCTGTTTCTATTTTTACGGCAATTCCTACTAATTCATCTGGTAGCTGTGTCAGTCTTAGATGTCAATAGCTCCCTCGATCTCCCCTACAGAAAGGGAGGGCATTGCAGCTTTCCAGTTCTGAAGTGGTTTTAAGGGAGAAGTTAAAGTATCATAGCTGACTATTCAACAAATTGGCTGAATAGCTCAGTATTCAGATTTTTAATCTGTATAGGTTTGTGTTGACTGCCTTGCACTGACGCCTTAAGTGATGTGAGTAATATCTATCATGTGATGGCTGCTCTTCTTCCCTCCTCTGGGGAGAAGTGTGTGCCCTGGAATGTCTTATTTTGGTACAGCTTTATCAGTTTTGTTTTTGTTGGGCTTTGTTTTGAAAACTGGAGAGGGACTTTTTACTGGGGCATGTAGTGATAGGACAAGGCATGATGGCCTTAAGCTGAAGGAGGGTAGATTGAGATGAAAGATTAGGAAGAAATTATTCACTATGAGGGTGGTGAAGCACTGGCATAGGTTTCCCAGAGAAGTTGTGGATGCCTCATCCCTGGAAGTGTTCCAGGCCAGGTTGGATGGGGCTTTGGGCCACCTGGTCTAGTGGAGGGTGTCCCTGCCCATGGCAGGGGGGTTGGAACTAGATGATCTTGAAGGTCCCTTCCAACCCAAACCATTCTGTGACTCTATTCTATATTTTCTTCAAAAAATGCACACATTGCTCTGTATTTATTTTAGAGAAGGCAAGGTTAGAGAAACAGGGACCTTAAGTCTTGAAGGAGCTCAGTCTCAGGCTGACCAATTCTGTCTCATCCATAGATAAGATTTGCCCTAGTTTTAGAGAGGTCCAGAAGAGCAAAGTTACTGAGTACAGATTTTATTGAGGCCTTTAAGCAGACTTTAAGATATTTTGGGACAAAGATATGAATCATTTGAATGATCCATCACATTGTGAATTCTATTTGGTAGTCTTTGGGAAGCCAACACGAGACCTGGAGGAAAAGTCTGATTTCTTGTGGTCAGCTCTATTTGAAGGGCTGTGTGAACCTCTGGGGTACAAGCTGGATGACTTAAGTCAGATATATTACACTAGTGATGCAGGAGTAAATAACTGAAGTGGGTCACCTCTAGGCATGCAACACATCCCAGCCAACTGCAGAAGCCATGTGCAAACCCTCATGCAACAAGTTAGCATTGACAGGTGTCATGGTTTTGGCAGGGATAGAGGCAATTTTCTTCCTAGCAGCTGGTATAGTGCTGTGTTTGGATTTAGGATGAGAATAATGTGGATAACACACTGATGGTTTAGTTGTTGCCAAGCAGTCAAGGACTTTTCAGTTTCTCATACTGCCCTGCCAATGAGAAGGTGGGGGGTGCACAAGAACTTGGGAGGGACATGGCCAGGACAGCTGACCCAACTGATCAAAGGGATATTCCATACCATATGATGTCATGCTCGGTATATAACTGGGGGTCGGCCAGGAAGCAGGGCAGCTCAAGAACTAGCTGAGCATCCGCTTTGGGTGGTGAGAAACCATGCTGTTCATCACTTGTTTTGAATATTCTTTTATCATCATGATCATCATCGTTGTTGTTGTTATCTTTCTTTTCTATCCTATTAAGCTGTCTTTATCTCAACCCACAAGTTTTACTTTTTTTTCCTTTTCGATTCTCTCTCCCATCCCACTGGGGGTGGGGGGTGAGTGAATGGCTGTTTGCTTGTTTTAGCTGCCTGCTGGGTTAAACCACAACAACAGGGAATGACTGCTCCACAAGCAAAGGCCAAGGGGACCCTCACAGAAAGGCTGGGTTTGGGCTCCAAGCTTCTCAGACCTGTGACATGCCAGACCCCCTCTTCACATGGACTCCACACGTGATCTCGAACTCACAGAACATGGATTGGCTGAGAAAATAATGCCAAAGAGAAATTCAGCAGAGGGAGTTTTGTCATTAATATTACTCTGTATTCTGGTGTGTTGTGGAATGCCTAAAGAATTGCATTCCTGGTGTTCAGGAGCCAGCCTCATGTTCCTGCTAGCGCTCTCCGCAGCAGCATTGAGCAGCCACCAAAAGGGTTGTTACAGAATGGCTTGAAGTCTTTTCATGGTTAAGAGATTGAGGCTGATGCTTTCTAGCCCTGCTAGCTCAGGTGCCTCTGCTGTGGTTGTTTTAAATCCCCTCAGGCTGAAGCTGAGCAATAGAAAATGATAAAAAGCAACAAAGGACTCACTAGGAATTTGGTACGAAGGGAGGGCATCTAAGCTTGCTGGGGCACTCATAGATTTTTCAGGCATGCATCCAGTGGTAGACTCAGACTCTTAATTTCCTTTAGGCTATGATTTCATGTGGCTCAGTTTATTCATAGGTACCTGAAGAGTTTAAAAGTCTAATACAATCCAGAAACTTCCTAATGACCCCAGACAGCTCCATAAAGCAAGCAAGCACTGGAAAAGTAATAACAACCATAATAGCTGCAGTTTACTTCCTAGAGCTTTAAGCCCTCCCTTCAGAGCACAGAGCCAGGCAGGGTCAGCTGGGTCATCCGCCGCGTGGGATGCACCCTGGTAGCAGCACACTACAGAGCTGGCTCCAAGGTATTGCTCTTTACTCCCACCAAGTCAGTTATAAGGGGCCTGTGCAGTTTAATATGAGGTGTAAGAGTAAACCAGGTTTTGGTTCCTTCAGATCACTGGAACAGTACAGCCACTATTGTGCTACCGAGAGTAGTCCCCCCGGCTCCTTGGCCCGATTACAGCTCGGGTAGCTGCAGTCTGCCTACTTACAGTATCCCTGGAGTTCCTCTTGGCAGCGTTATTCTTTTTCCACTTCTTGTCCTAATTTAGTTGGGTTATCTTGCTGTGCACTGTTAAATGCTACCACAATCCATATCGGGGTGGCTACATGTCAGGTTTGGGTGAAGTGATCTCTCATTAGGGGAGCCTGATCTTCCAGGATTCACTCCTGTGAATAATCCAGAGATCTGTAATTAGGCTTCCAGAGGTCCAGTGCTACTACTGGGCAATGCACGCAGAAGAAAAACATCACTCGAGTGGCCCAGAGTTTGATATGCACATCTACAGAACATCCTTGCTGCAAATGTGAAGTCTTTGTTTAAATTTGCTGTTTCAAACCAATTTGAAAATAAACATAACATTTGGGGAAAAAAACCAAGAAACTGAAGGGAAACTTCAAAAAAAAAAAGCGAGAAACTGAAACCTTTCTTGCTCTGAATTCGTTAAAAACTTGGGGCTTTGAATACTCTTGTATACTGAACAATGATATCCACGGCTTTCAGTTCAGTTTGAGTTCAGTGGAAGCCAGAATTAAAAATGCAGCTCACTGGGCTCAGCTGGAAATGGATTAAAACCAGTGGAGCAAAGACTCTGCTGTTCTTGGGAGTTTTGCACAGATCTACAAGCTATAAGGATGTTCACCAAGAACTTTGAGACAATATTTTTAAAATAAATCCAAAATACTAATATGTCTGTTTTACCAGTAGACATTCATTTTTCTTCCTTTCTGTGGTCTCTGAGCTAAGCAACTCATCAGCAACACGTGGTGAGCAACACGTGTCACCTCCAGAGAGCAACCCGTCCCATCTGAAGACAAGATCTAAGATAGAGAAGACGAATTATCCCTAGGGCTACCTTTTGCTCTGCTCTGACTATGGAGGAAGCTTTTATTCGTCAGTTGGCAGCATGGAGTACAGCCACCCTGCATAAGTGACTAATGGGAAAGGCATCTAAATTTCCTGCATGTGATGTAAAATAGAACCTTGATTTTTCTTTCTTCAGCAACAAAACGTATCAGTGAGTTTTGCTCAACAGGAAATACATACAGTATGTATGCACATATTTAAAAATCACACAACTTTAGGGTAAGTTATACATGGTGAGTTACACATGCATTTGTTTTCAGATGCAGTCAATATCTATACTAGTAGGAGATTTTTAGGTTTTGATATACTGCTCTGATGATTGCCTGTGTAGGGTGAAATGCATCCTTAAACACTGCACTGTCAAAGTAATATCCACAAATCATTCAGCGCCCATCACTGGCAGATAGTAAATATTTTATACCTTATTGAAAAATAATATTTCTTCTTCTCAAGTATTGCTCATGTGTTCCCTTTGGGCAACTCTCAGAATAGCCTTTTGGGATTCATAAAAACTAACAGTTCCCTTTATGCTTTTAAAGCTTTCGTCACATGGGCTCCCCAAAGCACTTCCATGGCAGCAATCCTAGTCACTTAGTTTGAGAGATGAACATACATTAAGGGGAACGTAGGGAGAGTAAAACTTCTTTTGCCTGTTCCAGCATGAAGATGTCACCTATGCTGTGTGCAGGACTGCCACTAGCAGAGATGGCCTCTCTGCAGGGGTGCCGTGGAGGAACGGCCCTGCTCTAGGAAGATGTTTCAAAGCAATGTATAATAAAAATGGACGGTGTGCCTGGGGAAGGCTACTAGATTCAGTAGGAAGGCTATGAAAGGAAGATGTTGTATTTCCTTTTTTTTTTAATCCATGATATTGTTATTTCCCACATCCTGATCCATGTTTTTACTGCTGTGTTTGCAGCTGGATTGAAATTACTGGGTTTGCTGATAATCTTTGCTTTAGAAGACAGACGTCCCTTACATCGTACCAGATAAGACTGACACTGAGCAGGATTTCTGCAGTGACATTCAGGCTGGACCATGGGCACCTCTGCCTTAGAATCACAGAATCGTTTTGGTTGGAAAAGACCTTTAAGATTATCAAGTCCAACCATTAACCTAGCACTGCCAAGTCTACCACTAAACCATGTCCCTGAGCACCACATCTACATGTCTTTAAAATACCTTTAAAATACACTTCCCTGGGCAGCCTGTCCCAGTACTTGTGAACTCTTTCAGTGAAGAAATTTTTCCTAATATGCAATCTATAATTTTTGTTTTAAAGGGAGGGAGAGTGCAAATGCAGTCCCCCACTACCGCAAATTATGCAGTCGAGTTTCCTGCATTTGGGGAAATCACAAGGGTCAGCACACCCAAAGTGCAGGAGATGAGCCTCGCCCTGGGAGAACCACCTACCTGATCATGATGTCTCCCCTGCCAGGTAAGTGTTGCCTATTTTGGGGCTGCAGGGTACCGTGGCATTGCTCAGCTTGGCATTACTTCCCGTAGCAAGCAATGTCTGCCTTGTCAATCCAAAATTAGGCAATAATTGAATTCTGCCTCTCCTCATGATGTGTGTGCTTAGGAAGGCTGTTAAAACTTGCAGATAGGTTGCCCTTACATTACCCACATTATCACTAGGTCCCAAAAACTGACCTGGGTATACCTTCTGGAGAGCCAACTTTTGGACTTGTCCATGGACAGCCATCACCATGTGATGGTAGGGTTGCACAAAGCTATGTCACGCTATGGGGATGTCCTTCTTAACAAGAACCAGAGCTCTGCTCAAGTCCATGCCTGAGGTGACACCAGCTGGGAGGTTGGTCTCAGCCAAGCACTAGGTATGGACTCGTGTGTTGGCTCTGCAGGCAGCACATAAGCTGTGGGGATGCTCTACCTAGGCAGGTACTGAATATCACTGTAGAAACTGAACAGGGTTCTGCAGGTGGAGAAGAGGACACTGCCCACAAATAATTCCTTCCTCCCCATCTGTTGCTGAAATGCTTTCCCTCCAGCGGTGGAGCAGGTTGACATTTCCTGGGCAGTTCCTGCTCTTTGTGGTCTGGGAGGAGGGAGTGAGCCATGACATCCATATGCTATAGTCCTCATACAGCTGAAAAATGGCACCGGTGCTGCGTGCTGTTAGCTGCTACTGTTGATGACGGTGGCCCAAGTTTCATTTGCTATGCTTATGCTTTTGAGAAACAGCAGTTTGTCATTATGTCCCTGGAAGCTGGAGATTATGAAGGGGAGAACAGAAAAGATAATAATAATAGTAGTAGTAGTAGTAGTAGTAGTAATAATAATAATAGTAATAATAATAATAATAATAATAATAATAATAATAATAATATGGCTTCTGGAATGTAGTTCGTGAAAGCAGTCTGACATTCTGCCCTTGAGCTATTCCTCCAAACTAAATTTCCAGCATGTATTCTTCCCTTTCAAACGTATAATGGAGTGTTGAGCCAGTGAGACAGCTGGGAAGTTCGAGTTTCTGCCTGCACAATGGCAGCAGTGTCTGTGCTGTCAAAATTAACTCTGCATTTTTTCCTGCTTGTGCTGGAAAAAAGATCTCTCTAACCTTTGAAAAATATACTATGTGCTCAGAGATCTTATGTTCCTCCTTTGGTTTAGTTCAAACAAAGCTGATCAAAAAATTCAATTCTAGCATCATTCAGATAGCCAGTGATATTCAAATATTGGCATCATGAAGGTCTATTTTAAACACATGATCTCAGGGTGTGTGGAAGGATAAGCACAGTGGATCACTGCTTGGCTAATGAGGGGATGGGCACTGCATAAATACCTGAAAAGAAGCATCAGCCCAGCTCTATAGATATTTCCAGACTAGGTTGACACAATACCTCCTGATACTGGCACTTGCCAGGTAAATCCTGCTTTGGGTTGCACTTACCCAAGGAATTTTGTCATGTTCTGTGGGGTGTTGCAGCTGAAAGGGAGGGCAGGATCCAGTCTATTTTATTACACACCTAATTGTTGCTGAATGGTGGATTTTGGGATTCATTTATCAGCCAATGCACAAACTGCATCAAAACATCAGACACATGAATTGGCACTTTTTGACCTGAGCTACTAGACAAAGAAGGTTTGCACAGATTTGTGATATCCATTTTGACCTCTTTGCCTTTGATGGTAATAGCACATGTTCAGCATGAGCCCAGTTTTTAAAATATAAGTGACCCCCTTGAGGATCTGTTCTAAAAAACTTGGGCTTCTCAGTGATGGAAAGCAATGTTTTTCTCGTTAAGGGAAGGAGGGAGGCAGGTAAGGAGGATCGAGCACTCTGCTGCTTGGATATGGAAGGCACATGTAAATGCAAGATGCCATTTATCATTATTTGATATATAGCAAAATACAGTAATTTCATTTAGCAGCAGGTTTTGAGAAGATTAAACATGCTAGGAAAATTGTTTTAAAATAACAATGTAACAGGATATTGTAAATTATTTTGCAGTAGGCTGTCATGCCATGTCACCATAATTCTTCAATATTTAATTAAAACCTGCAACAACTTAATATTCAGGTCCTGTCAAGAAAACTAATTGGATACAGGGACCAGCTGCTGGAGAAGTTTGGATGTCAACTTCAAATGGTAATGTGAGTGGTTCATGCTGGCTTGTGGGTACACATTTACAACACTTGATCACCACGGACTTATGGAAAAGGCTGGTTTTGTTTATAATAAAGTCTTGGCATTTTAGCAAGAAAGATTCATCTGTAATGGCAAGATATACTAATCCTATTTAATTAGAGACTTTATTTAAAAACCAAAACCAAAACCAAAACAATTCTCAGTTTAATGAAATAGAAAGTTCTTTCTTGGGAAAGGTGATACCCACCGGTGTTCATGGTCTTAGGCACCTCTGCTTCTGAATACCCAACAGACCTTCAGTTTCTCCCCTTATCTCTGAGATTAAGATCTTTTAAAGTAAGGGTGGATATTTCACATCACTAGTCCCCTTTTTAGCATTGTAATCATTGCACTGGGCTGAGCAACCACTAGATCAGGCTACATGATTATGGGGGGATAAGTTCGGGAACCATAGCACCCATTGGAGTGGGGCCAGCCACACTGGCCGGGTTTCATGCTAAATAATGAAAGCCCTGACGTTAAATGCACTGCAATGAATCACATGCCTATTCAGGGTGATATTTTATAGCTCTGCAGTCTCAGAGCTCTGTATGTTTTTTAAAAAGTAAGTAAGTTTTAAATTACAAGTGCTTTGTACAGCTCATTTGTAAACTCACAAGTACTGGGTATTGCAAGGTATCTGTATTTCAGTGTTTATCTGAGCACTGTTTGCAAATTGCTCAGGAACAGAAAAAAGTTTAAAATGATGGAAACTGGCATAATAGGGATTTATAAATATTGTGTTAGCAGAGCAAGTAGGCTATGTAATTCTCCTACCTTTGCAGCATTATAAAATACCCACAATAAAAGATACTCTCTTTTCTAGTAAATTGTTATGATTTTTTTCCATCATTGATTTATATTGAAGAGCTGAACTCCAACACTTTTGTTGCTAGCTAGCAATTAAGATGAAAGCACTGTCCTTTCTGAGAATGGCATTCATTCAGGTGATACGGAGATCTGACACAGTTTTGCTCTTTTACTCAGCAGTTGTTTGCAAAACAATAGAGAGGAACTGTACTTGATTTCATTGCCTTAAATATACAGAAAGAGAAAAAAAAAAAAAGAAAGAAAAAAGGCTGGAAATATTTAGCTTACAAAGAGATGAGAAATAGGTTTTGCAGGGAGCTGTATGGAAGCTAATACAGCAAATTCAGAGTGAATTCAAATTCTGTATGTTTGGCAAATTAGAGATGGTTATTCGTTAATCATGAATAAATGACCAACAATGTGCAGCTTCTATCTGGGTTGTCCAGCTGATGCTGATTTCTGATTATGCTCTTGTTCCTGTTTAAGCAGATTCTTCTATGGCTTAATCCTGTGAGTACCTGAACTGCTTGTGGACACCAAGGACATCGAGACATCTCATGACACAGAATGAGGAAATGCCTCTCCCGAGGGGGGAGATGTGCTGAACCACAGCAGGAGTCCCGGCCCTGGGACCTGCTCCCAGTTCCTCTGAGACAGTTAAGGACCTCAGCCTGGGCTCTTGGGAGTCTGGATCTGGCCCTGGGGAGCTCTGTGTGCCCTATTGAGCCTCGTACTCAAGTTTCATCATGCTGGCCTCATGGCTCTTGTCCTGCAGCTGAGAGACACATACACACCGGTGCAATGGAGGAGGTCAAGGGGCAGAAGCCATGTGTCTTGCCTGGCTGAGAGCTCTTCATTGGCCTCTTCTAGTGAGTGATGCTGGACGAGCTGCTACACCGAGTGACACGCTTGACATAGTCCTGCTTATATCACATTTTCTGCCTTGACAGTGCTTGGGCAGGGTCTCTTTGTCCCATGACAGCCATGGGGAGGGAGAGCAGCTGTCCTTATCCCCCGTGATGCAGAATGAGCACCCACGGGACCAGGTAGTGAGTCTCCTCTGAGCTTTTATTGCATACTAAACTCACTGGAGGAAGAATGACATCCTTCTAGGCTTTGGTTCGACATCAGGTGGTAAATACCTCATTCTTGCAGAGAACAGTGTTCCTCTGTGTTAGATTAGTGTACGTCTTCCACGTGCAACTTCTGCTAATTTAATGAATTATTTAGCACTGCCGTGCTCACGGGCTCGTGCCAACATGGTAATGGAATTCTGTACCGGCTACAAGTATAGCCAGATGTTCACAATTTTTCTACCTCTTTCTGCACAGATTTTATGCAAATTGCAGAAAGAACAGCACTGCCATCACCACCTTCTCCGTTAATAAATCCCATGATGGACTCCATGCCTGTACAACCCAACCTATAACAGACAAGTTGCCGCGTGTGATCCTTAGTCTTTGTGAGTTAAAGATGCTCAGTGGTGGGAAGGTAAGGGCCACCCAGGCCATTTCTTCACTTGCCCGCTCCTGCTGGTGTAAACCATGTGTAACTGCAGTCGGTGGATTTACGCTAAGGTGTTGTCAGGGGAGAACCAGGCTCGGCAAACTCCGGAAGAATTAGATAAGCTACAAAGTTAAAGGGTGATCAGAAGGTGATGACAGAAGCACAGTAGGAAATCCTGAGCTATTGTGCATGACAGTTTTACAGAAACCTTTTTCCTTTTTATTTTTTTTTTTCCTAGGGATTGTTTTTCCAGCACTGGTGCAATTTTATGGAGTACCTACGGAGAGAAAAGCTGGCCTCACTCTCTCCCTGTTTCCACTATTCAGTGCGCTCCTCAGAGGATTTACTTGTGATTTACACTTCCAGAAGTGAGAAGAGATTCAAGCTGTGCAGATGCAATTACAACGAACGGGGGAGAGAGGCCAGCAGAACTGAAGTCAGTGGATTTTGGGGCTGGGGCTGTTTCTGCACAGCTGTGCTCCCTGCTCGGCCGTTCAAACCGCTGCAGAGTGAGATGAAGAGGATGCAGCCACTCTGGAGTCAGAGCAGTTTAAGTCCAAGGCTGCTTTTCAACTCCAAATGACACTCCTGCTTGGCAAAGTATTTAAATATGAGCTTTACTCCCAGCAACTTCATTGCAGCACTTAAGCTTAAGCACGTGCTTAATGTTTTTCTGAAGCGGGTCCTTGGTTTGATAGCATTTTATACATGAGGTCAAAGTTAATAAGCATCAGGCCTACTAAACGACAGTCTGAGAATTACCCATTTATAGAGATCTAGAAATGTCATTTATAATTCAAGTCTTTCAAGGGAAGGATAATTGTCCAATTTTGCACTGCTGCATGGGAGAAAACAAAAGCGGGTTTTGCGTTTGTGTGCTCTGCGCTTTTTGGTTTTATGTGGTTTTGCTTTATAAATTGCTCCAGTTTTTTGGGGGGGATTGAAATCCACCTGATGTCATAAAATGCTTCCTATAAAGCAAAGCCTTGCACCCTGCCGTAGCTGTGGGCTTTTGTGGAAGTGTTGTGCTTGCCCCAGACTCCAGCTGTGGTCCCGCTCACCCCGAGTGCCTGTTAATGACATGCTAACTTCATACCCTGGCACAGGGACTGATGATGGATGGTGTCTGGCCAGAGTGATCTCTGTTTTCTGGTCACTTGAGTTGCCTTGCCAATGAGGCTGTATTTCTGTTTACTCAGTTAATGAGGATCAGCGTTAGGAAACACATGGCAGGGATTCAGTATACATTACCAGTTAATAGAGATAATTGAGTGGAAGGAAAACTAGTTTCTGATGTCACAAAATGTCTCCTGTGATAAAGCATTTGGAATATAATGGTTAACATTTCATTTAGCACTTACGGAGATTTGTGTACTGGTTAATATGCATTGTTTGTGAAATTATAATGACATAATAATTGCTTGCAGATACATTCCTATTATATTGGGTGAAGCCTTCCTCTCCATTTTTCTTGTCTATCCAGTCTTACTAATTCTCCAAACACGCCATCAGACATCTGGTGCCAGGATTTGAGTATCTTTTTTTCTGTCTCCACATCTAGACTCCTGAAAAGATAGCCAAATGTTTTTCTTGTTTTGTTTCGTGGGGTTTTTTTCCCCCAGAAACCTAAACACTGAGATCAGTGGGAGTTGAAGACTGAGTAATATTTCAAATTAGGCAACTTAGCCATGAAATAGCACGTATGTATGTAGCAGATCAACAGATAAGTGCCAGGAAAGGACACTCAGAGTGTGTAGCATGATTTGTAGATTTGGTAGGACCACTAAAAGTTCCTGTTATGCATTGTACAGACTTTCTTCAGCACTTATTGACACTCATCTTTGGCACTACTCAAAAATCTTAGCTCTGGTTTGGGAAAACAGCTAGCAAACTAACACTGTTTAGCTGGTTGTTTGACCATCCATCTTCTGATTTAACAAATATTCATCAATATAGATTTTTATTTTGAAAAAAACAGACTCAACTGAGACCGCATTTTATGATTTTTTTTTTTCAGTAAGTCCTCATATCAGTTTCAACTAAAAAGATGTGTTTAACTCACAGTTATATTTACTTTTCCAGCATGGAGAACCTTGAGAATAAGAGGAAAATAGGAATACATTGGGGAAAATAAACAGTACTTTGCTCTTTATATATAGAAATAAATAATGTCTAAAAATCTTTTTTGCCTCCTACTAGAGTAGACTAAAATCCTAGAAGCTTCTTATATGTGCTGGCTGACTAAAAATAGAGAGCATATATCACATTATCATTCATACAAAACTGCCTGCACCGCCTGTGTAGTCCCCAGGCTGCTGGAGGCAGGGAGGATATTTCGTGGCAGTACCAATATATGTGGCTGTGCTCTTCCTTGCTTTTTCTCAGAAATAGGATATTGGACAACACGCCCCTTTGGGCTGATGTGTTATGACTAACGTTAGCTTTTTAAGCTCCAAAATGCCTGTTGCTAGTCAAGATACTGGCAATTACTTCAGTACTGGTAATGGGGTTTTTTTAAGTATTAATCAAAACAAGAAAGAAGAGACTAGAAAATAAAGCAGTTAAAGTTTAGTCTTTGCTTGGGGAGTACTTTGCTTCATTTTGTGCAGTGGCATGCGAGTACTCTGCATGGACTTGTCGTAGGAGCCAAACACGTGTTGCTGAAAGCTTCTCTGTGAGCCTCCAGACTGCTGGTGTACGTTAATTTGGTTAAGGAGGGACTAAGGGGGCCTGCGGATGGAAAGAAGGTGACTTGTTCTACCAGGTAGAAAAGTAATAAGGAAGTAGCTTTCTGGTGAGGGACGATCTGGGGTATGGGCTTAGGCACTCTTTGGGAGTCACCCTTTGCATAGTCCAACTCGAGAAGGCAGTGTGAGCTGGACTTTCTAACGTTACATGAGTTCTTGAGCTGATGCTGGCTGGGCTTTGCCTCAGATGGATTGGCAATTGCTCACTCTGGCATACAGAGAAAGCTGACTTCTCCAAGATCACTTGGATGGAAAGGTGACCAGGCACAGGGACAATTTACAGAAAAGGAGGAAGGTACCCACCAAGCTCTGCTCTTTGTGCTGGTGCAGTACCCTGCTTCAGGCAGGGTGGCACCATCACAAACCAGAGCAACATACAAGTGAGTCCAGCACATGAGCAATAGCTCTCAGACCATGGGCGTCAGTTGGTGTGAAATAGCCTATGAAACATCTGGAGGGAAATGTCTGTTACAAGGGCGGTGAGGGCTGGTGCAGCGTCCTGAAGCATCCACCACAGCTGCCTGTAAGTTGTCCAGCCCTTGCCAATACTACCTACTTATGAGGAACTTGCAGAGATGTAAGAGATGAACAGCATGCCACCACAAAGAGCTAACCACAAAAAACCCTCTGTTCTCCAAACACGTTCACATGTGTTTTAAAGCACTGGATCTCCACTGATTTAAACAGACCTCACTGACTCACTCTGGTAACTCTGGGCACCAACAGTTCCCATGACATCTTTTTAGTCTGCATGAAGATGGCTAACATCTCTGGATGGACATAGAACCAGTTTTCTTTGCTGTGATCTACAAAGGCTTTCTGTTCAATTTATATAGGAAAATTGTTCTGTAACACCAGCCCATGCTGTCACAGCCAGGTCTGCCATACCTTGGGGAACATTAACCTAAATATACTTTTTGAAATATGTGAGAATGGCTCAGGGGAAATCTGTCTCAGACAAATTTCCAGACAGGGTTAATGCCTTCATTTTCCCTCATTCCAACTTGGAAGTTTTGTCCAACCTGGAGCCTGTTCATAGTCCAGGGATGAGGGAGGTGGTCAGGGTGCAAAGTTGGAAAGTGAAAAGAAAAAATTAGGATAAAAAACAATAAATAGGAAGGAAGCTACTGGTTGTGTGATCTGACCCATGCTATGCCTCATTATTATTACTTGCAACAGCAAATGTTGATGTAAGTGCTGCAGAGTGCCAGTAATTAGTAGGCATGCCTCTCCAACTGCTGCAGCATGTGGTCAATGAGTTCCTGCCTCCAAGAGATGTTCTGCACCGTAAGAAAAGAGATTTATGCTACTGATAAACATAAAGAGAGATTGAAATACAGCCTATATGCCACATTAGGAATGAGATTTCTCTACGCCTACCCATTGGGAGAAACATTCTCAGGCTGGAGAGCTGGTGGAAGGTGAGACTCAGCATCTAGGGTGCAATCAGAATATAATTCTCTCTGTTTTCTTCCTCTCAGACTCCCACCAATCTGTTCAGCAGTATCCGGGAACAAGAAATCAAGCCCACGTAACATGGAATGCTGTTGGGTGGCTTAGTGACATTCATTTATGCACGTCCAACAGCACTGTCATTATGGCTGATTCTTTCCACAGTTTTCATGTCTGTGTTGTACAGAATTCTCTTAATTATATTTTTAGTCAAACTCTTTCTGCCACTTGTAGCCTATACACATTTTACAAGCCCAGTAAATAGGGCATGAGCAAAGAAAATGAAATGAAGTAATGAAACAGGATAGAGCACTGTGCTTCTTGCTAGTGGGACAGCCTTTAACAGGAGTTGACATGGGGCCAGGCTAAGTGGGGGCAGTGATGGGGCTGCAACCATGTCACTTGGAGGCTTGCATGGTATGCCACTTGGTCTGGTGTGCAGGGGAAGGAGCTTAAATTCCCCTGTATTCCCGTGCAGATCTCCATCCTCCTTCAATGATGAATGTGGCTTTGCACTACAGACCTACTGCATGGCACGCTGCTTTTCCACCATATTAAAAGGCTCGATCTCAGATTTCCAGCCTCTGAACTGCTGAATGAAGTCCTTTTGAACCTCATGAGGATGAGGAACATCTTGGGTTGTAGATTCCAAGTTCTTTTAGTCACATATGGTTGTGTCAAACATCCTCCTGGCAATCTTTTATTAAGCTACATCTTAAAATGAGTTTGCTATTTACTTCTAATTCTGTTAAAATGCAGATCCTGGAATTAATTCTTCTGCTCACTAGGTAGCTTCTTTCAACTTTTGCTTTAATTTTAGAATATTATTTTACAGCCATGAGTTCTTATGCTAGCAATAGTCTATGTTTAACTGCCACTTCTGCCTTGCTCACACTTGCCTTTCTGGTATTTTTATAGAGAATGACCATATTGTCTCCCAGTCTCCATTTTGCTAAGCTAAACAAGTCAATCTTTCACAGTGTCCCCTCAAAAAAATAAATGCTAAAATCCTTGAACATCCTACTAGGCCTGTTCTGCCCCATTCCAGGCTGAATTCTTCTTGATTACCAGATGGCAGTAAAATTGGGTATGGGACTCCAGGTATAGTCTTACCAAGGAATTACTCAACTTACGGCACTAATTGTGCCTTATGCATGTGGGAACTACCTTGTTTGTACACTCTTTGGCATAAGCGATATAGGACATGGGACTACATGAGCATAATTGTTCTCCAGCTTTCAAATCTGTTACACTTTTGCCTCTTGTTCAGTTCTAGAGAGGGGCACCTCTTTTTTTTCCTTCTATAGAAAGAACCACATTTTAAATTAAGAACAAACTGACAAATATTTTAATAAACTACATTCTGCTGTTTTGCTTCACACTGGGAATCAGCAGGTTAGAGATCAGGGAGCTTTTTAAATATTCTTCTTAGCTTGGCTTCATATGAGCCCATGCTTCTGAAAGCCATGGACTGGGTTTGTGTGGCAAGGTTTTGGTAGCACACGAATGGCTTCTGTGAGATAATGCCAGAAGCTTTCCCAATGTCCAATACAGCCAATGCCAGCCAGCTCCAAGACGGACCCACTGCTGGCCAAGGCTGAGCCCATCAGCAACAGTGGTAGTGCCTCTGGGGTTACGTAGTTAAGAAGGAAAAAAAGCCCTAACTGCATAAAACCAGCAGCATTTTGCAGCCAGAGAGAGGAGTGAGAAGATGTGAGAGGAACAGCCCTGCAGACACCAAGGTCAGTGCAGAAGGAGGGGCAGGAGGTGCTCCAGGCACCAGAGCAGAGATTCCCCTGCAGCCCCTGGAGAAGACCATGGTGAGGCAGGCTGTCCCCCTGCAGCCCATGGAGAGTGATGGTGGAACAGAGGTTCCACCTGCAGCCTGTGGAGAACCCCACGCCGGAGCAGGTGGATGCCCAAAGGAAGCTGTGACCCCGTGGGAAGCCCGCGCTGGAGCAAGCTCCTGGCAGGACCTGTGGCCCCATGGAGAGAGGAGCCCACGCCAGAGCAGGTTTGCTGGCAGGACTTGTGACCCCGTGGGGGACCCACGCTGGAGCAGTCTGTTCCTGAAGGTCTGCACCCCATGGAAGGGACCCACACTGGAGCAGTTCGTGAAGAACTGCAGCCTGTGGGAAGGACTCATGCTGGAGCAGTTGATGGAGGACTGTCTTCTGTGGGACGGACCCCACGCTGCAGCAGGGGCAGAGTGTGAGGAGTCCTCCCCATGAGGAGGAAGGAGCAGCAGGGACACCATGTGATGAACTGACCAGAACCCCCATTCCCCATCCCCCTGTGCTGCTAGGGGGAGGAGGGAGAGAATTCGGGAGTGAAGTTGAGCCCGAAAAGAAGGGAGGGGTGGGGGGAGGTGTTTTAAGATTTGGTTTTATTTCTCATTATCCTACTCTGATTTGACTGGCAATAAATTGAATTAATTTTCCCAAATTTGAGTCTGTTTTGCCCGTGACAGCAAATGGTGAGTGATCTCTCCCCGTCCTTATCCCGACCCACGAGCCTTTTGTTATATTTTCTCTCCCCTGTCCAGCTGAGGATGGGCAGTGATAGAGCGGCTTTGGTGGGCACCTGGCCTCCAGCCAGGTCAATCCACCACACTACTGCACTTGTGACTTGTGTGTGTGTGTGTATATATATGTGTCACTAACAAATTTTCAACCTCTTGACTAATTTCAACCATATTTGCCAACCTCAGAAATACTGTATCCCTACAGATTTAATGAATATCTGCAGCCAAGTAGAGGAAAGAGCTGTGCTGTGGTCTCCACTGCAGGAAAGGTTGCAGCACAAGCTTTGTCTAACCCTTTCTTAGGTGGTAGAAAACCCTGTTGGGTTACCAGACATGGGAAATAATAGTCATTTGGAGCTCACACGTTGTTATATGCTGTATAGTCAAGCCAGCACACAAATCCATAGGAAACCAGTCTCCACTAGTTCCACTGCTCTAAGCTATTTGCTAATTTATGTATTTTCTCTTGCTTAAAGAACTGGATATCTCTGTAAATGCATAACCACCCTTTTCTTTCTGCTGCCTTATAATGTGTCTGGAAGTTGTGTATCTGTCAGACATATATTTGAATACATCACATGAATTAAATTCTGCCTTTCCCACTCTCTCTCACATACACCCCTCTCTGTATTTCTGTATATTCCAGCTGTTTGAATGCTCCATATTTGCATCCTTTTCTCAATCTATAGATTTTATTGACAACTGTATAGACAACTACATTACCACCATCCATGTCTGCTCTCTCCTCACCACCAGGTGACCTATTAGATGGATATGCTGTGGTCATATCCAGGAGGCAGAAACAATGACATAAATAGGAGGCGATACACTCTCTGGGGAAAGGGGCGATGTTGTGTTGGTTGTGTACAGCCATGGCATTGCACAATTTATAGCTAGTCCAAACCTTCTGACTAGAGTCAAGACTTGGCCACAATTCAAGTGATAGATCAACAAATATACTGTTAGTAATGTATATTTGTTAACAAAACATTGGTCCAAGTTACTTAGTCCAACAGTTCACTAACTGCAGTACTGCATGTGGTGCTGGGAAGCTGTTACAAGAGCTTTTAAAGAGAAAATAACAGTCCTTCTTGGGTGCTCCATGTTTTCACAATAAAGGACCATAAATAAGATGCTGCTAGTAGACTCCATTTTCTCTGATTACACAGCTACCTGCCTTTCTGTCTATCAGTCACAGAGTAAATATCTTTCTTTCCATGAAGTATCTTATGCTGTGCAAAATCAATACGCTGTCAGAGTACTTTGCTACCTTACTGGCGACACCAGCATGGCATCTCCCCTAGTGAGTGTGACTTTGCGCAGGAGGAAAAAAAAAAATAATCACCCTGTCTCAGGGTTGGATTTAGTAGACGTCTGAGAGATCGGATCCCCATGGGGACTTTGTCACTTTTTTGGCTCCAGTTCACTTCCTTTAGCGTTCAGGATCCCTCCACCTGGCCCCTTTGGTTTACAGTCCCCGGGGGCCTCCGACATCCCATGCATCAGCAAACTTGGCCGGACCGCAGCTATGGTAGCGGCAGCAGCGAGCTTCTGCCAGTTCCCAGCTCAGCGTTAGCAGTGTTAAAACATTTACTGCATGTGCAATTCTCAACAGCTCTTAACTCTGGCAAATCAAACCAATTTTAACCGGAACACTCCAAGACACTTCTCTACAACGAGGGCTATCTATCTGTCTGACGAATTCAGACTTGCTTTCCCCAGCTGCTTTGGCATTAAAGCTGTTTAAAAAAAGAAAAGAAAAGAGTTGCAACAATTTTTTTCGTTATAGATGTTGAAAAAAAATCATTCTCTTCATATTAAAAACCAGTGATGGCTTCATGCCAACAAATCAAATGAGATTTCAATTGCAGGAGCAAATAGAAAAAATTCTGCGCAATCAATAGACATTCAAAGCGTTATCAGGAATTAGCCAGAGGGAACTGGAATGGAAATACCTGTCTGATCTCAACTGTTGTATCTAATGCTCTGTCTCAGGGCAGTCTGAACCTCTCAGGGCTGTGGATCGATCTAGGTTTTAGGGCACAGAAATGTAAATCCCTGTGGTTGGTCATGTCACTCGCACATGTCACGCCAGGCGTGTGACTGAACCCTCCTCCTTCCTACCAGGCACACAGGCGCTCACTTAACTCATGGCTGGGGCATAGGATGCACTCTTTGAGGGCTCCAGTCAGCCTAAAATCTGTAAAATTCAACTTTTGTTTTGGTACCCACTTCGTTTAGCTTCATTGCTACCTTTGCAGGTTCAATGCGCATATGACCAAGCTGTGAAAGCAGCAACGAAACAAAATGATACCCTAAGGTCTGATCAGCAGCAGACTGGGATCTACTTCTTTCAGGCTATCATCCTTGATTTTAAATTGGAGCAGGGAGCACAGCATGATCATTTTATTGATTGGATTAGAGAAAAATTGAGCTGGCTGATCTGTATGATGACATTATTGAGTTGTGTTTGCAGCTGTGACAGAAACAAAAGAGTTTTTATTGGATTATTGGGGTCACAGGGAGAAAAGAGAAAAGAAAAGGTAATATAGAGGTGAGCAGCTATTAGGCTTGGTGCCTTTGTGCTTAGACTCTCCAGTAAGAGCTCTCTTCTTCTCTGCTGCCCTGTCTACAGGCTCACTGCTGTGCTGGCTACTGCTGCCTTTCCAAACACAACCCACTGCGTAACCTAAGAGACATCAGAGTTAGTTGCAGTTCCTCATTAGTGGATGCTCACATTACACTTGTTCATCATCCAAATGAGAATATTTGTGGCCTTAAAAAAACAACAAAACCCATTTGGAGGTGAATATCCTCTTTAAGGGACATTTTTGTGCAAGCCAGGTGTTTAAAAACTGTGGTGTTGCATGACACCTACTGACAAGCAGGGCATATCACAGTTCTCTGTGCGTGGGCAACTGAGTCACTTGATTTATTTTTACTGGTAATTTATTTTTATGTTTGTTAAAAGTATGTGATTGAGAATGAAAAAAATTATATTTTGTGCCATGTGAATATGCGACAGTGAGTGAGTAACTGGCATATATCTCTGTGTGTGTATATACATGTATTCTACCTTATGTTTTATACATCTCTTCTACATGTTTAGTTTATAGACTCGTTTTAAAACCGTGTCCAGAAGCTTCATTGATTCATTGTATTTATGGCTGAGGAAGAATGTTAGCAGCAAATGTTTTAGTCAGCACAAGAGAGCAACCTACAGGTTATGCTTTTGAAATTATCATATATTTTATTTATATGTTGGCCATCAGTCATAGAAGCCTTGTGTGAAATATTGCTGAAATGAAACACAGCTAAAACTCCATATTAAAATGACACAGTCTGATTCTCCACTGCTGTGCATGCTGTGCCCTTAGACTGCTGAAATCAAACCATGTGGAGAAGAACCCTGTACAGATATGGAGTGGCCCTACAAAATAAAAACAGTAACATTTTACGTTTGCTTTGCTCTGGTGTGTTTTGTCCTGCTAAATGGTCAGGAAACATTCAGAGCCATTGGCTGTCCCTAGTGCTGGGCTTGATTCCCAGATCAAAATGTTCACTATCATCTTGTCAGGTCTCCTGTGGCACAGGTAAGAGGACTGATGGACAGATGACCGGGCACTCAAAATCAGAGCCCCACCAAAGGCCGTCACCCTCCTTCCATTGCCACAGCCTGCTTCACAATTTCACCCAACAGTTAATTTAAGATGAAGAGTTCCTGCATCGCAGCTCAACCCAATTTAGCACCAATGTCTTGACAAAAGACACAGAAGGAAATGGATCTTGTGAGCATCATCAGCACAATTCAAACCTTAAATGAAACCAACAAGCAAACAAACGAGCTGTAATTTTACCAGGTGGAAACAGAAATCAGTGGAGCTATTAAGTCTGCGGCAGCTGAGACTCTGCTCCTCAAATAAGTTGCACGAAGCCACTGCTACAACTGGAGTGTTTTTCAGCTCAGAAGGCAGCGAGTGGGCCCGATGCCCAAGGAAAAGATATCGACACTACATTTTTGGAAACATCATTTCCATGGTGTGAAATTGCCCATGTGCTAGACTTGTATGGATTTCAATGGCAAAGCTCACCATCAAACCACATGAAACCAGCCCATACAGAGCTTTGAAGGAGATATTAGAGATAGTGTCAAAAATCACCACGAAAATGGGACCAAAGTTTAATGGTACAGCCAAAATGTGAGGGTGGTGAGGCATTGGCACAGGTTGCCCAGAGAGGTTGTGGATGCCCCCTCCCTGGAAGTGTTCAAGGCCAGGTTGGATGAGGCTTTGGGCAACCTGGTCTAGTGGAGGGTGTCCCTGCCCATGGCAGGGGGGGGTTAGAACTAGATGATCTTCAAGGTCCCCTCCAACCCAAACCATTCTAGGATTCTATGAAAATTAGTCCTGTAATTCAATTACAATGCTGTCAAAGTAAGGCTAGAGCTGAAGGAATCTCAACAAGCATCATCAGCTCCAGTTTTCTTCTAAGAATGAAATACAATGGGGAAAATGTGCCTTTGTGGACAATCCAGTGCTGAGAGGAAAAAAAGACCCCCAAATTTTGCTTCATTAAAATTTAGAAGTTGACACCTGAGGCTGCAAAAGTCCCTACAAACCACACAGGTCTCTCTTTTAAAGGCACAGTGTCCACATTCAGTGATGGCATATTCATCAAAACTCCCCAAACAGCTCTGTGTTCCCTAATGCTGAACAAATCTGTGTATATCCCTACACATATGTCTGACTTTCACAGACAATAAGCGCATTATACGTATCAACTTCCTTGGCCTCACTCAAACACAGGCCCTAGCTGTTGCCCAGTGACCCTAAATCAGAATGACCCTAAATCACAGAATCATAGAATGGTTTGGGTTGGAAGGGAGTTAAAGATCATCTAGTTCCAACCCCCCTGCTGCAGGCCGGGACACCCTCCACTAGACCATGTTGACCAAAGCCCCATCCAACCTGAACACTTCCAGGGAGGGGGCATCCACAACCTCTCTGGGCAACCTGTTCCAGCACCTCACCACTCTAACAGTAAAGAATTTCTTTCTAACATCTAATCTAAATCAACCCTCCTTCAGCTTGAACCCATTTCCCCTTGTCCTGTCACTACACTCCCTGATAAACAGTCCCTCACCAGCTTTCCTGCATGCCCCTTCAGGTACTGGAAAGCCACAATTAGATCTTTTCTCCAAGCTGAACAACCCCAAGTCTCTCAGCCTGTCCTCATAGGAGAGGTGCTCCAGCCCTCTGACCAGCTTCGTGGCCCTTCTCTGGACTTGCTCCAACAGCTCGATGTCTCTCCTACACTGGGGCCCCCAGAGCTAGATGCAGTACTCCAGGTGGGGTCTCACACAAGCAGAGTAGAGGGGCAGGATCACCTCCCTCGACCTGCTGGTCACACCTCTTTTGATGCAGCCCAGGACACAGTTGGCTTTCTGGGCTGCAAGCGCACACTGCTGGCTCATGTTGAGCTTCTCATCAATCAATACCCCCAAGTCCTTCTCCTCGGGGCTGCTTTCAATCCATTCCTCACCCAGCCTATAGTCGTGCTTGGGATTGCGCCGACGAACATCCAGGACCTTGCACTTGGCCTTGTTGAACTTCATGCGGTTCGCACGGGCCCACCTCTCCGGCCTCTCAAGGTCCCTCTGGATGGCATCCCTTCCCTCCAGCGTGTTGACCACACCACACAGCTTGGTGTCGTTGGCAAACTTGCTGAGGGTGCACTCGATCCCACTGCCCATGTTGCCACCAAAGACATTGAACAGTGCCGGTCCCAGTACCGACCCCTGAGGAACACCACTCGTCACCATTCTCCACTTGGACATTGAGCCGTTGACCACAACTCTTTGAGTGCGACCATCCAGCCAATTCCTTATCCACCAAGTGGTCCATCCATCGAATCCATGTCTCTCCAATTTAGAGACAAGGATGTTGTGTGGGACAGTGTCAAATGCCTTGCACAAGTCCAGGCAGATGATGTCAGTTGCCCTTCTCTTGTCCACCAATGCTGTAACCCCATCATAGAAGGGCACCAGGTTTGTCAGGCATGATTTGCCACTAGTGAAGCTGTGTTGGCTGTCACCAATCACCTCCTTATTTTCCATGTGCCTGAGCATAGTATCCAGGAGGGTCTGCTCCATGATCTTGCCAGGCGCGGAGGTGAGACTGACCGGCCTGTAGTTTCCTGGGTCTTCCTTTTTACCCTTCTTAAAAATGGGGGTTATGTTCCCCCTCTTCCAGTCGGTGGGAACTTCACCAGACTGCCAGGACTTCTCAAAGATGATGGCGAGTGGCCTGGCCACTTCATCCACCAGTTTCCTCAAGTCCTGCGGATGCAACTAATCAGGTTCCATGGACTTGTGCACCTTCAGGTTCCTTAGATATTCTCGAACCTGATCTTCATTCTCCTAGTCCCTGCCTTTGTCTTCTGTGACCTGGGCAGTGTAGCTCAAGCATTTGCCAGTGAAGACAGAGGCAAAGAAGCCTCAGCCTTCTCAACATCCTGGGTAACCAGGTCACCCGTTTCATTCCGGAGGGGACCCACATTTTCCCTCATCCTCCTCTTATCACTGACATACCTATAGAAGCTTTTCTTGTTGTCCTTGACATCCCTGGCCAGACTAATTTCTACCAGGGCTTTGGCTTTCCTAACCTGATCCCTGGCTGCTCGGACAGTTTCTCTGTATTCCTCCCAGGCTACCTGCCCTTGCTGCCACCCTCTGTAGGCTTCCTTTTTTTGTTTGACTTTGCCCAGGAGCTCCTTGTTCACCTGTGGGGGCCTCTTGGTGGTTTTGCCTGACTTCCTCTTTGTTGGGAGGCATCGCTCCTGAGCTTGGAGGAGCTGACCCTTGAATATTAGCCAGCTGTCTTGGGCCCCTCTTCCTTCCATGGGCTTTGTCCCATGGTATTCTACTAAGCAGATCCCTGAAGAGGCCAAAGTCTGCTCTCTTGAAGTCCAGGGTAGTGAGCTTGCTGTGCACCCTCCTCGCTGCCCTGAGGATCCTGAATTCCACCATTTCGTGGTCACTGCAGCCAAGGCTGCCCTTGAGCTAAATCACAAGCCTTGGAAATAAGTACACCAGCTTCCTGCTGGAGGACAGGACCTCATATCTCCCTATGACAATAAGTCCTTCTGCTTTGACTAGAGGACAGGGCCAGGATGCCCAGACCAGTCCCAGTGCTGTAGTAACTGGGAGGGCTCCCACTTCTCCAGCGGCAACTGAATCCGGCCTTTAAGGACACTGTTCGATGTGATCAGTTCCTTACTGTAAAGGATGGCAGTGATGGAGCCAGAGAGGAGCAGCAGGATAAAATTTAACAAGAAAAATGTGGACTGAACATTGGTAAAACTTCCCCAGAGGTGAGGTCTAACTGACAATGGCATGATCCTATCAATCAGAAGTTTATTGTTTGGTTCTTGGAAGAATGTCTGAAAAAACACCAGAAGACTATTACAAAGAAGAATTCTGCATTGGTGAGGCATCTTGTCCTGCTTTGCCTCATCCTTGCACTGTTAGGATCAGTTTACACAAGAGATGTTCACATACCTAATTTCAGTTTTAAAAAACAGTTTTTAAACCCTCAGGGAAGAGTTACCAGCTTAAATATTATTTTATTAACTCAATGGTTATGTTTTCATACTGATTCTTGAAAGTTATTTGAAGTACCCATGGGGGAATAGGGTAGTGTTGTGTTTACACTAGAGACACTATGAACACAATTCCCCTCTAATTTACGTGGTATGACCCCACAGACTTCAAACCGGTTGTAGAGGAAGCAAAGGAGAGCAGAAGTTAACCCCACAGATGTTTGTCTTGCTGGAGTTGATTAGTTTATCCGCTGGCGCTCAGCTGGTAGGTGGTTCGGATTAGGAGGAACGCTCCCCTGGCAGGGGACAGCTGTGGCAGGGGCATTGCTGTGCATCGGGACGGTGTTAGCTGGAGATGCTTGTGTTAGGACAGAGATCTAGACAGTATTTTACTATGTGGCGGTGGCTATCCCAAGGTTGTTTCAAATATATATGGAATTTGTGTGTGATGATAGTTAATTTAACATGTTTATTTACTGGCTCGCTGGCTTTTTGTGTTTGGAAAAGATGACTCATCTGCTACTTGATCCCACCAATGTTTATTCTGCTGGTGGGCTCACTCTTTATGGGAGTAATGAGAATAGTCCCACTCGTATCAGGCCTATTAACAAGCATACTTTCATGGGATCAGGTCACAGGCTAGCTGTAAATAAAAATATCCACCTCCTCACCCTCAGCACTGGTGGAATTTCAGGGATGCTCATGTCATCACAGCCTGTTATAAGGTTTCAAAGCCACCACATTAGCTCCATCCAGTTTTTCTAGGGATAACATTTTAAAGGGCACAAGACGCAAGCAAGGGATTTTGCTGTCACTTAGCTGAGCACACAACAGCGAAGCTCTTACAGGATTTTCTGCCTCACGCTCCGTGCTGTTCAGGTTCCCCATAAACTGCCCAGAGGCAGATAAACATCTCAGACAGACAGTGGCTGGCCAGCAAAGCAGGGAGTTACCCAAGGTTGAGAGAAATAGTGAGAAAGCAGTTGAATGCACAAAAAAAATCAAGGTTCCCGGGGCCAGGAGAACAGTGCAGGAGCAAGCATGCCATGCTGCAGCCTAGTAGTTAGGGCACCTAGCAAAGGTGGATGAAAGGTCTCTTCTCCCACCACTGCTGTCCTTGCCAAAGGCTGTATAGATAGTCCATGACTCTGTGCCAGTCAACTACGAAGTGGCAAGGAGAAACTGTAATTCAGTTGTGTGTGCTCATCTGAATGGTTCCTAGAAAATTTTTTTGCTCGTGTCTGCCAAAGATCACCTAGCCACAACCTGGAAGAAGGAATGGTCCAGGGCCTCTCCGAGGAGGCAGTCTGCATGTGACTCCCCATCACTGAAAGCTTTGATGAAGGCTGGCCTTTGTGATGGCATGTTTCTGCTTAAACATTTAATTTACCAGGATGGCTGTAATCTCTATATGCCCATTCTTACTTTGGGTCTGCACCAGGGAGGTCTGAAAGCTAGGTATTGTGGTGCGTACTGGTAGTTCCATTAGTCTTGCGCCTCATTGCCAACTCCATGAATATCAGTGAAACCTTGATGCCCTTGAGGATCTGTCTGGACTTTGGATTTTAGATTACACAGATCTTAAGCACCTAAGGACCAAAACAGATATTTAGCACTGTTAGCACTAATATTTAGCACAGACATAAATGCAACATCACATTTGTTAAAAATGTGTTAAAAAAGGGCTGATGAAGATTTAGCAAACATCGATGTTGTGCACTTCAGTACTTTCTAAATTTGCACTTGGCATCATGCTTACAACTTCAGAAACTGCCTGTGATTCCCAGCAGGGTCAGATTTGGAATGGGTTTTACTGTCTAAAAAGACATCTAAGTCCTCCCTGAGGACACTCCCAGGATCCCCCAGCTCAGGCACTGGGTGACCTCCAGTCTCCACTCAGACCATTTGTGAGCCATGGCATGGCCCAGCCAATGTCCCCAGGGAGGGCCAGCAAAGCCCAGGGGACTGGCCAGGCTCCCCACAGCCAGACCATCGATGGTCTGAGCACCACTGAGGAAAGAAGAAGGCACAGAGTACTAAAACAAGCAAGAACTGAGAACATCTTTCCAAGGTGTGCTGAGCATGGCAGAGTGATGCCGGTCGTATTTCTGCCTCTGATCGAGCTGCCTGGACAGCAGCTTCCTTCCAGCAGCAGGTTTGGAAACAGGCTCCTCAGCTGGAGGGGGTGCTGGTCTCTGACCCGCCCAGCCCGCCCAGGCAGTCCCAGAGCTCCCCTCGCCTAACCTGCCCTATCTGCCACCCTCCAGTTTTTTAATGACAGGCACTCTGCTTGCCCCAGAGAAGCCAGCTTCCACTGTGTGCCCCCTGTGCACATACGGTTATGTGTTTTCCTTGCTTTCCTTACACTGGGATACTACAGCACACGATATAATGGGATAATGTGCTAAAATGAGATGCCAGGGCTGTCTCTTCAGAGGGCTAGGCTGCCAAACATTACACCCACTGGATGTTAAATGAAGGCGATGACTAAGTGTTCACACAACGGCTTGCTTTCACTGAAGAGTTTGGCAGACTGACGTAAATTGAAAGTCTGCTGCAGGCAGATTTCCTCCTACTATTTTTGATTTCATGCAAATAAGAATTGCAGGACGCCAGGCAATTTCTACCTGTGACTGACATATTTAGTGTTGACAGTCCCACACTGTTTTTATATCTAAAAGCGCAGATTTAATAATACATGTGGGGCAGTTGCAGATTGCAATATCTCATCCCAGACCCATCTCCAGTTCCCCTCCCTTCCCGTCTCCCAGCAGGCTGCATCCAGCCCTGCGGCACAGCTTGCTTTGACACACGCATGTCTATAAAGTCTTGCAGTCTGCTGCCGAGCTGCCAAAGAAAACACAACGGTGCAATATTTTCTGCTAACTAGCCTTCATCCTGTGTGTTTCACTCCCTGGTTCTGCTAGATAAAAGCTTCCTATTAAAGGATTAAGGGGCAGCTTAGTCAAACAAGCATTCCCCATCTTCCAACGGATCCAGGCAAGGAAGCATCTACTGCTCAAAAGCATTTAAGCTAGTCTAAAGGAGTCTGGGAGGGAGGCTCAGCTGGGCTGCTGGGAGAGGAGCAGGGGCATCAGCTTTCGGGGAGATGGGGAGGCAGTAGGAAGCAGCTGCACACGGGCGGCAGCAAGCCCCACGAGAGCAGAAACCAAGACATGTGTCTGAAGAGGCTGAAGCACCAGGTGCACGTGTGGTTTCATCCCCTCAGCTCTGGGTTGCATGTGGGTGCCAAAAAAGTGCTGGGAAGGCACTGCAGTAATGTCTTGGGTATGAAGAGCCCCTTCACCTCCGAGCAGCACTGCTCCCTCCCGAGGCCAGGAGGCCATGCCTGGGGACAGGGGCTGGCTGTGCCTGCCTTTAGTAGAGCTCACTTTTGGGTAAGCAGCCTGCGAGGCTCTTTCCACTTTTCCCTGCCAGCCCAGAAATCTTCCTCCGCATACTTTAGTACACTGCCCAGCCACCATGAAATGTGATGGTTTCATATCCTCTTTTCCCTCATGACAACGAGATATGAAACCAAAATTGACACCAGAGGATAATGTTTCAAATCCCATCACTACCTCATTCTGACCTGGACCTTGCACCCCAGCAATTATGTGTTCAGAGCCATGTGTCCTCCCCTTGCAGGTATTCTGCAATAGATGTCTGTCTTTTTCCATCATGTTTTAAACAAGGCTTAGGCTGTGCCTTCCCACCTACCGGCATTTGCAACAGGGAATGTGCAACCTGGCCAGTGGCATGGTGTGGATTACAGCCCAACAGCCCAGGGCTCATCCTCTGGAGGCAACTGGCAAGCCATACTTCTAGCATACAGCCTTGGTCTCCACTAGGCTCCTCGTGAAGGACCTAAGGCACAGTCATTTTTGGTGTTTTTTCCTTCCAAAGTGTTTACATGATGTTTCCACAGTGGAGTTTTGGTATTGTGTGGTCTGTGGCTTGAGAAGGAGAAAGGAAGCTTTGCGGCCTTCTGGGATAGTGGTAACTAATGGATGGTGGACAGATCCAAACTTGGGGAAATCTTGTCCATACTGCCTGTGGAAAACAGACTCTGAATGAAAATGAACTATCCTTAGATAGTTATTTAGTAGTGCACACCCACCTGTGGGAAGCTCTCCGGAAAGGGACTCATAGGCCAGGATCCCTAGCAGAAGGTGGCATCCTGGGTACCTAACCTCTTGCTCCATAATTCACACAGGCTCTTGAGTTATCTCATCCCTCCAGGAGTGAGGAAGGAGGTACCAAACCAGGCTGACGGTGTCACTTTCCATTGATGTACTTCAGAAATAGCCCTGGCATTAACCTCATGGCTAGCACAGTGTCCTGCGATGCTATATTCACACTGATATGCTCACAAGATTATCCTTTCCTATGAGCTTTCTAGCTCCACTGGGAAAGAACAAGTAGAACCAAAGTGAGAAAACTCATGAGTTGAGATAAAGAGAGTTTAACAGATGAGAGAAAGAGAAAAACACCAAGTGAGACAAAGGAGATCACTCACCCCTCTCCCAGAGGCAGCGCAGCTGAGCCATGGACACCTTGGAAGACAAAACTCCACCATCTTCTTCCTCTACCCCAGTTTTTGTTCCTGAGCATGGCATTTGTTATATGGTATGGAATATCCCTTTGGCCAGTTTGGGTCAGCTGTGGCTCCCAGCTCCACTGGAAAGCTGTGTCTGCTTCACCCAAACCCCGAGCACTGAAGTCCAGCTAATGGGTGCAGGATTTCAGTGATCAACACTTGCTGTGCAAAAGACAACTGCAAACCAAGTAATGGTCAAACCACCTATGCTGGGGGCTGGCTAAAACATCTTTTTAATGGTTTCGTATTTCATACGGTAGTTTGTTCTTATATGTTCGAGCTCTTCAACTTAAAACCGTGACTCAGGGCTACGATACTGGGACCAAAGACTCCAGTAAGTGTTTGTGTTTACAGTCCAGCTTCTATTTACATTCTTCCCTTCAGCAGCTGACATCAAAGTGGGACAGAGAAATGAGTGGCCTGTCCCCAGGCTGGTACTAATTGTTGCAATTAGGAATCTTCATAAGAATACACCCAACATTCAAACAGAGCATCCAGTGAATTGTAACTTTACTAAGGAATTATGAGTGTTAATTTAACTTAAAATGCTTGAACTGTCTTTTATCACAAGCAGTCAGTTTGTTTAGGACTTTATGGATTGCCAAGAGCTTGTGAACAAAAAAATGTACACTGGATCCATCATGTTCAATATTTCTTCTGATCCACCAATTTTAAGTTTCTTCAAGAAAAAAGAACATTATTTGAGCCCATTGCATGCCACCAGTGAGAAAACACAGCTGCATCCTGCCACCACCCCTCCGCCTGTTTGTGCAGACTGTGTCCTTCTTTATTGGCATTCAAAGCATGGACAGAAATCAGCCCACCTTGCCTCAGCTGTGCCCACTAGTTCATAAACTTCATTGTTTAGTATCTCTTCTAGTGCCTGCTGCTTATTTTCCATGCTCCTTGCATCCACGTATAGACATTTCAGTACATTAATATTCTTCATCTTCTCTTGCTGAGCTACTCCAGCTTCAGTCTTATTCGTAGGCTGGCAGTACATGTCAGATTATTTGAGTGAGGTGAAAATTTCTCCTCTTTCCTTCACACTGAGTTTTACAGCCGTCCAATAAACTTGCCTGGTTTTGAAACTGGGAGTTTGGTACCCTGCTTTGGCAGAGTAGCATTAACCACAAATTGCTTACATCTAAAAATAATACATGATAATTTTGTTCTCTCAGAAACTGGCACACTGCATTCTCTAAAGGGAGATGAATGAATATGTGAAAACATTTTAGGAACAGTCGCTTGTCTAGAACAAGTCAATATGAAATCAAGATAGAATTTATACTTTATCTTCCCATAAAGATTTATTGAGCTATGTTTCAAACATCATTCAGAGTCAAGCCCTCAAAGGCCCAAGAAAGAAAGACTTAATCTTTCTAGAGCTTTCTATCCGTAGGGACACAACAGGTCTCAATATTCATTTCCTGAACAGCAAGCACAGATTGCCACTCTTGCTGAATTTCTTTTTGAAATGAGGAAATCGTGGCCACCTTTCATTTGGCTAATTCTTGAGAAACATCTGGGCATAGCAACACTTACAGATTCCCTACAAGGAGTCCTACATGTTAATTAAATCTTCTGAGACTCATCTCTCCCAGTCCGAGACAAGAGCCAGACATTTGCCAAATTACATCATTTCACCATGTGCAACTTCTCTAAGGTTCACCCTTGCAGCCATGCGACAAAAATTGTGGTCATGCCCTGATCATTTCTCCTCAAGACTACTAGAGCCTCCTCTTCATTTTCATTTTTTTCCTTTGCAACCTATTTCAAATGCCTCAGTAAATCATCTGCCTCAACAGCGGCACCTCTGAATTCTTCCATCATTTTCCTTTGGCCTCCTGCATTAAATTTCAGCTACTTGTGCTTCCCTTCAAGGCTCCCCAGAACACCGCTCTGACCTATAGCTTCAACTGCAATATTTCCTGCTCCTGTTTCCACTCAGGTTGTATATCACACCTCGGCAATGCTTTTATCATCTCCTCCATGCTCCATACCATCCTCAACAACTGAATATTTCTTTTATGCAATTTAGAAAGGAATGCACCTTTGTTTTCATACATCCTTTCTCAAAACACACCCTCCTCTGTTGATTGGTGCTCCTACAGCCCTCCCTGCTCCAGTATGACACTGCCATTCAGACAAGGCCGAGCATTGCCAAAACTATGCAGGATATCCCATTCTGGCCACTGATGAGCTCCAGGCTTGTATTTACAATTCATTGGTTAAAAGCCCCCACAGATAGCAGCGTTCTGCATGCCTTGCACTGTGCCAACCTACTTCCAGACATCAATAACTAATAAAACTAAGAGGCCTGTAACTAAGTCTTATTATCCTTCTTATTTTACAGATAGAGTGGTGTTACATTTTTCAAATCAGAGACCTTTCCCAGGTAAAAAAAGTCAGAGTGAAGATCAAGGTTTCGTGAGAACTCCCCCATCCTTAACTGGCAGGCTGAGGCTAAGCCTAGGACAGTTTTGTTCTCCTGCCATAAAGCATCTTCTCATATTTGGTCCTAGCTGTCTTCTGTATTTAGAGAAGTCCTAGAAGACAAGTGGCACTGCAGGCCCATGCTTCTAAGGAGTGATGGAGGATCTCACCTGGCTATTGGAGTCTTCTCAGGTAAGCAGCTTCACAGATCTAGTGGCTTAGCCAAGAATGCTTGTTGCCATCAGAAAAGGATGGTTTTTCCAGCCAGACAAAATGTGAATAATGGGAGTTCAGGTTTGTGATTTTATGTGTGGAGCCGGTGGTTATACAGGTGTGTTTGTGGTTATAAGACTTATAGGACTCTTCTTCTTATGTGCCATTTACAAGTGTGCGAAGAGAGCATAAGGAAGAGAGCGTGTTGCATATTTTCTCTAATGGAGTATTTGGCAATTTGGCAAAGATCTGGTGAGAAGGTACTGCAACCATGTCTCACACTCAAGCCCATAACTGCAAATTCACTGTCATCCCAGAAGCTGCATTAGAGCATCAGATGCAATGCTAATGGATATTCCAAAGACTGCAGGAAAAGCCCCTGCTGCTGTTTGAGCTGTGACATAGGTTTAAGGGCCGACACATCTGAACCCTTGACCAGGGAAGCAGTTCACAGTAGCTGGAGACAAAGTCTGATGGCGAAAATACTCAGTGCACCTTGCTTCGGTGGGCCTCCTTACACAATGCCGCCTCTCTCTTTACCCTTTGGCCTTTGTTGCTGTAGCTAAGAGGAGTACTTGCTTGGTTCTCACTGTGTAATATTTTTTACTCTTCCCTTTTCTGGATGCAGCTATTTAATTTGTACTCAGGAGCTGTATCTTCCAACAAATATAAATTATGCACGTACTCCGTGTCATCTTTCAGTTTTCATGAAATACATGTTTGCTTTCTCTCTCTGCAGTGAGGCTTCTATGTATGCAAAAAAAGACTTGCATATGAGAGAGCACCTTCCAGACATAAAGTCGGCTCCTTTCAGGCCTGACTCATGCTGCTGCATCCCTCTTTGCCTCAAGCTGAGCCTGATGTGCTACCAAAGGTCGAAGACCTGAATCCGTGTCTTTCAAGGAAGTGCTTTAATCACCAATGGGACGGGCGTTGCATCTCCTTGTGCAGTTTCTTGTGTGTTACTTAGAAAATGCCTACTAGTCCCAGCTGCCCAGAGTGAGAGGTGACAAAAGGGTCAGTAGGGGAGTTTTGCCAATACTTAGATGCTATCTAGGGACGACAGCAGCTCAGTTACATCAAGGCTTAGCAAGCCTGTCATTTCCTGTAAGCAAAACCTGGGCTTCATTACAATAATATAGACATCTACAGGGTGAGATGGGATTTGAACACAAGATTTGTAACAAGTATTAGTGTCACCTTAGTTGTTGGACACAGCACTCAGAGAGGCAAAACAGCTCTTGGTGTGCTCATTTTCCAAGTGCCCAACACTTTAACAACTTTAACAACAAAGTAATTGCACATGCAAATGGCCAGCATTACCCATGTTTCATTACTCACTGTGTTATGGACTGATGCAACACAACATCACAGTTACTGTATCTAACAAATTGGTCCCATTACAGTTTTTCCAGTGAGATGTAGGTTAATGAAGCAACTTTCTGTCATGGACCCAAGAGGCAGAAACTTCTACGTAGCTATTAAAAAAGATTCTTGCTTAAAGGACTCATGTTTATAGAATAAAATGAAGATCAGAACATGCTCTCTAGTCAAGGAACTCTTCCTATCACAGCTATCCTTTATACATCATATATTTGCTCCCAAAGCTGCGCCCTTCTGGAAATTCTGAAGAAATTTATGGGCCTTAAAAGGCAATGTTCTTAGACATTGTTAGACCCAGAAGAGAGGCAAAATCCCGAACAGAAGACTCTTTCAATTAAATGCTTGAAACATTCTGGTAACAAACTCCCCCATGCTAAACTAGAAGGCAACTAACTGGGGCATTTCTGATGCTCTCAGCTGCTTTGATGCTACACAAGCAAAGATCATCTCTAAAATGTAAAAGATCCATCCTATAAAGGTCACTTTGTGCACTCTCTCTCTCTCTCTGAATTTTAATAGCAATTACTTGGAAATTAAGTTCTACTGCATGTGCCATCAGCTTCAGTGGAACTAGGCTTTCATCCACTTTATATCAGCTGTAGGGTTTCTTTTCTGTTTTCCTGTTTCTGGCATGATCCAGTCCAGAGAGTAGCTGCAATCTGTCATTTGATAGTAGATACTGAATGTGTGTTAGGGGGCAGAAAAAAAGAGAAGGAAAGAAAGAAAATAAAAAAACCCCTGCCTGCCAAGTCTTGCAGCCTTAAACCTTTGGTGCAGTACAAGGTTTACAAGATGATTTAAAATCTGCATGTGTAGGAAATGAGGAAGAAGGGCTGACTCTACACAGAAAATGGGTTTGGGACAGACAGAGATTGATGGCTTTGTGACAATGACAGTAAAGTTAATAGCTGATACAGGCAGACAACAGGCTCCATTTTAAATTTAAAATTGAAGTGTGCATTGCTGACAGCATCATACTGACCATTCATTGCTAGACCTAATTTCTCTCTGGTAATGACTACGAGAAGCTGAACAGATAATGATGTGCTCTGCAGAACATTTGGGAAATGGGATTAACCACTTTGCATTTTTTTTCTTGTTTTAAAAACAACTATTTAGTGATTAGTAGAGGTGGCTATCCTTGAACACTCCTGAAGGGTAAAGATTAGTCACTCCTCTGGGAACATCACTGTCGCCTCTATTTCCTTTCCTCTTAGGAGACAGAAGGGGCGTAAATTGTGCTTGCAACAGACTGGGAAGGCTGACACTGTTAAAATATAAGACCTCGACAAAAACCCTGGAAATGATGTATCACCAGTCTCCTGGGCAGTTGCACTCCACGTTCACATTTGCACACTGCAGATAACTCCTGCCTTTCAACAGCCTGAACCCAAACTTCAAATGCAAATAGTCTTGGAGCTGGAAATGGAAACCTGCATGCACTGCAAGAAAACAGGTTTTCATTATTCAGTTAAAAAGCTGACAAACAAAAATAGGTGAAACAAAGGGAAAGCAAACCCTTCAGTCCTGGGGGAAGCAACTCTTTGCTCTCTATTTCTGTCATTCACCCCTCCTATATCTCTTCAGGCACAGAGATAGCCATCAGTTTTGTACATCTCCACCCATGCAAACAGAGATCTTAGTTGGCATACCAGCATAGGGTTGATCAACAGAGACTTTATTATGCATGAGTGAAAGGCCTTTTAAAAAGCACACAGACCATAATAGAGAGGGCTTCTGAAATTTTAGACACATGACACATGGAAGCAATCAACTTCAGAAATAAATAGTTGTGCTTGAAACCTAAACACAGCCAGCACGCACGCGTGCTACCAGTTTGGGCTCTGTCCTCTTCACAACTCTGTCTTGTTAGCTGCCATGCCAACATGTAGCAAAATGGTAGCAGTACATTCCATAATCTGCTCGAGTATCAGCAGGCTGAAATTTCCACCTGTTTACCTTACTCCTCTCTGTGCATGAGTTTGCACAACTGAAGGATTTACTGTTTCTCTGCTTGCTTTTTTGTTCAGCAGGAAACTAGCTGAATTGTTCGAGTCAAGTTCAAAAGTGCAAATCTAAAAGTCGTATACTCTTTGCATGAATTAATTTCAACTCCACTCTGGCTTTGTAAAGCTAATTTAAATTATAGTGGTCTCTGCAACTTCACGGAGCTGCAAAAGAAATAAATCTAATTCTAGTTGGCTTAACTACCGTGAATCTGCTGATTACTTTCAAAATCATACAGTGGGGCTCATAGTTTTTATAAAATCTAAGCTACCAAATGATTATGACGAGAAATTGGGACTGTGGCAGTACTAATCAAATACATGTAAAAAACCATTTTCTTCTCTGTGAGCAAAGTGTAATGCCTATGTTCTATTTTCATCCCTTACTTCTATCTTCTGTGATTGCTGGAGGGCATTTCAGATGTGGTTGCTCAGACTATTCAAGACCTTTAAAAAAAGTTCTCATTTCCTAGAAAGTAATTAAAACCTCCCACACTGAACAAAAATATATGTAACATATGCAAATGCTATAAAAGTAGTATGTGGTTTACTAAATTAAATTATAATAATTTATAATGCTACTTGGTATCTGAGGCAAAATATGATCACATGTTTTACACAGCTGGATCACCTCTCTGCGTCTGTGCTGGAAGAACCTTGCTCCCTCAGTGCAGGCTGCAAGGCACACAAGCACTACACTTGGTTTTACTACCAGCTGGGGAAGGGTGATAAATAGCATCACGTTTCCCATTAGTAAATGGCTTCCTAAGTTCTACTGAGTTAACACACAGCTATCAGGTATCAGCTACTACTTCAGCTTTGCAGTAAGATCACAAAGCAGCTCTTCACTAGGAAATGAACCAAAACTAAGGGGAGGAGGCTGAGGATGTAGGGTGGGGAGGGAGGGATAAACAAGGTACTGCTTCGTTTCCTTTCCTGCTCCGATTCCTCTAATAGAAATTCCATGAAGGCATGTTAACCTGAAGAGGAATTTCAGCAGCAAATCATCGCAAAGAAGCCATGAAAGCCTGTTTAATACTTGCAGGTGGCATCTAGTCCAGGTGCTCACAGGAGCTCATCCTCTGACAGAGTCATCTGATAAACAGATACTTTACAACTGCAAAATCTAAAGGTGGAAAAACCAGTAGTGTCACTTTAGTCCACCTCTTGCTCTACCAATGTAAGATGGGATTTTTTTGCCCTTTCCCAATGCATTTGTCTAGTCTTTTTGTGCTGTGTTTTGAAATTTCCAAGTAACCTAAGAGACATCATCTAAACTCCTAGGAAAATACGAGTATTTCATATCTTAGCATTAAGAGGTTTCCACTACCCACTCCTCCTCACTGGTGTTCTTGCTTACCTTCTTTCACTAGTCTGTACTACAGCCCCTTCAAATCACTTTACTTCCCCTTTGCATCTACCCAAGAGTTTCTACATTTGAGCCTGGTCTTTGCTTTCACAAGTTATTCTAATGATTATTCATATGTTAGCATATCAGTATTCCTCTCTTTCTCTGTGTTAGTAACATGCTGACCCCAAAACTAATGCAGTATTTCACGCAGAATGACTGTATCAGAATCACTGGTCTCGGAGCAAGAGCTCTTACACTTATACTCCCTACTATGCAATATTTGGTCGTGTACCCCAAAACTGCAGCGGCTTTTTTTCTCTCACTGCATCCCAATTATCAATTATCTCTTTAACACAGGTTTAAAATGTGTTTTCCCAAATCCTCTTTCCTTGCCTCAGTTTTATGGCCAGTTCATGCTCACCTGTTTTCATAGTTGCTGTTATATTTCTTTATATTTTCCCCTTATTGTTTGAAAGTCTTCCCACTTCAATAATGTATTTCAGTAATGGACTGTCTTCATGACCCTCTTCACCCCTCTCCAGGACTATAAATACCACTAAAGCCTCTACATGGCTATAAAAACCACTGCATTGCTATCCATTGCTACTCAGACAGCTTTAAAATCACATCTTTCTTCCTATCTAGGCAAATCTGAATTAATTTTTCAAGCAAGATTTCATGAGAAGGCACATGCAGACCTAGGAATGGATGTTATCACAGATATGTATGTAATTACTTTCTTTCAGCCACTCATTTCCAATTCTATTCCAGAACATTACTACACAGCTCTGTAGTAGGGGCAGTCAGCTGAGAGGGGAAAGTGAGAGCATGAGGGGCCAAAGAGGGCCAAGCCCATCAGAAAAACCACAGAGTTTATACCACCTCAGCAGTGATATCATCAGTTGCTGGAACACATGCAGAAGGAGAACTCTTGAGCAATTAGGTAGCTTGCAAGTTGAATATGAAGGCACACAATAAGCCAAGATGCTCTCAGAGTTAAGCGCACACAAGAAAATGTGTGTCTGTTTACTCGCCTCAAATATGCCTATGGTCTTTACTAGACCTAGCCCAGTGAGAAGTGCTGTAGAACACGTATTCTGCTTCTGACTACATTCACGTCAACACAAACACTGTTCCCAGCTTTTAGTAGTGTTGTTTGTTGTGAGGTGCTGTAACAGATGCCAGAATGCGTCCCTTATGCAATGTGAGTAAGAAAAATCCTTAAAATTTACACAGAAGTTAGATTTAACAAGACAAAAGCTTCACTATATTGCATTTATTTACCTCTTACATTCCAGTTATCCATTATATTTTCTTAAATAAAAACTGGCACTGGTACATAATTTGTGTCATTTTCATTAATATCCTGCAATACAGGTCAGCCAGCTTCTTATTTTTACACATAAAAGTAGAGTAACCTTCCAATTTGGCAAAAATCCTCCTCTTTTAAAGCCCTGATGCTCTACCGTACCAGTCTTCATTACTTTTAAATGAGGAGCATGAGCAAACTACTCACTTTCTCCACCAAATATTTCTTCTGCACTGATGTATTTGTAAATTCCTTTATAATTCCCCATTTCCTCTGTTAGCATTAAGTAATTAAACTAATGCATCCTCTCTAAACCTCAGTTGACTCACAGTGTCTTTGGGTGTCATTGCATCTTTTTTTTAATGTTTTTTCTTAAATTCATATCTTCGAATCTGCATCTGGAGCCTACTGTTTTCCACAGCAGTTGACAGTCATCCTTCGGCTGTAGTCTTTTTGGCTTGTGCAGCCATCTTGCACACAGATGAAATCTTGGTTCCTACGAGACCAGAATCCTTGTCCTATTCCACCTATAGCCATTCTTTACCATGATTAATTTAAGTGGGACTTGTGTACAAGTTCCAATTTCTCCATCAGTAAGAAATACTATAATAGGAGCAGGTTTTTTTCTACAGCACAACAAAAATGGTCATGATTTATTAGAGCACTCTGGATGTGGCCTTGCTGCCTCTGTGGAAGACAACAGGAAAGGTAAACTCTTTGCACCTTTCCTGAACACGGCATTACGGTGGTTTAACCCCAGCCGGCAACTGAGCCACACACAGCTGTTCCCTCACTTCCCCCCACAGTGGGATGGGGGAGAGAATCAGAAGACTAAAAGTGAGAAAACCCATGGGTTGAGATAAAGACAGTTTAACAGGGAAATCAAAAGCTGTGTGCTCAAGCAAAGCAAAACAAGGAATTCATTCCCCACTTCCCATGGGCAGGCAGGTGTTCAGCCATCTCCAGGAAAGCAGGGCTCCATCATGCCTAACGGTGACTTGGGAAGACAAACATCATCACTCCGAATGCTGCTGCCCCCTTCCTTCCTCTTCCCTCACCTTTATATGCTGAGCATGAGGTCATATGGTATGGAATATCCCTTTGGTCAGTTGGGGTCAGCTGTCCCGGCTGTGTCCCCTCCCAACTCCTTGTGCACCCCCAGCCTACTCGCTGGTGGGGTGGGGTGAGGAGCAGAAAAGGCCTTGGCTCTGTGTAAGCACTGCTCAGCGGGAACGAAAACATCCCTGTGTTATCAGCACTGTTTCCAGCACAAATCCAAAACACAGCCCTGTCCTAGCTACTGTGAAGAAAATTAACGCTACCCCAGCCAAAACCAGCACAGGCATAAATCTGCTCTGCATTCTTGTCTTTTTATGTAAGAAATACCTTGGACCTTTGCATAGCGTCTAGCAGGCATCTTCTGTGTAACGACACTGAACTGAACATTCAATAACTGTTACATTGTCTACAAAGGTGCTGGATTAATGGTTTCATTTTGAGAGTGTGAACTACGGGTGCTCCCAAAAACATGCTACAAAGCATTCAGCATCCTAGCTGAATCCTGCCCCCAGTCCTCTCTGGGCAAAATAGAGCCCCAAGAACTCCTATCACCTCAAATATTTTTATATTCCAGAACTGGAACCATCCTAGGTTCTGGTATCAGCTCTTGGGACTGCCTGCATGTTTATTCAGCTTCCACCTGATCAGAAATACAGAAATAATCAATGATATATAAACAAAAGATTGAAACATCTGTGTTGGTATTGCTTTGCTGGTGTTTGCAAATACTTCACTTGGTGCCATTTTATTAACCAGCAGTTAAAGTTCAGTTAGCGTTAACTAAAATATTAAATTTCAGCACATGTTGATGCCCAGTAATTTCTTTTAAAGTGTTTCACAGTTGAGGAATTGCCACTTTTCTTAAAACTGTCATCTTCTTGGCCAAATCCTATACTTATTCATGGATGTGGTAGCGTATGAATTATGTTCTCTACCCTTACTTTCATCTGTGTAAGTCAAAGTGTATGGTTTAGGTCCAACACCTTGCAGAGTTCCTGTTTTGACAGTATTTACTGTGATAATTTACAATTCTGTCAATTTCTGCACTTTGCAATTTAGCTACTGCGCTATCTATTCTGGTAGTGGTTTAAAGTGTTTTCTCCTCTCTCCCAGATGAAAAATTGTAGCATAAACCTTGGCTACTGCTAGCAGCTGCACAGAGTAAGCTGAACATTGTATTGGCTAGACATCTACTTGCAATATTTGCACTCTTAGTCACATTTTAGGTCACTTCTGCACAGTTTATATGCAATAAAAAAGTCAACAAAGTTTAAAGACATTTAGTAAGAATACACAGATAGTATACAGGCAGTAAAGTCTAGACTAATCTCTATTTCCCATAATTGTTCCAAAAATAGAACAAAATGCTAAGTACTGAGAATTTTACACTCACAATTAAGATCTTGGTGCCATTTCAAAATCCACTTTAAATATTACTTCTAGGCTGGATGCATGCTTATACATAAAGAGAAAGCTGCCACTACACCTTGCAAATACAAAAACGTGCCTTTGTCTTAACCAACAAAATAAAACCTCTACTTGCAGACTTTATCTCCTTTTCAAAAGCTTTCTTCAAAATTTTGATCAGTTTTGTCTTTACTTATAATACAGCTGCAGAAATAAACCATTATTCCCGATCGACAAGTCTGCCACAGCACTCAATCTAAATGTGAAACGCACAGTTCTGCAGCTAGCTTTGCACCGAGTGAGCTATCCACTCTTCGTTTGTAACATGGGAGAAAAGAAAGCAACCTTATTTGTAAGGTGTCTGACATCTACTCACATCTAGTTATTGTCATAGTTACCTATCACTTTCAACACTGGGTAAACTCATCAAAACGAACATTTTCTAATTGTTTATTTGCAATTACAAGACTGGGCATCCGTTCATCTGTTGGATTTAAAGCCTTCAAAAAGAGAAATAAAAGATAACTATGTTGTGCCTAATTTCAGGTGAAAGTCATAGATTGTTAACCAGATGTGATCAGACTTATTACAAGCCAGTGATTTGTACCTCAAGCAGTAGACAAATGGTAGACAAATGGGTCGAAATTATTAAACCCCCCCCCAAAAAAAAAAGACTGATAGAACAACAAATCAGTATAACATTTTTAAAACCATGCATCTCAAATCAATGAGAATTCAATATCAAAACCCCTGTGGTGGGTTGACCCTGGCTGGGGGCCAGGTGCCCACCTGAGCCACTCTGTCACTCCCCTCCTTCGCTAGACAGGGGAGAAAAGGTACAATGAAAAGGTTGTTGGTCAAGATAAGGACAGGGAGAGATCACTCACTAATTATCATCACGAGCAAAACAGACTGAACTTAGAGAGGGAATTCATCTAATTTATTACTAAGCAAAACAGAGGAGAGGAATGAGAAATAAAATCAAATCTTAAAACACCTCCCTCCACCCCTCCCATCTTCCCGGGCTCAACTTCACTCCCGGCTTCAACCTCCGCCCCCGCCAGCGGCACAGGGGGACGGGGAGTGGGGGTTACAGTCAGTTCATCACACGGTGTTTCTGCTGCTTCTTCATCCTCAGGGGGAGGACTCCTCTCAATGTTCCCCTGCTCCAGCATGGGGTCCCTCTCACAGGAGACAGTCCTTCACGAACTTCTCCAATGTGAGTCTCTCCCACGGGGTGCAGACCTTCAGGAGCAAACTGCTCCAGCGTGGGTCCCCCACGGGGTCACAAGTCCTGCCAGCAAACCTGCTCTGGCGTGAGCTCCTTTCTCCAGAGGTCCACAGGTCCTGCCAGGAGCTTGCTCCAGCGCGGGCTTCCCACGGGGTCACAGCCTCCTTCGGGTGTCTCCACCTGCTCTGGCGTGGGGTCCTCCATGGGCTGCAGGTGGAATCTCTACACCCCCTCATCCTTCCTCCATGGGCTGCAGGGGGACAGCCTGCTTCACCATGGTCTTCTCCACGGGCTGCAGGGGGATCTTGCTCGGCGCCTGGAGCACCTCCTCCCCCTCCTTCTGCACTGACCTTGGTGTCTGCAGATGTTCTTACATCTTCTCACTCCTCTCTCCAGCTGCAAAAGCTCCCTCTAACTGTTTTTTTCCTTCTTAAATATGTTATCACAGAGGCGCTGATTGGCTTGGCCTTGGCCAGCGGCGGGTCCGTCTTGTAGCCGGCTGGCATTGGCTCTGTCAGACACAGGGGAAGCTTCTAGCAGCTTCTCACAGAAGCCACCCCTGTAGCCCCCCGCTACCAAAACCTTGCCACGCAAAACCAACACAACCCCATATTGTAAAAATGACATCTTTTAACAGGATACCATTTAACTGTAATCTTCAGAAGGTTCTGAGCAAATCTTTCACACAAAACTATTAAGGAATCTGACTGGGCATGGAATAAGAGTTACAAGTAATGCACAAGAAGCCAGTCATGAGGATGGTCAGGTTTCAACTTGACAA